>NC_056747.1:107421634-107745789 GCF_019279795.1 Protopterus annectens
ACTGGTCACCCATGACACCTATCATATCATACAACACCCCATGTGGCATGTATGTCTTTAGACATGTCCACCTAATGCAATGCCTACAAACATACCCAAATAACAGGACCATAAGAACTACACAAGGCCTGTATTGACAGACTCAGGGAAATCCAGCTCTGCTCTCTATGTTTCTGAGTAGTCACAGGTGATATGTTCATGACATGTACAGCCATGTGTGGCCACAGCTCCTACATATACCCCATGTCAACAATTGCAAGCCATGCATGCTGTGTGCTGTCTGGACATTAGCCTTAATACCACAATAGCCAGTACATGCTGGGGTGAGATGTTTACAAGCCACAGACCTCGCACATGCTTGAATGAGTGTACTGCCTAGCTCTAACAGAGCACATTGCTGGCACTCTTCCAGTAAACATGAGGTGTGTGTGGCAAATATGATGTGCTCACTGTTGACCATTACAGTGCCCTGGCTTCACCATGGCACTGTCAAGTAACAGTTTGTAGGAGCATGACATGGAATAATGCTGTGTGTGATTGCTGATATGTGCTGTTGTAATATATGTACACTTGGCTACTCAGTGAAAGTGGTGGTGTCCTACCAGTACATGAATACAACATCCATTATGGTGTAATGCTCGGCTATGTTTCACACATGGCATGGGGAAGGTGTGGAATGTATCCTCTTGACCTGCTAGTGCACTTACTGATGTAGACATATGTGTACATGTATTGATGTTTGTGTAGATTCCATGTGTGTGCAGTGTCTGATGTCTGAAGGTGACTGTTGTCTTAGTACATCATGCTGTTGCAATACAGCCTCAACATTGCCAACTGTATATGGTGATATGCTCTAAGTACAGTAAGCTGTACATGAGGTATGGACAGATGTTTGGACATGACTGCTAAGTGGTGGGGCTTCTTTGCAGATGAATGATTACTGAGGACAGCTCACTGGTGTGTTACAACCAGTCCTACAATAACCTGTGTAACTGCTAAGGTCAGGTTTTGTTAATTGAAGTGGAAGACAGACAATGTAGAATGCTGTAAGGGTGACACTGAAGGCAATCCTCATGACACCTGTAACAGTAATACCTCCCCTGTGCATATATTGTGCATATATCAGTACAGTTGTCAAAAGAAAGAGTCAGTAAGCATTGTACCGATAGTGCTGTACTTCTGTAGTACCTATCATGAGATAGGCAGGTGTTTGATTCACAGTACTGGCATGTGTGGGTGTGTGTCCATATATGTCATGTATGGTTGGGAATACATCCCACATGTTATCACTCTCCTGAACACTGTTGTTGACACCAGTACAGAGTGAAGTGTAGAAAGAAAGGCATAGGCAGGTGGTTAAACCTCACACATGTAAAGTGTCTGTATGTGTGTGACATAGGTGTATATCTTTGTGAATGCCACAGTGTGTGTGTGTGTGTGTGTGTGTGTGTGTGTGTGTGTGTGTGTGTGTGTGTGTGTGTGTATGGCTGTCCGGTCCCTGGAGTGAGGCTGTATTTTACCATAGTGAAATATTAATGCCCCCTCCCCACATCCAATCAATGCAATCTAGCATCCCTGTTGCTATCATCAATCGTAGATGGGCATTCTAACATCCTGTTAACATGTACACCCTGGGGTGTGACCTGTTGTTACATAGCCTACTGATGAAACCCCCCCCACATACACTCACTGCACTGTAGTATCCCTGTTGATATCCTCGATCTTAGGCCATTCCGACTACCTGTACATGTGTAATCTCTGTGGCATCTTGTAATTGTAGTACTATAATGATGATATGCACATAGGCAGGAGTTCTCTTTCGAACACTGGCAACTGTGTGTGTGTGTGTGTGTGTGTGTGTGTGTGTGTGTGTGTGTGGGTGTGTCTGTGTTTGCATGCTGTCATGGCAGTGGGAATTACTGCTTCCCAATGAGAATCCACTACTTCCACTGGCCTTTACCCTTGTCATCCAGCATACCACTCTTTTACCTACTCCGTGCTCCAGGTAACTATACCTGTGATGTCACCCACTGTGGATGTGATGGCTCTGAACACAGTAGCTTACTTCACAGCTATCATGCTCTTGGATCATTAGAACAGTAAACATAATTGAAACATGGGAGAATATAACTGTGATGTGGAAGCTGCAAAGTGCATGCGTGTATTGTCATACTGACCTGTCGGTAGTCAACATGTACATATGGGACTCCCAAAAACACTAACATCCCCTGGCACATGCAACTACACCTGAAAGAGGAAGGCAGAACATCAAGATCAACATGCTGTTAGTGTTGTTACACATGATACATACTGTCAAACATACAAAATGCATTCTAAAACTGTAATACATGGTATGTCTGCTGCCTGTCAACACTACTCAACAATATTAATCTACAATTGTCTACCTAGTATGTTCACCCTGTGCATCAGACCATATGAACATGTCCCTGCACCGATGGTGTGGATGACAGGGATGCAGCACAGGCATCATCATATGCACAGGGTGATAATGTTTGCCAGAGGCCTAGGCTGTGCCATTGGATGACATCATGTGTGCGTGTTAGGGCCTGTGATATCACTGGTCATGTGTGGATGTTATGCGTGTGTGTGTATGTGTGTTGAGGTGCCCTACATTTGTTTCCAGTGTGTGGGTATGCATGCACACAGGTCTGGCATGTGGCTGGCCTACACAGGAGTATTATTGACAGCTGCAGACTTTACAAGGCAGGTTTCACAGTTCACAGTGTCCATGGCCACGTGACCTGCCTGCCAGGGTTGCAGGCACTACAAGGCAGAGGTCCAGATTGGTTACTGACTGATGACACATGTCCACTGGAATCGTGTCGCTGTTGGGACTGTCCAGGGCCACATGCATGTGGCCTGCTGTGTCCTGGTGTGGACTGCACAGCACCAGCTGCACTGCTGCTACTGCCACTATGGGAGTGGGCATGTGCAGTAGCATGTTCACATAGACCTTCAACAGGTAATGTAGCTGACCTACGTCCACATGCCCGATGCCTCACTCCCACCAGATGTTCCAGCACAGACATTCCACACTCGAGGATTGACATGCCACGGTCAAGGACTCCCACTATGTCACGCAATCTATCCAAAACATCTGCAAGATGATGGTGAGCATTTGCAAGTGCCTGGATGTTGTCAGTTAATGAATGGACAGCAGCCCTCTGATGCCTCAGACCTTCGTTGTTGTGCCATTAAGCACATGCCTGTGCCTTCATTACAGCTCAAAACATGCGTCTGGTGACTCCAGCTGATGTGCTTTGTCTCACAGGGGCATGTTGGCCAGTGGTCCTCCTACGAGCAGTGCTGGGCACATGCCTGTGTGGGACATCACCAGTCTGTTGACTGGGATCATGGTGTGCAGGCACACCTTCCATAGTCACCACACTTCCCTGTTCCATGCTACCACCCGCCAACTGTCCTTCCTCTATGGCCAGTGGTGATGGGGTATGTGCAGGCAGGGGAACTGTGTGCGATGAGGGGGGAGACAGGTGGAATGGCAACCAATGGCACAGATTCAGCCCCTGACAACCCTGCCTGTGCCTCAATCATACTATCATCATCACTGCTAGAGTCTGTGGGGACACTAACATCAGGTGGACCACAGGAGGGCAATGAACCTACATCAACACCTGTGAGGAGAAGACACGAACTGTACATTACAAGTTATACCAGGCACACACAGACAGACAGACAGAGACAGACACACAGACACAGACAGACACACACACGCACACACACAAGCACAGACACACACACAGACAGGCAGACACAGACACACACAGACAGACAGACACAGGCACACACACACAAAGACAGACACACACAAACACAGAGACAGACACACACACACACAGATATACACGCTACATGCAGGTGATATGACAGATGGCATTCAGCTTAGACATATATAGTTTCAGCTTAGGCAATTATAGTGGTAGTTATCATACATCCCTGAGTTGCACAGAACAGCATGCATGGGTTATAGTAGATGGCATGCACCTTACATAATTATAGTGGTGGTTAGCATACATACCTGTATTACGCCATTTGTGTTAGTAGCCTATGCCCCATACCTGCAACACAATGCATGCACTTTGCACCATTGCACCGCACTGCCATGGTGTGTGCAACATACACCACATGTTAACAGACCATCGCTGACCTTTGTACATCTGCTACTGAGGCTTTGTGTTGGCCACCGGCCCTATGTGTGAGGACATGAGCAGTAGGGTATGTCGACTGCATACTATGTTTGCCTGAGCCCTAGCTTGCATATCTCCCCCAAAGCAGTGCATGTCTGTTCAACATTATTCTGCCTACTCCTGAGCTGAGTAGACATTGTGACTGTGGCTGTACACACATGTTTGACATGGCTATCCCTACTTTGCAATGGTGCCACAGACCAGCACAGGTTTACAGTACACCAGCCTGCTGTGTGGCATATGACCTTGCCAATCACATGTAGTATGACATGTCTTCTGCTGACATGTTGAATGACATGCATACATGTGTAACACAATGGTGTCCTTTCAATCTACAGTATGGTAATGGTGTCCCAATGCAGGGACATGTTATACTAACATGGGCCTTCAGCTGATGCAATGTTGTCTGTCCACCCTACAAATATGCAGGGACATACTGCACATTGAGCTGATGTGCATAGCCATTGCAGGGCATCATGTGGCTTCACAATTGCTATACAGTGTGAGCTACTGACACAGTTCATAGCCATGACTATGTTCACATACAATACATATCTAATGTGGAATGTGACCCATGTCACTGAGGTGTATACACAATAAACCCTAATGTGGAATGTGTGACACAGGTCACAGAAGGGTATACAGATGACACCCCTGCACATCTGCAACCATATTACTGATACCTGGCAACTATGCCCACACATGGCTAACTTAGCAGTACTCTATGTCCCACATGCCATCTGTGTACCTCACACACATGAGGAGCAGGCATGACAGTGATGTCTGACACCAGCAAGGTGAATGTACTGTATCTGTGGCTTGATGTGGATGTATGTGTATGTTGTGCAACACATGTATGTATTTGGATACTGTATAGGTGAATGCTTCCATGTGACACACTCAAGATGTTCAAGACATGTTATGTGGTGGTTTCATGTTATGCCTACACAAGCTGTGCACAGGCCTGTATGATGTTTAGTGTTTCACATCTGCATTATCACCATTACACAAAGGCCATAGTTGTATTGTGTCAAGCCAATGTACAACAGGGTGTACACACATGTACATCACTTTTACTGTGTGTGTTGCTTCATGTCTCTGGCCATCCTCCATGGCCATGTGTACACATGTTCAGTCCAATGGTTGTGATGGCCATCTTATTTCACATGTCAGTGTTATCCCATATGACATACACCCATAGATGTCATATGCTCCACTGAGGACAGGGTTATGCAGACAAAGGGTGGTATGTATGGGATGTGAGACATGTTTTGCAGGATAGTTGAGCAGTGTTGCAGTCAGCCCACTACATGTCATGGACATGTCTGATAGCACATGACATTGTGTGACATTCATAGCAAGGGTATACTCCACAAGGGTGTATCCTGTGGGGCGGGCATACTCCAGCTCCAACACATTTAGTGTGTGTGCACACATATGCTCTCTGTACAGTACTGTTCATATTCCCAACATGTGTAATGCTGATATGTAGTACCTGTCCCTACAGTGGAACACACCTCCACTATTGTATTCACTGTTGTCCACACATCTGGCAATGACAGTTTGGAAGGTTTAGTGTAGGTGTTTCATATAGTCTTCAATTGTTTCACATAGGTAAACAGTGTGATGCATTGCAGGTCTGACCAGTGTCCATTAACAGGACCACCATACATTATGTACGTGTGTGTTATGGCAGATAGCATGCAATTAATATGTTCCATGTATTATCAAACCTGATGAAATAACAAACTCACCTGACACCGGGCTGCTGTCACTGCAAAACATAGAGGCAGCACCTAAACAGGAGTAAGATCATTATCCACCTGTGGGATAGCTGGGGTGCAATGTCCATGTTAGCACATAAGCCAGTACAATACACTATACTATGGAGTATGCCGTCTGTGCATGCATAAGCGTAACAGACATAGTATGTAACATGTGTGCATACATGCCTTGCATATGATGTTACATTACATATTGTACAGTAACACATGTAACTATGTGAAATATAGTTGTGTTTTATGTGCAGTAGTGACTTACCAGGCAACTCCAGGCTCAGTGGTTGAGAGACACCCACCTCCACAATACCAGCTAAAGCTTGTGGATGGAGGTCTGCAGGTGTCCCCAGGTTGGCCAGTAGCTCCTCGGTACATGAGTGGGGGCTGAGTGGCTCCTCACCTGTTGCACCATGTTCCCTCGGGATTGCATAAGCACGACGTTTCACCCGTCTTATGAGTTCAGTGCAGTGCCGATGCACCTGCTAATAGGTGCAATTGTGACCGCCAACATCATTTACCCTCCTGCAGAGTTCCTCCCACAGGGCATCCTGCTGCTGTGCATCCTGTGGCACATGGCTGAAGAGCATTGTAGTGGTATGAGAGGAGGTATGGGATGAGGACCTCATCCTCCAAGTGGAGTCAGCAAGCTGGCTGTATGCTGGCAGTCTTCTATGTCGCATACCTGGAAGACATAATGATGGAGACAGGTCACAGTAACTCACAGAGAAGTACAGCAGTACAGCTGAACATACATGTGTATCACATTTATTAAGATTACAAATACATCTTTGCAAATCTACATGACACTAACACCACTGACATTTATAAGTCACACACATTTGAACCTTACTGGTGATGTGATGTTATCACCATATATGTGTGTGTCATGTGATGACATTGCTCATACACCATGTGGATGTTGTCTTGATGTGGGCATGTCTGTTTGCCTGTACTGGTGTCTTTACTATCAGCACATGTCCGGATGTGTTCATATTAATGTAATCGACCTTTATGCTGTGTATAAAATCACATATATAGCCATACATAGCCATTAGGGACATGACCTGTGACCCTGCAGACTTGCAAGCATGTATGTGTTTTGCCATATACATCTACATGGCACTGTACAGCTGTGTAGCATCCTACCATGTATTGCCTGTGTTGCACATGTGTAACGCATGGGGCAATATCTAGCCTGATGGTATTTGCAGGGTTGGATATCAACTATAGCATGTATGGTCATAGTGATCTAGTAGGCTATATGCCCTGGGCCATTTATGAGCCTAGGCAGACAGGTTACCTAGCTGTAGGCAACAGACAGGTAAGTTTCAGTGGCCAGTTCAAGAAGTGCCACAGAACTGATACACATGGTTACTGATATATTTGGCATGCAGTCATCACACCATGTCACAGAGAGGCGATGCAGCTTTGCAGCTTGCTGGACAGGGATGCATAGTATGGCAAGAGTATGTTAGGTGTATGGGACAGAGATCTGTCAGGCATGTTGTGATCCTTGAACTAGAAAGGTGGATGTCCATGAAGTATGTGTTTATTTGGGATCCGCATGTGTTAAGTGTAGCATGTCCAACACCTCTGGGTTGGACATGGCTTTATTCAGAGTAGGCTGCATGCTAGGCTGCATGCTAGTGCAGCTAGGGATCGGGAAGGGCAGTGTAGGCCATCTACACATGGGCAATAACCCTTAAAGGAAATATGTGATCTATTATGGGTCACATGGGTGTTGAGTATGGCTGAGCAATTATCTCTATATTCCTGGATGGCACCCTGTCATGATTAGGAGTGTCACACACCTGTCTGGTGTGGTGAAGTAGCTATCAAAGGAAAGAGTACTGTCCAACTGCATCCCATACACACAGTTGCCATTATGTTGACTGCTGCCTAGGTGGTAGTTCATGTGTACAGGGTTTGTAACATAGGGGATGACAATGCAATAATTAGCTGTCAGATTGTGGCCACACATCACACACCACACATCTGACACTCTAAGGCCCTTCGGTATGTTGAACATAGCACACATTGAGTCAACTATTGCTCCAAGTTCATAGTCATTTGCAAACATCAATATGCTGATACCTTCTGTGTTAGTCTGTGTGGTATAGATAACAAAGAGGGGGAGTACCAGGAATGAACCCTGTATTACTGTGGCTGGCACTGGTTTGATGTGCATGTATTAATCAGACACCTTCTGCCGTGTTGGTTCTGGCAGCAGTCCAGTTGCCAACTACTCCTGTGACATAGGAATATACACCTAGTTTACTGAGTGTAGCTGGAACACAGTATGGGTGATGGTGTCCTATGACCTGGCAAGGTCATGATATGCAGTGTGAATCAACCCTACTGTCATCTACATCTGTACAGAGTACATCAAATACATTGATCATGGTTCATGGCCTTACAGACCAGACTCGGCAGGGTAGTTGTGCACTATATCCCATTATTAATGGTGTCTCCCCCTTTCTGGGGTGTGATAACTGTTGCTGTGCACCAATCTGTGTGTACACAGCCTGACATAGAGCTATGATTGAACATGATGTGTATGTGGATAGCTGAATGTTCTTACATTTGTTAAGGATACACCCTGGGATGTTGACAGGTCCCATGAAAGCTGTATGTATGGCTTTAGAGTGCAGCTTGTATCTGCATAGTCGTTATTACAGGGGCCCTGTAGTGTACATGGATATATTACTAAGTGTACCTGTTGGGGGTGGGGGGGAGGTGGGAGTGGGTTTAGGTTCTCCAAGACCCTATCTGGATGAATGGGTGCTATTTCTGTAGGTGCAGTACTTCCCATGCCATAGTGCTGTGCAGCATGGCAGGTCTTGTGTTGCCATTACGTTGCCATTACGATTAATGACACAGCTATAGAATGCTCTGTGCTTGGCCTCATAATATGTGGCTGATTAGTTTCACAGTAGCTTTGTGTGGTTTTATATGGTGTATCTGCATCTTACTGAGGCTGACCAGGGATCACCTACACTCATGTGTGTTCACTATTGCAACAGTTACTACTTCTGTGGTACACTTTGAAGCATGGTACCACCAGTTTGCCTACTTGTTTGTATTGAGTTACTCCTACTTCTGTTTCAATGGCACAATCACTGCACATATGTGACTGCTTAAGGTTCATTTATGTAGGATTCAGCATTTGCACATGCATTGTCCATCTGCATGGATGCCATGTCACTCACCACTCTGCTCTTAGGAATCATAACATTGGTATTGGAAACTAACTATGTGTAGCATACTGTTAGCTCTGTTTGTGTAACTACTGTGATCCAGGTAAGTGGGGTCGATGGAATCCAACATGCATTGAGTGCAGGTGTTGGTACATGAGGAGTCTTCCCAGTTCATAATGGAATAGTTGAGTAGCCAATATTATGGTTCTGTCTCAGACCTAAGCTTCCCCATTACAGCACATTATGACAGTTGGGAAGTCTGCGGCCTGGTGGGTGATCTGTCTCAAGGTGCATTTTGAATTCCACTTTGGCACAAAGGTAGTTGCTCAGCATAATGCATCTGATGTTATGCAAGTGCAACTAGCGTGGGGATGTACATATCCTTCAGGAATATGGACACACCTGTGGCCCATGTGTTCCAATAAAGGATAATGGGCAAGAGGTGAGGTATGTGTTATAACATGGTCATGCAGGTGTGCTCTCTGAAGCATTGAAACATGTCTCAGCCACTGCACAGATATGTTCTCCATGTTAGGGATTGACATATGTGTGTCCATATAGTGTTTCTGACATGTATCATTGTGTAGCGAGACCCGCAGTTTATTGCTTGGCTGTCCCTGTAACAGCAGTGGACCCTCACTTGAACCGTGCATGATGAAGGCACTATAGGGGAAGCATGAGCCCTAGGCAGTATCCAGATTCCCAGGGGTGACAGGTGCAGGCCCTGTCTGGCAAAGCATCATGGTCTGTCAACCATGTTATCCCAGGACGACAGATACTGGATACCCTTTGACATGCACCACTACACTAGACAATTGTGGAATACAATCCTTTTGTCCCTGTACTGCAGTATCATTCTGGCCAATGGCAGAATGCTACCCAGGCGCCAAAGGGACATACCTGCATGGGCTACAAGACCTGACAGTTCCTACATGTGTTTCCATGCAGTCCAGGCTACTGCATCACAGGTCCTGCACAACAACATGGAATATGCCAGAGCCATGTGTATAGTTCAAAAGGTGGTCTGAGTGTATGAGTATGTGGCTAATCATGGCAGACAGGCAGCTGACAGTATGTATGCCCTCATATAGGTTGGTGTGTAACATAGTGCTAGAGTTTGCATTCACAAATGAGTACTGTTGGGCATGTTTCCAGTCTTGTTCAGAGGTGTGGCACAATTATGCAAACTATTTCATACTGTTTGTCTCATTTGGTGTCTGTCTCTTCCTGCTTTTGAGGGTTACATGTTTGGCCAGATACTTAGCATCTGTGAATGTGTGTGATTTCTGGTAGTGTGTGTGGGTGTCCTTACTGTGTTCTGGTAAGGGTATGTGTTGGTTGTGTTGATGAGCTGCATGTGTTAACCTACACCTCATGACTGTCCAGTCATGGCTGTAGACTGGGCTGCCTTTCAGCTTACCCCTGTAGCTGCATCCCAAACAATGTGTGGAGCGTGGTGTTAGGTGGGTTTGGCAGTGTACATGGCATAGAGATTACATTCCCCCAGGATGGCCACATACACAAAGCTGACATTAGTAAACACCAGTAGCTGACTAGTGGACATGCCTGTATGAGCAGTCAGTACTACAAGTACCAAGTACTGTATTTAGTTTACGTATTGCTTATGAAGATGTTTTAGACAGTGATGCTCACATGTAAATATTTGTGTTATGGACATGACAACACTGGCTATTATGGAAACATTGTAGCTACCTTTAGCAGCAATCCTCCTCTGAGGAGCACATCACATCCTGTTAGTTGATTACAGATGATGCAAGTGTCTACAGGTCTGTTTCCTTCTCTGGGTATATACTCACATATCCACCAGGACCATGAGCTCTGTTGGGCACAGACACCACTTTCCAAACAGAGTCATGTATCAATAGACTCTGATGCCACTATCAACATGATCAGGATATAATCAGATAGTGTGAGCCATCACCTATGATGTGGCTATTACACATGGGCAGCTGTCTCCTACATCTTACACTCCTACTGCAGATGTTACACTGGAGTTAAAGATGATATGCAACCTGTTTCATTACCAGTGCTGATACAGTATGTGCAGATGGCTGTTAGGTTGGCAATGAGAGGTTGGGCTACACAAACCTGGTAGTTCAACCAGTGTGTCTGTACTCTCAATATCCACTCTATGTAGGTGTGCACATAGCCATTTGGCCCAGCCCTGTAACAAGGGTCACTACACATTTGCATAACATGTACACATGCACAGCTGTTATTGCTTGCAAACGATAGTAGAGAGGTGGATATTACATGTGTTATGTGCATGGATAGTTACCTGGCTCTTCCAATTATCTTTGCTATCATGCTGCTAACCTGTCAGATGAATACTAAATATATGTATCCTGTCATTGAGAATTGTAATTGCCGATAGACATAACTACTGTTTGCATAACATAACAGAACTGCTATGTAGAATAAAATAATAGATCTGCCTTGAATACTGTACATTACACAACTATTGGCACAATATCCCACAATGCACACCATATTTGCATGGTAATCCCACCTTTAACATATTCATCTTACTTTTACATCCGTACATATGTCGACTGTTACAATATATCGTCATATACTATCCCCTGTTATAGCACATACATGTTGGACCAATCCTGACACTGACAGTGGCTGGAAGTGAATTGGTGGGTTCCAAGCCCATATCATCCCTTGTGGTGTATGTGGAGTGTGCCATGTGACCTACAGCAGTACACACATAGAATACTACAAGCATTACTACTGCTCAACAATACATTGCTACAAGATAGCTATTTCCACTATATGCATTGATTACACTGTAATTCTTACAGTACAGGTACTACATACACAGACATACTACATGTTATTTGTTTAGTAATGGTTTTGGTGACTACTGGGCTAAAGACCCATTTGTACCTGCATAGTCGTTAGTACAGAGGCCCTGTAGTGTTCATGGATATATTACTAAGTGTACCTGTTCGGGGTGGGAGGGAGGTGGGAGTGGGTTTAGGTTCTCCGAGACCCTATCTGGATGAATGGGTGCTATTTCTGTAGGTGCAGTACTTCCCATGCCATAGTGCTGTGCAGCACGGCAGGTCTTGTCGTTGCCATTACGATTAATGACACAGTTATAGAATGCTCTGTGCTTGGCCTCATAATATGTGGCTGATTGGTTTCACAGTAGCTGTGCGTGGTTTTATATGGTGTATCTGCATCTTACTGAGGATGACCAGGAATCACCTACACTCATGTGTGTACACTCTTGCAACAGTTACTACCTTCTGTGGTACAGTTTAAAGCATGGTACCACCAGTTTGCCTACTTGTTTGTGTTGGGTTGACTCCTGGTTCTGTTTCAATGGCACAATCACTGCACATATGTGACTGCTTAAGGTTCATTTGTGTAGGATTCAGCATTTGCACATGCATTGTCCATCTGCATGGGTGCCATGGCACTCACCACTCTGCTCTTAGGAAACATAACATTGGCATTGGAGACTAACTATGTGTAGCATACTGTTAGCCCTGTTTGTGCAACTACTGTGAACCAGTTCAGTGGGGTCGATGGAATCCAACATGCATGGAGTGCAGGTGTTGGTACATGAGGAGTCTTCCCAGTTCATAATGGAATAGTTAAGAGTAGCCAATATTATGGTTCTGTCTCAGACCTAATCTTCCCCATTACAGCACATTATGACAGTTGGGACGTCCGCGGCCTGGTGGGTGATCTGTCTCAAGGTGCATTTTAAATTCCACTGTGGCACAAAGGTAGTTGCTCATCATAATGCATCTGATGTTATGCAAGTGCAGTTAGCATGGGGGTGTACATATCATTCAGGAATATGGACACGCCTGTGGCCCGTGTGTTCCAGTAAAGGATAATGGGCAAAAGGTGAGGTGTGTGTTATAACATGGTCATGCAGGTGTGCTCTCCGGAGCATTGAAACATGTCTCAGCCACTGCACAGATATGTTCTCCATGTTAGGGATTGACATATGTGCGTCCGTATAGTGTTTCTGACATGTATCATTGTGTAGCGAGACCCGCAGTTTATTGCTTGGCTGTCCCTATAACAGCAGTGAACCCTCACCTGAACCATGCATGATGAAGGCACTATAGGGGAAGCATGAGCCCTAGGCTGTATCCAGATTCCCAGGGGTGACAGGTGCAGGCCCTGTCTGGCAAAGCATTATGGTCTGTCAACCATGTTATCCCAGGACGACAGATACTGGATACCCTTCGACATGCACCACTACACTAGACAATTGTGGAATACAATCCTTTTGTCCCTGTACTGCAGTATCATTCTGGCCAATGGCAGAATGCTTCCCAGGCCTTGGGACATACCTGCATGGGCTACAAGACCTGACAGTTCCTACATGTGTTTCCATGCAGTGCAGGCTACTGCATCACAGGTCCTGCACAACAACATGGAATATGCCAGAGCCATTTGTATAGTTCAAAAGGTGGTCTGAGTATATGAGTATGTGGCTAATCATGGCAGACAGGCACCTGACAGTATGTATGCCCTCATATAGGTCGGTGTGTAACATAGTGCTAGGGTTTGCATTCACAAATGAGTACTGTTGTGCATGTTTCCAGTCGTGTGTTCAGAGGTGTGGCACAATTATGCAAACTATGTCATACAGTTTGTGTATTTGGGTGTCTGTCTCTTCCTGCTTGGGGGGTCACTTATTTGGCCAGATACTTAGACGCGTCTCTGAATGTGTGTAATTTCCGGTAGTGTGTGTGTGGGTGTCCTTACTGTGTTCTGGTAAGGGTATGTGTTGGTTGTGTTGATGATCTGCATGTGTTAACCTGCACCTCATGACTGTCCAGTCCAGTCCAGTCATGGCTCTAGACTGGGCTGCCTTCCAGCTTACCCCTGTAGCTGCATCCCGGATAATGTGTGGGGCGTGGTGTTAGGTGGGTCTGGCAGTGTACAAGGCATAGAGATTACATTCCCCCAGGATGGCCACATACACAAAGCTGACATTAGGAAACATGGGTAGCTGACTAGTGGACATACCTGTATGAACATTCAGTACTACAAGTACCAAGTACTGTATTTAGTTTACGTATTGCCTATGAAGATGTTTTAGACAGTGATGCTCACATGTAAATATCTGTGTTATGGACATGACAACACAGGCTATTACCGAAACACTGTAACTACCTTTAGCAGCAATCCTCCTCTGAGGAGCACATCACATCCTGTTAGTTGATTACAGATGATGCAAGTCTCTACAAGTCATTTTCCTTCTCTGGGTATATACTCACCTATCCACCAGGACCATGAGCTCTGTTGGGCACAGACACCCACTCTCCAAACAGAGTCATGTATCAATAGGCTCTGATGCCACTATCAACATGATCAGATAGTGTGAGCCATCACCTGTGATGTGGCTATTACACATGGGCAGCTGCCTCCTACATCTTACACTCCTACTGCAGTTGTTACAATGGAGTTAAAGATGATATGCAACCTGTTTCATTACCTGTGCTGTGCACTACCTTACATACAGTATGTGCAGGTGGCTGTTAGGTTGGCAATGAGAGGTTGGGCTACACAAACCTGGTAGTTAAACCTAGTAAAGTCTATACTCTCAATATCCACTCTATGTAGGTGTGCACATAGCCATTTGGCCCAGCCCTGTAACAAGGGTTACTACACATTTGCATAACATATACACATGCACAGCTGTTATTGCATGCAAACGATAGTAGAGAGGTGGATATTACATGCGTTATGTGCATGGATAGTTACCTGGCTCTTCCAGTTACCTTTGCTATCATGCTGCTAACCTGTCAGATGTATACTAATGCTTTGTATCCTGTCATTGAGTATTATAATTGCCAATAGACATAACTATTGTTTGCATAACATAACAGAACTGCTATGTAGAATAGAATACAGATCTGCCTAGATGCTGTACATTACAGTTAGTGGCACAATATCCCACAATGCACACCATATTTGCATGGTAAGCCCACCTTTAACATGTTTATCTTACTTATACACCCATACATATGTCGACTGTTACAGTATATTGACATATACTATCCCCTGTTATAGCACATACTTGTTGGACCAATCCTGACACTGACAGTGGCTGGAAGCGAATTGGTGGGTTCCAAGCCCATATCATCCCTTGTGGTGTATGTGGAGTGTGCCATGTGACATACAGCAGTACGCACATAGAATACTACAAGCATTACTACTGCTCAACAATACACTGCTGCAAGATAGCTATTTCCACTATATGCATTGATTACACTGTAATACTTACAGTACAGCTACTACATACACAGACATACTGCATGTTATTTATTTATTTATTTGTTCCAGTTTGGTGACCGGGGAGGTCCACTGGGCTAAAGAGCCCATTTTCAGTGGAGGCCTGGGGAGAAAAGCTCCATAATACAATGTTGCAAGACATAATGATCAAAAATTAAGAAGTACAAATAAAATACAAAGATAAAATTGATTTACATACAAAGGGTTGAATTTTTAAACTGTAGATAGTATGCATTCAAGCTAGTAGTCCTTCAATTAAGTAACATTGGATGTTAAAGAAAGAGTCCAGGAGGATGACAGGCAATTTGCTTAGGGTTGGGAGTAGTTGTTAGTTACATTAGCAATGTATGACTAAGAGAGAAATATGGAAGGTATGAAGGTTAGCCAGGAGAGAAGAAAGAGGGGAGCTTGGGAGGTATAGAGTGAAGTGTGCAGTTACATTTTCGGTGAGTATGCAGGTAGGAGAGGAGTTGAGTTTTGAAGGAGTGTAGGTTGTCACAGTTCCTCAGGGCAGAGGGAAGGGCATTCCATTTTTTAGCAAGGGAAAAGGAGAGTAAAAGTTGACCGGCTGGGCGTTTGGGTTTGTGGATGGAAGTAAGGTTTTGGTTAGAAGATCTAAGGGGTCGGGGGGGGGGGGGGTGTAAGGTTGAAGAATATTGGACAGTGCAGGGCAGAGGGTGGGTTGAGACAATTTGGAGGTAGTCTAGTTGATTGGGGAGTTCAAGCCAATTTAGAGTTTGTAGGGATGTGCAGTGATGAGAGAGGGAATTTGCCTTGGTGGCAAATTTGGAAATTTTATTGTAGCATACTTCCAGTTTGGAGGTTAGGGTAGAAGATAGATTTGTAAGCAGAGGGGCACCATATAGAAGAGATGGGAGGAGATATGTAGTGGCTAAGGTATGTCAAGTAGAGGAGGAAAGGAATTGATTATTTCTGTACAGTAGGCCGAGTTGGATATGGGTAATGAATTTTAAGTGTTCATCAATTGTGACCCCTAGGAGTTTAGCGGAGGGAACGGTGTTAATGTTGGAGTTGTTAAGGCAAGAAATTTGAAATTAATTTTTTTCGGTGGTGGTGGATTTTGAGTGGGTGAAAAGAAGAATCTTAGTTTTGTTAGCGTTAAGTGAGAGGTGATTTTGGTGCATCCATTTTTCAGTGGTTGTGAAGGCGGTTTGAGTTAGAGATTGGAGTTCTTTAAAGCTCGAAGCAGAGCAGATCAAAGTAGAGTTGTCTGCGTATTGGACAATTTTGGTATTGGGAATAGCTTTGTGGAAATCATTAACGAAGATGTTAAATAGTAGAGGGCCAGGTATGGAGCCTTGGGGAACTCCTGTGGGGGTGGGAAGGAAGCTGGAGGAGGCTTGGCCCCATTTCACGGCTTGGGACCTGTCAGAAAGGTAGCTGGAAAACCAGGATAGAGTTTTTGGGGAGATGTTGAGGTTAGATAGATGGTTTAGTAGATGGGAGTGGGAGATGGTATCGAAAGCTTTAGATAGATCTAAGAGAACAGATGAAACTAAGTTACCAGAGTCTCGAGCTGAATTGACAGAGTGTAAAAGGGAGAGAAGGGCTGTGTTTGTATTATGCCCAGGGCGGAAACCGTGTTGGGTAGGAGAGAGTAGATGGTGTTCGGTTAGGAATGGCATGAGCTGCAGGTGGATGCATTTTTCAAGAATTTTTGAGATAGGAGAGAGGATGGCTATGGGGCGGAAGTTAGAGAAGTTACAATTTTTGCCACCTTTGTGGAGTGGGAGAATAAAAGCAGAGCACCATAGTTTGGGTACATAAGACTCGAGAAGACATCTATTTACCAGGATGCTAATAGGGAGAGCAATACTGTTGGAGGCAATTTTTAAGAAGGAGTTGGGGATGTTGTCAGGGGCATTGGTACAAGGTTTGAGTCTGGAGAGAAGTTTTTTTATAAAGTGGGTGGTTACAGGTTTAAGTTCAAAGATAGGGGGAGAGGGACGTGAAGATGTGGAGACTTGGGAAGAGGGGGGTGGGGGGAAGTTGTTGGGGAAGGTTTTGGTTAGCTCAGCAATAGAAGAGGTGAAGAAGGAGTTGAATAGATTGGCAATTTCTTGGTCAGATTTGCTAGTATCAGGGCAAGGGTTCTTTGTTGTACCAGGCTTGAGAAGAGAGTTAATAGAATTCCAGAACTGTTTGGGTTTTTTTGCATGATTTATTTGTAAATGGTTGTAGTGAGACTTTTTATCTGTTATGACATATTTTTTGGCTAGGTTTCATAACTGTTTGTATTTAAGTAAGTATTCAGATTGTTTATGATGGAGATAATTTTTCCAAGATTTATCTCTTTGTTGCATAATTTTCTTGGTTTCTTTAGTAAACCAAGGGGCATACCGTCTTAGTAATCGGAGGTGTTATTAACTAGTATAATACTTGTTTTCGGTTTGTCTTTCAGTGTTTTGTACTGTCCTACAGGTAGATACAGATGGTTTGAATGTGTGACAAGGCAACCTTTTATAGTTACAGATCAGTAACATGTGCTATCCTGATGGCCAGTTGGTGTTCCTAAGTATCTAATTACATGCACATCAGCTGCGCTGCTACTGCCTTAGCCAATACCATGGCTACAATGGAGTATAATCAAGTGCTCCACTTGGGCGTTGTCCCTTTGCCTTACTTGTGAGGAAGACAGTGTGGAAGTCTTGTTTGGAATCTATTGCAACAGCTGTATGGAGACGATCAGTAATATATTGTGTGTAAAGCCTAGAGGAGATGGTCTAAATGTGAGTACTGCTGTTATATTTCTGAACATTGCTACTTGTGCAGGGATTGTCTCTACCTAATACTTCTGCATATGTGTCAGTCTGGCCAGGTTGTTTGACCAGCTCAAGGCTGCATAGCTATGCATATAATGTTAGTGGCTTTACAGTGTGCTTACCAGATGTATTTAGTTTGGTGTTACTGTGTATCATACTGTGCTAATAATCAGTACTCGGTAAAACTTCCTGGTGTACGAACCTTTCAACCCTCTGAAACGGGATTAGTTCATACAAACCCTGTTACATCAGCAGCTGTTCAATTGTATAACAACAACTATTTCACATAGGGCCATGTTAGTGTGTCTGTGTCCAGGTATGCTAAGGTTTCAGCAGATGTTGTACAGTAGTTGTATATTTGGTTATGGTATGACAGTATGTATTGATGTAATTATTTCGGTTGTGGGGTAGATGGTGGGTGTACATAGCACATGCAGATGTGTAGGAACCCCTTTTATACAACATCTATATGTGTGGGGGTGTTCTTTCCCTATGTGAACACCTATTCCTTAGTGGACTAATACTATGGTAATTGCAGGCTGATTCATTAAGGCACTATTAAATGCTTCCTGTATAGCTTGCAGGTACTGTTAGTCCTTGAAACCTTTTGGCAATACATCGGAATGTAATAAAGATTTGCAAAATGAAAGCTGTCTGTGTAATTCAGTCATGGATATTTGCAGTCGTAGTTGTGTTGGTGACTGTGTCCATAGAACATATTTGTAATAGTGTATTGGCATATAGTCTTCATATGTTATGTTCATATTGTTTGGGGGGGGGCAGAATGTGTGATTGCTATGGTCCATGTTATACTCAGATATGACCACTTCGGATGCTGTCTACAGACATGTATGTATGTGTGTGTGTGTGTGTGTGTGTGTGTGTATATATATATATATATATATATATATATATATATATATACATTATTGCATACGTTTATCTGTACCTCCATAGATGTGTAGATGTTTTTAACCTATCTGTATATCTACATATATATGTAGACCTGTATATATCGACATGTCTCTATGTATCTCTGCCTCTCTATATATATATATATATATCTATATATGAGCATACACCTTTAATTGGGTACATGGCGGGTTGTCCTATTTCAACAAATTCCTCCCTTTTGTGTTTTAACCTAGCGGCATACACAACTGGGATACGTACATCCCAGATAGCTTAGTGTTAGGTTACTCTGGGAATGGAGTACATGGTTGTGGGTTCTACTCCTGGAAGGTGTTGTTATTTTACCTCTCAGAGTAGGCACTGGTAGGGAAAGTGTGAATAATGCACATTTACGTAGTTGTGAGAAGGTTTGCCAGTGGTCTGTGCGACGTTAAGCAAAGGTCAAACGTGTAAAGCGCTTCTCCGTTTACCGTGTTTCAGCGCCGCGTACCATCGTGCAAACACGTGGAAACCCGCTTACAACTGCTTAAGAATGCTTTAATCCACCTGCATCCAAAAGCCCTTATTCTGGCCCTCAAAATAAACTAACAGCCCTTGCAGGTCTTGAACCCGGGACCATGAACACTACAGTCATTGACCTTACCACTATGGCATCTGATATATGCACGAATGTTAAGGTGTTTAGAATATACATTGTACTACAGACACTCCTCACTACTGAAAACAAATGTGACAGTCAGTTGGTGTACATATGTCTGATGCATGTTAATGTTCATATGTTTGTGAAAGTAGGTGTTGCAATGTGACATGACAGGGTATATTATGAATGCGTAAGGTTCTTGCTTTGTGTCCTTTTTATATTGTCCCCATACTCCATGTATGCCCCTTCAGTTCACTTATTGGACATCTTACCCAGGCCCTCCTTGATGCATGATTGCATTACCCATCATTCCTCCCCCACCCCAATCTTCACATACACAACAACCACCCCTTCTATGGTGAATTAGGTTAATATTAATTGTTATAATACCAGAGCTGCATGTGTTCTGTGTACACTCCAATTCTTTTGGAGTGCTTCTGTGTCACAAACTGTGTTCATAGATGCTTATATATATGGCTATTGATGTAACTGTATAATATATATATATATATATATATATATATATATATATATATATACGCAGACATCACTGATATATATATATATATATATATATATATATATATATATATATATATATATATTTTGTATTAGTTTGTAACAGTAATCCATCTGTACACTGGAATGTGTTGGTTCACAAACTACAGTACATTACAATGTACTGTACATATGTACACAAAGTTGCTGTCCCATTTGTGATCATTACAGTGAAATGCATATGGTATAAGGTGTAGTCTCAGGACCATAAAACGTGTACACCTTGGATGGCTTAGTGGTACGTTCCATGACTATAGTGTGCATGGTCCAGGGTTTGACACCTGCAATGCTTTATGAATGTTTTTTACTGCAGAATAAGGCTCATTTAAGCAGTTGTAAGCATGTTTAAAAGTGTTTGTGTGCCATTATAGCAGCAGTTAAACACAGTTAAACAAACGTAACATATAACCTGTGAGCGCAAACACGGACACATCCGCTAACTACTCCGGATATATACCTGTCAGTGACATAACATCTCACTATGTGCTGACATAACATTACATTCTCTGTTGACTGTACTCTCCTGCACACATGGGTTTATATGGGTAATTTGAATGTTTATTATACAGACGATTACTACCTATATATGCAAGCTGTGGTTAAGGTATACTTTTGCACATGATAAACATCCCTGCCTTTATTGGGATTGTAACCTCGAATGCACACATACTATGTGGATGCTGTAACAATTACACTGTTGAAACCACAACAAGCACCCAAAGAGGCAGAAGGTAATAATACATTAATGTTGCTTCCGCCTATTTCCTATTTAGATGATTTCTATGTGTAAGCTAGGCTAAGCAAAGGGCGGGAGCCCCCAAACTCACTGAGCTTCACATACTCTTGAAATAACAACATATAACAAATGTACTTTGCGACAATACATTACATTCCTGACTACATTAGGCATAGCCCCTCACTGACACACTTCAAGGGAAACCTTGTTTGGTGAATGGGTAACAGACTATACACCCCTGGGATCATGTGTCCCAGAACCAGACAGCCAGGGGGTGGGGGAGCCTATCCAGTTTGATAGCTGCAAGACCTGTTGGGGGAATTGAATGGTGTTGAATTGCCACATTAACATGCCCTCTTTAGATCTCTAAGTGCCCCTATCACCCTCCACAACCCCAGTCTTCAACAGCTTCCAGCAACTCTTCCTGGAATTGCTTCACTGGCTATGCTTGACAGAGGCTTAGTTACTTCATCAGTGGTGCGGGGAAGGCCAACACATTGTTGTTATGCTTCTAATTGCCCTTGGGCAGATAGATAGTAGGCTATCTGTGAACCTGTAACGTGCAGGCCATCACAACCATAATATGTGAATAAACAGACCTTCAGATCACAATACACAGTGTGAACTCACCATGTAGTCAGGAAACAGTTGAGTACAGCAAGAACATACAGAACATTGATACTTAGTCACTCCAAAAGCCTATCTTGGAAGCTAGAAGACTTGTATAAGTTTAAGGCTTTCTATTGCTTATCACTAGATTACCTACAGGGAGATGAAAAGCAAGCACAGATGGGGAACATACATGCAATGATACCATACCAGCCTATGTGTCAGCCTTATACTTTGGAATACTGGCCAAGGCTATTGCCCCCCCCCATGGTGCCTTATTTAGGAGAGTCTCGAATACTAGCTCCGTAAACAGCACAATAGCAGATTCAATGAGGTTTATGCTACTCAACACCAGGGGTTGTGATCACAACATGCATGCACTCACAGCACTCCTCATAATGGACAACATCAATATGTGTGCATTAACTGACATCTGTCTTAAGGCTCCTGAGAGCACACCAGCACTGCCAGACTACAACCCATACCACACATTTCAGCCACAGAACATGGACTGTCAGACATGGAGGGGCTGTATCCATATTCATCAGGGCTACCTACACCTCCAGGTTAGTGGGGCAGCATGATACCTCTATGATCATCCATGTGCAGCTAACATCAGCCACAACTGCAATGTGGAATGCGGCCTGCTACGGATCACCCTCCATGACCCAGGACCTCCACTCCACCTACCTGGAGACAGTGGAGAACACGACAGTCCTAACGCACACCCTGGCATTGGTCGATGTCAACTACCATACCATTAACTGTGAAACGTACTCTGGTACTCACTTCCAGGACCAGCGCTTCCTGGAATGTATCATCTCATATTCCCTGTATCAAGTGGTAACCTCCCTAACGTGGGGTGGAAACTACTAGATGTGGTCATCACCAACATGGGCAACAGGTGCACCACAGTGGAGGTTAACCGGTTACTGGTTAGATCTGACCATGAACTATTCACTGTTTCCAAACCCTAGCATCTCCCCCACCCACGGATTCCATAGTGTATAGCTTTCCTACAGCTAAATTTACACTACTGGCATCATGGGTGGGGGGTTTCACAGCCCCCATGCTAAGGGGAAACACTGCTCAAGATACAGACAGATTTACAAATGCAGTCTATAAGCACCTACATGGATGTATGGACCGTGCCATCGGTGGTAAACCAAGACTTACTCCTCCTAGATAAGGACACCGGTCTGGTGGACAACTGCAATAAACAGGCTATACTACAGATGTAGGACAGTGTTCCAGACACACAGCAAATCCCACGAAGGGCAGACATCCGCGACCATTATTAGTATGGTACGTAGGTCCCTCATGACATCATCCAAGACTAACATCAGCAGGAGAATACGCAAGGATTCGAAATATCACCACAAAGCCTTCTTTGGCTATGTCAAGGATCTACGTGGTGACACACAGATTTGCACTGTGCCAGTAAAATATAGCACAAAATATGCTGACCCTACTGATATCACCACCATCCTTGCAGATACATTTGGTGCATACTTCACCCCCTAAAGAGCCCACAACACTACCCGAAAGCTACAGTATCCCAACCATCAGAGACACACAGTTGGAAATGGCCCTCTCTAACAGCAGAACACATCATCAATGGAGGCAGATGTTAAACCAGACTGCATCTTGCAAACTGTACAAGACAACTTGCCCCCAACCTAATTAAGCATTCCTACCTCAGCTTCTCCACAGGCTACATGCCCATACAATGGCGCGTGGCAACGGTTATTCCACTACATCACGGTGAAATCATAAGCCTGACTAGCCTGGTCTGCAATGGTATGGTTCGCATCCTTATGGCACTCATTAACAATGACATTGGTAACCTTCGAACACGTGACCCAACCCAGGTCAGCTTGGTTGAGTGCAGTTCATGCCTACTGAGCCTGTTTGACGTTTTACATACAGTCACCAAGACATTAGATGACAGGGGAGGTTTTTCGCACATATAACATGGACCTCACCAAGGCTTTTGACACCATGCCCCACTCAGGTATTATTGATAAACACACCAGCCTGTACATTCACCCATACATCACAGGTTGGGTTGCCAACGGGCTTACACACAGAGCCCACATGGTACGACTAGCGGTCTCCAGGTCCAACTCTTGAACATTCATGACTGGTGTCCCACAGGACTCAGTCCTGGGAGCCTTACTGTTTGGCATATACATCTCAGATGTACAGGCAAACACAGGTGGACTATGGCAGACCATGTTTGGCAATGACTGCAAACTGGGAGCCATGATTGATAGTCCAGCTGACATGGACATCCCTCAAGGGGCCTCACAGAGAATGTCACAGGGTGCCAATGACTTGGCCTCCAGCCAAGTGCCACTAACTGCAAGGTCATTCCATTGTGGAATTGGCACCCACATATTAACACATGAGCGGCAGCCATTGTAATACAGACGAGGTAATGGGGTATCTGGAGACTAAGGTAGATAGTGATCTCCCCTGTGACAATCATATCTCCACAGTAGTTAGGACATCCTTCTACGTAGGCCATCTGACTACTAAAGGATTCCCATCTAGACATACTGGGGTTATAGTGCCCCTTTACTCATTACTCATCAGTCCCATCATAGGGTATAATAACCCATGTGGGATGCACCTCAGAGGACACGTCCAACAGCTGGGGGGTCCACGAATGTACCTCGCCAAAGGGAATACTGGCCTCCAACATATGGCCTATGCAGCCAGACTGAATAAACTCCTGCTTTACTCAGTGGCATCTCGTTTACCTAGAGATGATCTCCATTGACCAACACAGCCATGTCGAACTCGGTCTTGATGGATATGCTCCACCTAATGGAATCCATGTCACAGTGAGCCACACACTGTAGTGAGCTGACCTTGCCACAATAATAACTGGAGGATGCTGTGGGGACCACTTCCTGTCACAGACACTCCCCATACTTTGGAACAACATCCCCAACTCCATTATACAGAGCCCCTCACTAACACTCTGCAAGAGAAACTTGAAGGGTGGATGGGGAACAGTAGATGCACCCCAGAGATCCCGCCATTGGCTCTGCTCCACAGAGGGATGGTTAATGAATCAAAGGGGTGGCAAAAGCTAACACATTTTGGCTGGCCTTATGAATGGCCTCTGGCAGTTGGCCAAGTACCTACCGATGAATCTATACATACAGTATCTGCATATGCTGATAGCTTAATTTACTGTTCAAGTGTTGACTTACCTTGTGCCAATGGCTGTTGTGTGTGCAATAATTGAGGGCTGCCTATGTTGGATGCACACAGTAGACTGCCTATACATGACAATTTACAGGTAGTCTTGTGTGTGTACCATCCATTTTTACTCTGTGTGCAGGTGGAGAAAGGTGTCAGTCCCTAGGTGCCTACACTGTCAGTGTGTGTGCTATATCTTCCCTCTTTGCCAAGGCATGGGCATACTGGGCACGCCTCCGTCTGCCTACTGGGGCTGGCTCAGGAAGTTTGTGGTCTGAGTACCTCTGTGCATGTGGGGCCCTTGGCAATTTTGGTGGGCTGTGAGGGCCTTCACCATTCTGTCCCTGCTGCAGCTGTTTCCACAGGACCATATTGTGTAGCATGGCACACACTATGAAGATGTGGACACATGTGCCTGGAGAGTACTGCAAGGCTCCACTAGATATGTCCAAGCAATGGAACCGTGATTTCAGCATTCCAAACACACGCTCTATAATGATCTGGTTTGTGCATGTGCCTCATTATGGCGTTCCTGCATGGGTTTGTGTGCATTTCTGATGGGAGTCATCATCCACGGTTCTAGTGCATAGCCAGCATCTCCCATCATGTGGCCATTTGGGATGCCCCCCCCTGGCAAATAACCGATACAGCTGTGAGGCATGCCAGATGTGGACGTCGTGATAGCCTCCAGGGCTGCCAGCACACACATCCATGATAATGCCCTGGGCATTGCACATGACCTGGCAGTTGATGGAAGGGTATCCCTTGCGGTTTATGTAGCACCTTCCCTGCTCACCGGGTGGTGGCCTGATGTGTATGTGCGTGCAGTCTTTTGCACCCAGTACCTCCAGGTATTCTGCCACACGGTGGAAGAGATGCATATTGCTGGCCAACTCCTCCTGCATTCGGAGAAAGTATATGTGCTCATTGGCATGTGGTAACATGGCATCTAGGAAGTGGTGTATTATCCTGGATGCTGATGCCTGTGAGATACCCATGATATCCCCAGTTGGTCTTTGAAAAGTACCTGTAGCTAGTATTCTCAGGCTTACACATACCTTTGTATCCACAGGGATGGGTTCCACTCTGTTTGTTCTGGCTCTGATGCGTGGCCAACACAGCTCCACAAGTTGCTGTAGGGTGTCCCTGTCCACCCTGTAATGCTCTACTATCTCCAGATCATGTAGCCCCTGGTAGGTTACCCTGGGTCTGAACACTCTCCTCCTCCTCTGGTGCCTGCGGTGGTCTTGTGCATCATCCTCCACACCATCTTCAGTCTCCAACACATGCTGGTGGATGAAAGCTATGGCAGTCCCTAACATGTACATAAAAGTTCCCCATCTGTATACACTACTGGTGCAGAGTGTATGGGAATACACAAATGTGTGTGAGGTGCTTTCACACTTTATAGTATTGTGCTATGGATGCTGCTGATGTAAGTGGGTGTGTATGAACTATTCCAGCTACTGTGTGTCTAAATTATGGGTTTTGCAATGAGTACTGCAAGTGTGGGGCCTTTACTGTGGAGATCTACTTGCCTGCCTTGATTAATCTGTTGCCCTTTAATTCACTTTTAGACCTGGATCCCCTACCATTATCAGGCATGCATCCACCTGCCGGCTTTCTTGTTTTGTACTTTCCCTACCCAGTCATGGTGAAATGTGCCTTGTAGCTGATATACTACATATCACCTTTGTTCTGCTTTGACACTGTGCTGTTTTCTTTGCAGTACAGCCCCTTCCCTTTCCTGTTCTGCAGGTAGCTGCTTGCAGCCTTGTTAGCTGTTGTCAATAGCCAACTCTAGGCTCCTATGTGTTAATTAGTCATTTGTACTCCAATTTCACTGCTGCAGCATTTCCTTATTTCTTTCCTATATCCTTCCAGTTTCGGCTGCAGTGCGCGATGCGCATACCCGTTTACTGGGTTTATGTGCGTTTTCATCTCCGTCCACATGCATACTTGGTTACTTTGTGTACTCTCAGCTAAGCATAGCTCTGGGCAATTCGATACACCCCTATCCTGCAGCTTTGCCTAGCTAGGGGCAGACCGGTTTAGCAATGCTCCAATGTGCTTACAGCAATGGCGACACACCCCTCTCTTGATGTCATCTTTATCTCAAGGGCTCACCTCGGTGTTATAACACCAAACTGTGAGGTGCATCCTTACACCAGCAGGGAATCTGCGATTCACTATTTATCCTCTCATTTGCATGGCATTGCCTACTAATTCCTAGCTACTGTGCATAACACTGTCACTGCTCTTAGCAACCCTTGCGCCATGAGTATGGTGTAGCATGCCTGCCATTGACTATTATGGGGGAATCGTGATATGTGTTTCATTGCGGTTTTATTCTATATTTTTATATATTCCTTGCGATCCCCTTTGCGCACTGCCCTGTGCTTCCACGTCATGATAGTGCGACTATATATATTAAATGTTAATTTTATATTTTGTACATTTTTTTTATGCCAATGGCTATATATTTAGCCATTGGCATATATTAACATTATAATACATGTGTTTGGTCGGCTGTTATGGCTCCAATTTTATGTTTGCAAAAATGTAAACCATTTTCTACAGTTTACATTTCTGCATGCTTACACTACACCTGCACCACTTCCTGAATCGCTACATACCTTCATTTACATGCTACACTGCTGCACATGGTGTAATTAGCATACATGGCTCAGGAGTTGTGCGGGCGTAGCGTATGCAGGTAGTGCACATGGAAACAGCTCATACCTGAATTGCTCGGTGGCCATATTTGGGGTTAGAACGCTGATGCTACGCCTGCACCTGGCTCAAGCTTCATGAATCTCTGGGATTGTTTTTCCTGTTAGCCAGGTTGGTGTCTGTTCAGGGTGCCTATATAAATAGTTCTTACTTATGGCTAAATCTTCATGCAAAGATGTTACTACTTTTAACCTAAAGTTAGGTACTGCATCTGAGCTTGGGGTATTCCACTTAGAGTCTTTTCTTAACTTTGTTTCAATCTCTCTGGCTGTCACTTCCTCCCATTTCATATCCTGTACCTTTAAAAGTCTTATTCTTTCTTTTACTTCTTCTGTCTGTTTAGCATCTTTGTTACATTTCACAGGATCTTCATAGATACTTCTCCAAAATGTATCTATTTCTTCTTTTTGGCAGTCTTTCAATTCCTTTTAGCTTGTTTCCCAGTTCTCTATAAAACATTTTTGGGTCATCAATAAATTGCTTATTTTGTATGTTTTCTTTATATTTATCTGTGTATCTTCTAAGATGTTCTTTGTGTTTCCCTGTTGCAGTCATCACACTTAGGTTATCCTGCCAGGGATAGCCCTCAGTCGTCCCGAACACCAGGGGCTTAGTATTTCTGTGTTGGTTGCTGTCACTCCAGGACTGAGTTCAGGTTGTCACTGGTATAAAATCAGGCAGCCGACACCATTACATCAGTCTTTCTTGTCGAGGATCCCGAAGCAGAAGCAGTTTGCACGAGTGCCGGTCAGCCGCTACCTGAGTTTCATCTCCAAATTGAAGTTGATGTCTTCTAAAGCTAAGTACCCCATTGGGGATCCTTTTTTCTTGCTCTAACCGATGTCAGAAAAAGTTATCAAATATATTGCCTCTGAAAAGCAAATACCACACTGAGACTTCCATTCTTACTGCGTCACTTGTTTAGGCCCAGACCACGATGTCCCTCGCTGTCACTTTTGTGCTTTGTTCAACGCCAGAACTATACGTTGTCGGGCCCTTATAGTAGCAAAATATTTTTGCACTCAATCTCCATATTCCAAAATGGGTTCAGTAAGCCATCCGACTACTGATCTTCTGAAAAAAATGTAAGGATAAAAACAGAGAGACACTGCACAGGTCCAAAACTGCCGACGACGCTTCTGTTAAGCTAGTCGCCAGTTCCCTGATGCCCGCTTCTGTGGATTCACAAGCCACTAATGAGATTTGTTCGGTGTCCAGTATGCCACGAGACTCTTCTTTGACTAAGGATCCTGTAGATGTCTCTACCTTGGTTGGGTCAGGAGCCACTGAGCAGGCACCGGCTTCCGAGGAAATTCTTCGCACTACTGATACTCAACACCAACCAACAACTTCTTTTGCATCTTCAGTTCTTTCTAAAACTACCGAGTTTCTAATGCCCAGGATACGAACTATGCCTAAAAAATGAAGACTCAAGTTCAGGCACCTGCTTCCATGCCTCAATCTCAAATGCTTAAAATGGCAATGATGACCTTATCATGCTTATTAGGGAAAGTCAGCCTATCCCTTCCAAATGAAAAAGAGCAGTTTTATCTGACCAGGAGTCCGATGAATCTGAGGTTTCTGAATATGAAGACATGCAACCCCTATCTGCTTATGAGGATGCAGATGCAGAGGAATCCATTCCTTCTGCCTCTCCTCCAGAGGATTTTTCATTTGGTGAAACCCTACATACATTAAGGGAGCATTTCCAATGGAAATGTCAGGACTATCCTCAGTCCAAAAAGAGACTCAGGGAATTCTTAGACTTACCACAGCAAAGACCTTTAGCCAGTCCTCCTCTCTTGGATGTTGTGGATGATGTCTTTCTGGAATCCAGTTTGACTCCTGACACCCTTCCTCCTGCTCCCAAGAAACCTGAAAGGTATTACAGAGTCCCTGACTCTCACAAATTTCTTTTCAAAAATCCTACTGCTGACCCAGAGGTCATCTCCCAAAGACCTAAAGGAATGAAAGCAACCACAGCTAAAAATCCCAACCCCTCGGACAGGGATTCCCAAGCTTTAGACAGATGGGGTAAAAAAGTATACACCTCTGCAACTCTTGCCATTAGAGCACTAAGTTGCCAGTTCCACATGCTGAAATACCAGAAACATACCATGGAACTCCTCAAGCAAAAAATATCTACCTTTCCTGCTTGTCCAGTAAATAAAGAAATACAGGAGCTTATACATTCTGCAAGCCAAGTTACTAAACACACTTTGCAATGTGGCTTTGATGCCCTAGAAGCATCTTGCAGGGCAGCAGTCACAGATTATGTACTTAGAAGGCATGCTTGGCTTAAGGAACAGACCTTGCCAGATCATGTCAAATCAAAACTATTGGCTGCACCATTGAACAAACAGAATTTGTTTGGCACCAAGGCAGAAGAGGTCTTAAAAAAGATGGAAGAAAAAGCTAAATCTATGCAGACAGTTAAAGACTTCCTACAGGTCCAGCCTCCAAGATTCAGTAGGCATTACCACTCCAAATACTGGTCCTTTCCGGCCCCCTCCAGGCCAGCTCAGACAAGACCTAGGAGAAGCAGACCCCCCAGACAGCAGTCCCAGGGAATGCAGAGATCTAAGCAATGGAGTTCCTCCACTTCAAAAACAGGGAGTGCTAAGCCACCCCCTTATGGAAAGAACTCACAATGACTTTACACCTCCACCCCTTACCTTTGCCCATCTGCTTGTGCCCCTAGGAGGAAAACTCTCCTCCCATGCAAAAAACTGGGCCTCTATTACCAATGACCGATGGGTTCTCAACATAGTGTCCCAGGGATACAAATTTTATTTCCATACTCTGCCAACCCCCAAAGGGTTCCCAGATCTTCCTCCAAACCAGTGGGCAGAGGCCAAAAAAAAAGTAAATTCCCTTCTCTCCATGAGGGCAATACAGCCTGTTTTTGCCGACCAGATAGGCCGAGGTTTCTATTCCAGACTTTTCCTGGTACCCAGAAAAGAGGGCACCTGGCACCCAGACCTCGATTTATCAATTCAAAACACCTTCCTTGTGATACCAAAATTCAAAATGCTCACCCTCCAGCAGATTCTTCCTATGCTTCCAAGGATGCTTGGTTAGCCACCCTAGACCTAAAAGAGGCCTATCGTCACATCCAAGTCAGAGATTCTTGCAGGGAATATCTATGTTTCAGGGCAGGATCTATGCACTTTCAGTTCTCTGCACTTCCCTTTGGCTTATCCACTGCTCCCAGAGTTTTCAGAAAATGCCTGGCTCCAGCCATTGATTTTGCAGACAAAGGAATATTCAAATTAACCCTACTTAGACGACTGCCTGATTCAGGCACACAGTCAGAAAAAGCTGTTACAGCACCTGACCTATGTAAAGGACCTACTGACCTCCCTTGGGTTTACTATAAACGAAAAGAAATCCGAACTAATCCCCACTCAAAAAATTGTATTCCTGGGAGCAAGCCTGGATGCAGCCTCCCAGATGGCATTCCTTACTCCAGAAAAACAAGCCTACCTGACAGGCTACTTCTCTCAACTACCCACCAGAACCCAGTTGTCTGGAAGGAAAATCCTGCAAGCTCTAGGCTTCATGGCATCCTGCATTCTACTCATTCCATATGCCAGACTGCATATGAGGAAACTACAATGGTACCTAAAAAGCCTTTGGTATCAACACTCTCAGGACCTGGAAACTTTCGTACCTATAATACCCTAAGTAAAGATTTTCTTTGATGGGCAGCAGCATGCAACCACAACAAGGGTCTTCCCTTCTCACAAACCCACACCACCCAGACCCTAACCACAGATGCATCAGATTATGCCTGGGGTGCACACTTGGATGACAGATGCATTCAGGGCCATTGGAGCCCAAATCTAATACATCTGCACATCAACCAAAAAGAGTTGTTAGCTGTTCAGTACACTCTGACAGCTTTCAGGCCCCTACTCTCCCCGGGGCCTCTAGTGATCAAAACAGACAACACCACAGTGATGTGGTATATCAACAAGCAGGGAGGAACTCACTCTTATCCTGTCTGCAGGCTTGCCATGACCCTTTGGCACATGGCTTCAGCCATGCAAATTCAACTGCTAGCACAATTCCTGCCAGGCTCCCAAAACTCACTGGCAGACAACTTAAGCAGAAACCTGCTAGACCCGCATGAGTGGCAGCTAGACCACAGAAACTTCAACCTTGTAACCCAGAAATGGGGCACCCCGAAGGTGGACCTCTTTGCCTCCCACAACAATTACCAGCTCAGTAAATTCTGCACAGGGAACCTCACAGCAAGGCCTGGAAAGTGGATGCTCTATCCTTCCAATGGGTAAACCTCTCGATCTATGCATTTCCCCACTCTACCTCTAATTTTAAGGGTACTTCTCAAAATACGGGAGGAAAAACCAAGGACAATCTTGATTGCCCTAGACTGGCCACACCAGCACTGGTACCCACTGCTGCGCAGCCTGTCACCTCTGCCACCATGGTACCTACCTCAGATCCCAACACTCCTGACCCAGAAGAATGGAGAATTCATGCATCCACCATTGCAGACCCTGAACCTGGCAGCCTGGCTTATTCCCTGACCTCTCCTCCAGCTGCCAGCCTAAGCAAACAAGGCCTGGATGTTATATGTGAGGCCAGATGCCCCAGCACTAGAAAATCCTATGCTTACAAGTGGAAAAGGTATTGCACCTGGATCCAGGCTAAAGGAGCTGAAACAGCACAGCACTCCTTACCACTCATTCTGGATTACCTAGCAGACCTACTACACAGGGGCCTTTCCTTCTCTTCTATTAAAATTCATGCCTCTGCCATCTCTGCTCATTACAGCACAGAGCCACCTCTCTTCTCTCACCCTCTCATCAAACAGTTCCTAAGAGCGGCTAACAATTTAAGGCCACCCAGAAGAGCTCTTACCCCAGCTTGGGACATTAACTTTGTGTTGGAAAAGCTCACACTACACCCCTTTGAGCCTGCAGCTTCAGCATAGTTAAAATTCCTTTCTTGGAAAACAGCCTTGCTAATGGCCATCACTTCAGATAGAAGAGTTTCAGCGCTACAAGCTCTCATGGCTGTAGAGTCCTTCATCATTTTCCATGCTGACAGGGTCTCCCTCAGGGCTAACCCAACTTTCATGCCTAAGTGGTGTCCAGTGTGGCTCTCAACCAATCAATTCATTTGTCCACCCTTTTCTGTAACCCACAAAACAAGGGGGAAAGGATTCTGCATCCTCTAGATGTGCACAGACAGCTCAGATTCTACCCGGATAGGACTAAATCTTTTAGGAAAACTGACCAATTGCTAGTCAGCTTTGCAGCAGAGGCAGAGGACAAGGTCATATCGAAATAAACAATCTCCAAATGGATAGCACACTACATCCATTTCTGCTAAAAACACTGTGGGAAACCACCTCCTAAGGGGGTCAGAACGCATTCCACCAGGGCAACCTCCACCTCTGCAGCTTTTCTCAGAGCGGTCCCTACCAGGGGCATCCCAGAGGCTGCAACATGGACTTCTGTTCATACCTTCACCAAGCATTACCACCTGTCTATCTTCTCCAAATCCAGGGCAGGCTTTGCAACTGCAGTCTTGCAGGGCATCCTAGCCAGCCCCCAGTCTTCTTGACTACCTCCACCCTTTTCTTCACCTTTGGGAATCAACCCAAGTGTGATGACTGCAACAGTGAAACAACAAACAACTGTGTACACTTACCATAAATGTAGATGTTCGAGTGCATTCACTGTTGCAGTTCTGGTTTCCCACCCTCCATCCCCCTTGTCTATCTCTCTCCCTCCCTCTTCCACACTCCTTACAGGAAAATGTTGGTATTTACTTTCTACTGGTGGTGTTCTTCCACCATAACCTAGCTCCCAATTTGGGAGCTCCTGACATTTGGGGCAAGAAAAACTGATGTAATGGCGTCGGCTGCCTGATTTTATACCACTGACGACCTGACGTCAATCATGGAGCGACAGCAACTGACGCAGAAATACTAAGCCTCTGGTATTTGGGCTGACTGAGGGCTACCTTTGGCAGGATAACCCAAGTGTGATGACTGCAACAGTGAATACACTTGAGCATCTACATTTATGGTAAGTGTACGCAACTGTACTTTTTTCCACCTGTGCTGAGAATTTTACTTTATTTGCGATAGTACATGATAGATCCTGGTCTGTTCTAATCCTGCGCATTGCTTTTGTCATGTCTATCTAAAAATTTGTATTTTCAGGAAACAGCACAACTAAACCACCACAGGAAAGTTTGTATCAAGAGCAATACAGGTTGAAACATTAAAACTTTAATCAAAATGTATTAAAATACTTTAAAGTGGATGATAAGCTTTTTCAGCTCCTGCTTTTTTCAGATCACATACATTTCCACTTCATTTAAAAACATAAGCTCATTCAGCTTCAACCAATCAAATCATTTTATTGAGCTTGTGTTTCGCTAATATTGGTTTTAATGGAAAAGCAGCATTTAAGGCAGGTAACCTGTCAGCTAACAGTTCGGCCATCCATCGAGTCTCAGCCATTTCTGTTGTTGCAGGTAAATCTCCTCTTCTGGGGGTATCCAAAATTACTTCAAGTTCCATAAAATAAAAAGCATACCCAGGTGAATTTAAAATATGATGTGCTAAGGCATTTTCCTTGTTCTTCAACCTGATATCACTTAAGTGCCTTAACATTCTTACTTTAAAAGTACCGTTCATTTTGCCTACATAAAAACTAGGACATAGCTTGCACTGAGCGACATAAACAACATTCTTTGTGTTGCAATTTACATAATTATTACAACTATACTCCCTTCCAGTAGTTGGATGTCGAAAAATATTGTCACTCCTAATAAAATTACAAGCTTTATATCTATGAGATCTAAACATTCCTCTCTTTTGTATAGGAGTATTTTCTCCCCTTTGTCATTTCTTTATTACATAGCAGTCGTTTAAGATTTTTCTTGGTTATGAAGCCAAAAGTTGGATAATCTCCCACTATTTGTCTGCTGTCATCATCAGCTATTAAAATCTTCCAGTTCTCTCTAATAATTTGACAAACATCCTTGACATCCTGACTATAAGTAAGAATACATCTCATATTCATTGTACCATTTTCCTTTGTCATAGGCTTCCTGTTCTCCATACAACGGCCTCTAATTAAATATCTTTTGCCTCTTCATTCTCTATCAGAATATCTGACATAAATTGTTGACTAGGTCTGGTTTATAGCCTCTGTTATGCAAATTCTTTTCAAGTATCTTGGTTTCATATTCAAACGTCTCATTATCAGTACATAATCTAGGTGTCCTTAAGAACTGTCCTGTGACAACTTGGGAAAACACATGCTGTGGATACATACTGTTATGATGAAGAAGATGATTCTTCCAGCATTGCTCTCAAAACAGCTGTGTATCAAACTTCCCTTAACCACTTCTGCTTAGACTGATGTCCAAAAACTCTATTTTCTTCTTTCAAATAGTGAACATCAAACTTCAGGAAAAATGTAGTGTCCTTAAAATAGTCAACAGATTCAATTAAGCAGGTTTCCTCTCCTGTCCAAAGGAGTAATATGTCATCCACAAATCTTTTGTAGAATGGAATGTAGCATTCCCAGTTGTTCATACCATTAAAAAAAAAAAATTCCTCCTCCCATTGGGCCAAAACCAAATTAGAATAACTATTCGCACAAGGGGTTTCCATTGCTACCCCCCATTTCTGTAGAAAATAGTCATCCTTGTACACAAATACATTATTTTCCAGCACAATCTCCAGTAGTACACAGAGTTGATGGATATCCCTCTTGTAATAGACATGCTTGCAACTCAAAAATCTCTGTATCGCCTGAATGCCATAGTCATTGGGTATGACTGTGAATAGGCTTACTAAATCTGTAGTCACCATTAGAATTTCAATTTCTTTAATCATTTCTTGTAAATAGGCCAAAAGTGAACATATCTTTCAGAACAGTAGTGGCTTTTGCAAGTGCTTTCTTTAATTTGTACTCAATAAAAATTGAAGCTGGTTCTGTAATCCAACCATTACTGGATACTATTGGATGCGTAGAGGGGTCCCTTATGTCCTTGTGTATCTTGGGAAGCCCTCTTATAGATGGAATAACAGGATTTTTGACTAAATGGAAATCATAGATACTTCTCGTAATCACATTAGTCAACAATAAATCATATAAATAATCTTGGACCTTCTGTATGATATCATTCATTTCACTAGACCATATCTTCTTATATGTCTTTTCATCCTTTAATAGGTCACTCATTCTAGTGTCATACTGAAGTTTGTCCATAAGGTCTATTGCTCTACCCTTATCCACCAGTCTTATTATTAAATCATTGTCATTGAATAATTCCTGGAGTGCCAGTTTCTCTTCTTTATCCATATGATAGAATCATCTGGAATGCTTGATATATCTGAGTTTCACAACTTCGTTTTCACATACTTTTACAAATGTGTCTACAACAGAACTAAACTGTGATGTAAAGGTGCTAGGTTTCCTGAATGAACCCATGTCCATCTGATCACTATTTTTAAATATACTCTTCAGCATGACACACATAGCAAAATATTTAATATCAAACACAAACTCATGCAACCCTGAACCTAAAGAGGGGATAAAAGAAAGTACCTTATTCAAAGGTTAACTGATAATTAGCCAAATTCACTATCAGAGAATCTCTACTTATAGTATCTCCTGCCATCAAGTTGATAGCTTCCTCCTTTTTCTGTCTCTGCTCACTACTACAAATACTGCTTAGTATTTTTGTTGATCTGTTCCCTCTTCTATATTCTTCTAACAGTGACACTTCTTGTCTTAATTGCTTTATAGTTTTCTCTGTTCGATACTTCCATGATGATATTTGATTTCTCCCCTTCTTTTCCCTCACTACCCTGTGTTCTTGTGATAGAATTTTATCATTATTAAGTTAGCTGCACAGTAATATATCCTATTTACTTCTGTTATATCGTATGGATCTCTATGAACAGTCCTAATTATTGTGTTCATTTGTTTTATCAAAATTCTGACTTTTTGGGTTTATAGACCTGCTGAGGTCTATTTCTTTCATTGAACTCACTATGTCTATCTATGTATATTAAATCAAGCAACTCTTCTCTTAGCTCATTTTCTTCTAAACTGAGGGCGCATTTTTCGTTTTCCATTTCCTGCAGGCATTCTATAGAAAGTTCTATAACATCTTCCTGTGGCACATTCTCTTTAATTTCATCCTGTGCCATCCGTTGCTCTGTCATATCGAAACTCACTAGCCTATCACTCCTCAACATTGACTGCAGAGCTTCCACAGTTTCCTGTTCTTTCCTTTGCTGTCCAGCTTCAAGTGAATGTTTATACTGGTTTCCTGTGGAAGGCTCCAAAATATCTTCATATGGCACCTAACCAATTGCTTCCTGTTCTACTGGTTTCCCCTTAATTTGAACATCCATTGCTCTATCCTGTTATGTTGCTTTCTGAATTAGATTTTCTACACTGGATCCTTCTGTTTGCAGCTGTTCCGTAATCTCAATCACTATTTCTTTAGCTTCTCCATTACTAATCTCCTTTTCTACTTTTCCTCTGTCTTCTTATTTTTTGTATTCTAAAGTTTTCCATGTCCAGATTCATTTGCTTGTATTTTTCTTCAAATATCTTTGGTGCTGCTCTTTTTGTATTGGTTAGTTCATTATAGGCTCCATAATGAGGTTGTATGTAGCCACTTGAAGGCTTTCTGAAAGTTCAGCCAGTTTTCAGTCTTCCTACTTTTTTTTTTTTTGAATGGTTACTTTTATACATTTTTGTTTGTTTTTTCAGAAAACAGATGTTCATTTCCAGCTTTTTGTTGTTAGAATATACAAACAAAGCTTCTACAGCTAAATAAACTTAATTTCTGTTGCATACTTTATTCGTCTTAGCTGCCCCACAGCCTACCTGTACAAACTTCCATTTATTAGAAAATTCCACAGCCTGCCTGTACAAACTTCCATTTATTACAAAATTCCATTTATTCAAGCTTATGACTTGCTGGTCTGTCTGTCTATATTTATTTAAGTTGGTTACTTGGGGCAGGGCACTGATCTCACTGGATTGTGGTATATAGTCACCAGGAAAGTCGTCAAAACAGTATAAACTCATATGTATACATAACAAAATCCGTTTGAACCCATACTGCCATGAGCTTCATTTTATCGTCCCCTTAAATATGGACACTGCTGAACCAGTTTGTGTGTGGGTACATAGTTTACAGCTGTTACCTTTGTTTTATGTTCATTAATTTTGCATCCTGAAAAAAGCTTGAAATTGTCTCAGAATGTTCCACAACACTGAAATGTCCTATTTCTGTTTTTTTAATCCAGACAAAATTTTATCTGTAAATAAAGCCATGTTTTCTTGATTATGATACCAATTATACCCTTGAAAGCTTGAAATTGTCTCAGAATGTTCCACAACACTGAAATGTCCTATTTTTGTTTTTTTAATCCAGACAAAATTTTATCTGTAAATAAAGCCAAGTTTTCTTGATTATGATACCAATTATACCCTTGAATTTCTGAGTCCCTTATTTTCTTTGCCAATGGCTCTAAATATAATGCACATAAAAAAGGGGAAAAGTGAACACACTTGCTTGGTTCCTCTGTTCAAACAGAACTTGTCAGACAGGAACCCCACAACTTTAATTTTCACCGCCGATCCCTCATATATCCTTGTAATTAACCACCTTAGTGTATCAGGAAATACAAATGCTTTCACTGCCCTACTCACAAAATCCCACCTTACTCAGTTAAATGCTTTCTTTGCATCAAGACCCACAAACAGTTGTGGTATCCTCTTACATTCTGCTTCCCTCTGGATCATAATTGTTCTATTAATGCGGTTAAATGATTGCCTCCCCACCACAAAACATTGATCCATGTCTGTCAATGTTGGCCTCACCTTTGCCATTATTTTAGCTAGTACAGACATAAATGCTTTATAATTATGGTTTAGAATTGAAATGGGCCTATATGAAGCTGGATCTCATGGTTCTTTACCATCTTTAGGTATTACATCCACCACAGCTTTCTTCTTAGTTAAATGATTGCCTCCCCACCACAAAACATTGATCCATGTCTGTCAATGTTGGCCTCACCTTTGCCATTATTTTAGCTAGTACAGACATAAATGCTTTATAATTATGGTTTAGAATTGAAATGGGCTTATATGAAGCTGGATCTCATGGTTCTTTACCATCTTTAGGTATTACATCCACCACAGCTTTCTTCTTAGTCAAAACCTTCCAGATCTTTAGCTCTTTATTCCCTCCTAGCTTCCAAAATTCCACAGGAATACAATCTGTTCCTGGAGATTGGTTATATATCACTGTTTATCTCATCACCTCCTATCCTGTTAATAATTGAGCCTCATCTGCCTCTAACGTTGGCATATTTAATTCTTCCATAAGTATTTCCACTTCTACTTTCTCTTGATTTCCACATTTCTCTGCTTTATACAGATTTTCATAACATTTCTGAAATATTTCTAATACCTCTACAGGATCTCTGGTTATTTTCCTTGTTATAGGCTCCCTAAAAAAACAGTTGCTGAATAGCAGTCTTTCTAAACCCATACATATTATCCAAGTAGTCACTTTTTTCTCTTTAGCACTCTGCAGTTGCACCTCTTTTTCTTCTTTAAGATTCCCTCTATTTTGCTATACTTTAACCATTGTCAGTCCCTCTATATATTTCTTGTTAGTTTTTAACCATATCTGTTTTTCTTTGATTTCTATCCTATTTTTAAAATCCACTTTCATTTTATCCCATTCCCTAGCAATATTTTCTGAGGAAATTTCTATCCTCCCTGATAACCCCCAAATAATTTCAACTACCCATTCCTTAATTTCCTCTCTGCTAACATAGGTGGGAAAGTGCCAGTGTCTCATTTTTATTGTATTGCCCTGCGTATTTATTTTAGTTACTTTTGACTCATGATCTAAAATAGTTATTGGATGCATATCAAACCTTTCAATGAAATGTGCATGTTCCTGTGAAATGTAAGTTCTTTCTAGCCTAGCCTAGTTTTTCTGCCTTGGGGAATAATCTGTAAATTCTCTCTGAGCTCCTACTACTGAATTTACATCTTACATGACAAATATTATCATAAATGTCTTCACAAATCCACCCTCTTTTGTTACGTTTTCTTTCTAGGCCCCTCAGATATATTCTCACTTTTACAAACCAAATTATTCCCCGCCTATAACTAATATTCCCTGCTGAAAGCTGATTATTTCTCCCTCACTTTTCTTAAGCTCCATTATAGCAGTTTTAAGTGGAATATAAACACATGCCAGTCCAATCCTCCTGCCTTGCAGTAGCCCCTTACTAATACAAATCTACCATTATTATGTTTTTTTTCCTCTTATTGCTATTGGAGCTCCTCTAGCAATTAATGTAAATACTCCCCTTTTCCTTTTTTTACCAGATATTCTGCTGAATAACCATCCTGAAATCATTTATCAAATTCACATGCTCAGTTCTTTCCAAATGTGTCTCCTGTAGCATAACTTCTTGCACTCTGCATTTCTAAATATAGTTCACTTTCTTTTTGTATATACTTGTGAGAATATTCATGCTCAAAGATAATATGGAAAGCATTACCATTATGATAAGTTGTTATTCCCACCTAATATGTGTAACAACTTTTTTTTAAATATCTGGTTTCAGCTTCCGTGTTACATACATGCATGCATACACTAATGTTTGGCAGGTTGATTTTTTTATACAGCTGTTTCTAGTCATATCCATTCGGACCTATGTCACATCTTGCAAGACCTTGTTTTAATGAAAATCTTCAAAAACTTCACTCCCATAACCTCTTAAACCTAATACAAACACAAAAAACTATCTCCATCTTCAATTATTGAAGTTTAACTCTCCTAATAGGAAAAAAAAATTTCCCTGATTGATAGCTACACTAGCAGACTTGAATTGACCTATAATGATGGTTATCCTTGCTAAGACACATGGTACGCATGTGCTTCTACTTACACTAAGTGCTGTTTTTGTCCTGTCTTTATTCTTCTCCCAAATATGGAAAACAAATCAAATCCTTTCAGAAAACTTTATCTTTTAATGATAGAAAAAAGTATTCTGGTTTTATTGCCCTCTTATCAGCTTGTCTCTATAGAAATTTGAGATCTAGATACACAGTTGCCTTCAGCTAAAAGCTTATCATGTTGTACTGTGAAGATTTATTTGCTAAAGGAAAACTTTTTATTATATTCAGTGCTCTTTTATTTACTTGCTTCCAAACTTGTTAGATCAAGCCAAGGGCCTTAATACAGTCATTCTCCTATGCAAAATTACGGAAAAACATATCATTTTTACTTGTATCATTCTCTGTGCACTTTTACAACCCATACTTCACAGCCACAACCTAAGATTACAGGCTATTCTCTTAAGCCATGCTTTTTGTCCAGGCTTTCTTCTTTTTTTAGATTGCAGTATCTACATTTCTTAAAACTAAAAAAGAAGGAAGGAAAAAAGGTCCCTGTTTACTTTAGTATCTCTATAACATACAAAAATAACTGAAAAGATTTACTGTATAACATGTAGTATGTCATGTTTTATAAAATACTGTTAAACGCAAACTGTTTTACTTACTGTGATCTATTTTCTTCTTCCAGACATTAATGACATGAAAGAAGTCCTATGCTTTGGAGTTCCCTACAAGTTTAACAGCAAAAAAAGGCCAATTTTTCTAAGTTTTCTTGTTCTGCCATAGTTCAAAAATGTGGTTGGGGTTTTTTAATCCCACATTTATTCATTAATTTCTGAGTTGTTAAATTTCTTCCCATTGATCGTTCTTTCCCATCTCCAGTCTCTGGATCATTTACAGCATACTCCTAGTTCTTCTAGTCAACTCCTGTGCTTTTTTCTGTCTCTCGAGAATTTTCCTTTAAAACACTGGAAAAGGTTTCACTGGAAAAGTCTCCCTATGAGCTTTATTATCAGAAGAAAAATAAAAGTCCCCTTCTGTTTGATAGTCCACTTTTTGTTGGACAAACTTTTGTATTTCCTCCTTAGCATGTTCTACATCAAAAAGGACTTTGACTCTCCAGGAAAAATTATACTGCAGATAGCTGGATACCACAGCTTGAATCTCTCACCTGCCTCTTGACATTTCCTGATAGCTGGAATAAAATTGCTCCTTTTCTGTGTGGTGTACAGTGAGTAATCATGTTCCACAAGCACTCTACTGTCTTCAACTTTTAGTACTTTCTCTTTCTTCCACAGTTTTGTCAGAATCAACTCTTTCTGCTTTTAGAATTGCATCTTTACTATTGGATGTCTTGGCTTCTTTCTGATGGCTAGGTTTAAAGCATACACACAATGTTCCCTTGCAGTTAACAAATCCTGCTGTGGAATACCAGTCCAGTTACTTTATTTGCGCCTTCATAAAATTAATAGTCTGTTCCTTCCAGTTTCTTTGGTACAGCAGAAAACCTCAAGTTTTCCCATGTGCTCTGTCCCTCTAATTCATTTATTTTATTTTTTTTTAATTTATTTTTACATTTGTTAACCAGGTTAGTCTATCTAGGTTCTTAGAAGCCCATTTTCAGCAGAGACCTGAAGAGAAAAGTTCCCAAAAAAAGTTTAAGTAAACAAATAGTAAGAACAAAGATAAACACAGATCACATTTTAAGTATACATACTTCTGAAGTAATTACATAACATGCAATAAAGGAATATATAGAATGGATAGAAATGCAATACAATACATATATGGAAATGTTCACGTAGTATGGCAAGAAACTAAGCAGAAATATGGTAAGACTAAGGTCAGTACATTGCTGAACCAAGGTACTAGGCATGATGTAAGTATATATACAGATAAAGTTGTGTGAACTTTGGAAGTTAATAAATTAAAGAACAGTAATAAGGGATTATGGGAATTGAATGTAACATGAGCTAACTAGTATGGAATATGACAGAAAAAAATGTGTAGGTAGTAGTAAGAGAGAGAGAGAGCTAGAAGTGATACAGTTAAGTTAAGTTATCCCTGAATGTTTCTTGTGTATTAGTTTAGAGCACGAACATATCCAATTTGATAGGAAAAAGATTTAAGCTGTTTCTTGAAGGCATTTTTGTCTTTAAGTAGTCTAAGGGCTAAAGGGAGTGTGTTCCAATTTTTTACAACTGTGTGACAATAGAGTATTTTTCCAAAGGTTTTGTTTGGCTTATGAACTTCAAGAAAGTATTGATTAGTACTTCTTAGTGGGTATTGAGGAGTATAAAGTGTCAGAGAATTTGCAAGGGATGGGTAGGATTTAGGATTGTTTAGTATATTTTGGGCTATAAGGAGTTGGGATTGAGGCAGTATGTTGGAAAATTCAGGCCAGTGTAAAGCCTTTAATGAGAGACAGTGATGGGATTTGTAAGGTTGATTTGCAGCAAACCTGGCTACTTTGTTATATTTGGTTTCTAGTTTGGATATTAGGTTACTCTTTAGATGGGTAAGAATAGGTGAAGCATATAGTAGGGATGGTAGAAGCAGGGATTGGGCAGTGGATAGCCTGGATGCACAGGGAAAAATTTTTTTGTAATGGTAAAGCAGACCTAATGTTTGGTGTTTTTTTATTGAGCTATGATGTGATGGTTGAATTTAAGTTCATCATCAATTATTGCTCCAAGGAGTTTTGTTTGGGTGTCAACAGAAATTTTAGTTCCATTAAGAGATGTTAAGGAAAAGTTCTGTTTTGCATGTTCCAGATTTTTAGGTAGGAAAAGTTGTAGCTTAGTTTCGCTCGCATTTAGCAGGAGTTAGTTGGATTGTAGCCAGTTTTCAACTGAGTGGAGTGAGTTTTGTGTAAGGGATTGAAGGTTTTCTATGTTGTCAGCATAGTTGATGATGGTTGAGTCATCAGCATACTGAATAAGATTGGATTGGGGGCAGGATGAGAAAAGGTCATTAGTAAATACATTGAAGAGGAGAGTGCCCAGTATTGATCCTTGTGGGACCCCTGTCCTAACTGCTAGAAAGGGGGAGTAGGAAGAGTTCCATCTAACAGCCTGGTGTCTATTAGCGAGGTAATCACAGAACCAGGAGGTAGTGGAGTTTGAGAAGCCTAGGTTGGAGAGTTTATGGTGAACTATGGTTTGAGATACAGTGTTGAATGCTTTCGACAGGTCCAGAAAGAGGGCTGATGCTATTTTGCTAATATCTCTGACTTGAGCAATGTTATTAGTAAAGGATACAAGAGCGGTAGCTGTGCTATGTGTGGGGCGGAAGCCATGTTGAGTTGGTGTGAGTAGGTTTTCTTGTAGCAGATGATTAAGTACTTGCTTATGGATACACTTTTCCAGTACTTTGGAGAGAGAAGACAGTATGGCAATTGGTCTGAAATTGGTTGGCTCAGTGGAGTTTCCTCCTTCATGAAGAGGTGCTACAAAAAAATTCTTCCAAATTTCAGGGACTTTGCCTTCTTTTATGGATCTATTAATCAGGGTAGATATGGGGTAAGCTAGAGATGTAGCTGCATGTTTAAGGAATAATGGAGGAAGGTTATCAGCTGAGGATGAACCAGGTTTTAGTTTAGTTAAGAGCAACTTGATATAAGAGGTGGGAACAGGTGATAGTGAGAATGAGAGTGAGGGTGAGAGGTGAATCAGAGGTGGATGAAGATGTAGATGAATTGAAAGAGGTGTGGGTGGAGAAGTTAGTTACAGTTAAGTTTTCAGTGAAGAACTTATTAAGGAGGGTTACTATTTCCAGAGGAGTCTTGTCAGAATAAGGTGTGGGTGGGGTATCAGGTTTATTGATAGAGTTCCAGAAATTTTAGGATTACAGTTGGGATTGTTAAGTGAGGATTGGTAATAGTTCTTTTTATCTCGATTGATTTGTTTCTTAGCGTTGTTTCTAAGATCCCTGTAAGAGATAAGGTTGGAAGAGGTATTATTGCCTTTCCAAGTTTTCCAAGCTTTATCTCTGGTCTTCATGAGTGTAAGGGTAGTTTTAGTTAGCCATGGGGCATATCTGAATTTGATGCAAGTTTTCCTAGTGGGGGCAAGGGAGATGAGGATGGATAGAAAGGCATTGTTGAAGTGTAGGACTGCTTCATCGAGAGTAAGATTAGAGAGAAAGGACCAGTTTATAGCAGAGAGGAGGTGATTTAGTGATTCAGGAGAATAGCTAAATAGATCACAGGTCACCTTATATTGTTGTGCTTTATGCAGGTGTTCAGAGTTTCTGTGAACTAGTAAAGGTAGGTGGTCACCTAATGTGTCTGGTAGAGTGGTTAGATTATGGTAATGTTGGGGTGAGATACTAGTATCCAGTCAATAAGTGAACCAGTAGAGGAAAATTTATGAAGGTGGGTAGGGGATGAGCTGTGTGAATCCATACAGGTTGAGAGAGGTAGAATGTGATTCTTTATTGATGTACAGCCAGTCAGTATTGACATCTCCTAGTATGATGGTTTCATAAGGGATAGTTTTAGATATCCAGGATAGAAAGTGTTCTAAATGTGGACATTATTTCCAGGAGGGATATAAATTGATGCAATGGCAAGTTTTTATATGGTGGCAAAGTTTAAAGTCAGCTAAAATTATCTCAGCTGGGAGAAAGTCAGATATGTGAAAAGAGGTAGGGGAGACAGACAGGCAGTTAGAATACATGATTGTTACTCCTCCTCCTCTTTTTGAAAGTATGTCATGCCTGATGATATTGTAGCTAGGGGGAAGAATTTCAGAATTAGAAATACTTGGTTTTAACCAGGTTTCACACAAGGCAAGTATGTTTGGGTTATGTTGAGTTATCCAGGCATGAAGTGTGTTTTTTTAACTATACTTTGAATATTTATAGATGAGAGGGTGAGTCTTTTTTGGGGAATAGTATTAGTAATGTATGATGGAAAGGTGGAAGAAAGCACAGAAGGGGTAGTGGTATTATAAGAATTTTTAGGAGAATTGCTAGGACTTGGGTTGGGGTGCACGTCTCCTGATAGTAACAGGTTGGATAATATGAAACTGATTATTGGAGAGACTGGGTGCATGTATGGATATTTGTTTTTGTAGTTGACATGCTGTTTAGGTGTAAGGAAGTATTTGAATATATGTGTGGCAATAATGGTGACGTTAGATAGGGAGGGGGAAATGTGAGTAAAGGTAGATGTGTTGTGGTTTGGAAATAAAGTGAGTGTGGGTGATTTGGTGTGTATAACAGTAGTGCTTTGATAGCATGTGAGAACTGAGAGAAAGAGTAATGTAGTTGAAAGGAGAAGGAGAAGTAGTATATTAAAAATAGTCGGCATATTAGTAATTTGAGTAGTGTGAGATAGATGAGATTGTTAGTTCAGAGGGTGATGAGAGACTATAGGAATGGTGTAAGAGTGTGAGTACTAAGGGGTGGGGATTTAAAGAGGTGTGGGTGTGTTGTGTTGTATGATTGGCTAGTGAAGTTGGTGGAGGAGGTGTGGCTAAGTATAAAGAAAATTGAGTCCAGGGTGGGTGGGAATGGGGGCAGGGTAGGGGGAGTGAGGTGAGCCGAAGCGATAGCGAGTGCAAACAGAGCGGAGTGCACAAAACCAGATGGAACTAGCCCAGGAAAATCAATCAGCCAGGTTACGTCAGGTATGGTAGTTTGCAGCACTTTTACTGTTTGCAAATAACTTCTGTGTCCCTGGGTTTGGTTGTTATTAGCAAATGTGTAGGTTTTGCTCCAATTGGTTAACCCACTCAAGCAAACTTTTTAAGTTGCTTCCAATAAGTTGTAACAGTCACAACCTGTGTGAGTTATTTTAAAAATGCTCAGTGAGACTTTAAAGCAGCTGGTGATTGATTTAGAAGTAATGCTGCCACCTAGTGGTATAGCTTGGAACCAAGTCTACACTGCGGGGGGGGGGGTTGAGCCAGTTGTCCCTGCAAGTGTCTACTACCTTTACAGCAGATTAAAAGCTTAAGGATATATCCACATTAGCTATGTGGAGTGTTTGTTGCCTACATTAGTAAAAATAATTGATTCTTTCTGATGGTACGTACATTTACTTTTTAAACATTTATTCTGAAATGTTTAGGTTGATGCTTGCCTAAAACAGCTGCAGGTTGCAATTGAGGGGACTTCCTGTGGGTGAAACTAACTATGGAAACTGTTCTGTAAGGGAAGAGACAATATAAGAAATATTACAAATATTAGGGTGGCTGAAAGTAGTGTATTGGAGTTAGAATATGAAGACTTAGTTACACAATGCCTAATACCTTGTAGCTACTATGCTGAGTTTCAGACATTTAACATAAGTACAATGTTTGGCATTCAGTTAGCTTTTCTGTATGGTTGACAGGTAACAATGACAGCATTAATAACTCGTACACAGTGGAGAGCCTTTCAAGAAATGAAAACCAAGTTTCCTTCATTCAAGCAAAAACAAACTGGCTTTTAAATTACTTTCTTATAATATAGAAACAACTTTAGTAGCTATGCAAGTACTTGCAGGGTTCATCTGTTACTGCACGTTATATAATATGGAGTAACACACTCTCTCTACAAGACCAGGAAGTCTAGGGCATATTACTGGAGTAATAGGAGCATGCAAGATATCATGTTAAGGAGATGGAAGGCTGCACTGAGTGAGGGGGGTGAACGACAGAACAGAGAGCACTTTTCTGTCGGCAGCCTTAACTCAGAGTCCCATTCACGTCTGCTAATTTATTAAACAAGTATATGCTAGTAGCTAAAACATGGAGGCTGCGAATTACATTTATGCACTTATGAAATCAGCAGTCACACACCAGCTATTATCTGACTAAAGCCTGTGTTGCTAGATGTAGGCAGCTACCAGTAAAACATTGTAAACTACTAGTTCTCTATAAAAAATAATCCTCTTATTTTATGGGCAAATAATTGTGATTTAGCAAACACTCACATCAGCTAATCCTTTAACAAGCCCTCATTTGTAAACTCTAACACAGAGCAAGTCAGGTAGATTCAGTCAGCCATATCGGTCTGTAGCATTAACATACACAAAACAAAAGCAGTATGACTACTGTTACAGGGTAAATCAACATTAACAGCCACAAAATACAGGCAATATAACAAATGTTACAAGGTAAACCAGTTTTATAAAAGCAAGTTTAGAGGCAATGTACGTAAATGCAGTACTTACTGGTGTGCACACTTAGCTGGGGACTGTTGGTTCCTTGCTGGGAGGATAGGATTTTAAATATGGTGCCTTGTAGCTAACCCTCTATTATAGCCTAACTTACAGGGAAATGCAGGGATTGTGTTGGGGGGTGGGGAGATGGGTGGGTGGGATAGTTGTTTGTGTTTCAGTAGTTCCAAACCAGATGGAACTAGCCCAGGAAAATCAATCAGTCAGGTGACTTCAGTTGTGGTAGTTTGCAGCACTTTTACTGTTTGCAAATAATTAAAAAAATATAAAAATACTTAAATCTAAATATAAATCTAAATTTAAATCTAAAAAAGATTTAAATATAAATCTTAAAAGATATACAAATATGGGCGTAGTCATATTTATACCTCTGAAAGTCAGTATCCGTTATAATCTGATGTTCCAAAGCTTCCAACTCGCTACCCAATACATCAATTTGCAAAGTGTATTGTGTAATGAGCATTTCTAGAAAGTCAAATCCCTGTCTGTCAAATAGGCAAAGTAACTCAAGATGAAAGGAAGATTTATTGATAAGTCCAATTGGATAACGCCATTTTTTTATATACACTCCTGAAAGTAGGAAACCTCCAGTTGTAATTTACGACACTTTAATAGTTTATGATCAAAGCATTTCAAGTTGCTACAAATAGATATAGGCTGGGACACTTCTGAAGTATTAGCGGCCAAATTAATTTCATTAGGGCTAAAGAATTGTGGAACTCTTAGATAGTCGGACATTGCAGGTATTGAATTAGACTCTAGTTGTTGAATGGGGTAAGCATTACTCACTACAGTAGTATCCCCATCCGCATTAGAAGTAGAAGGTAGTCCATTATTAACATAATTGCTCAAAGGAGATGCAGAAACCGCTGCATATGTCAAAATGTTTCTGCTTACGTTTTGGTTGTTGAAAATAATTCCAGGCTCTGTTCCACTAATAAGTTGCATTTGATGGTTCCAATCTCCTGGAAAGATTATCCACTCGCTCGAGCAGTTGCTGTACCAAAAGATTCCCCACAGCATTCGCCTTAGTGTTCGACCCTCCTGGTGTGTTATTTCCATCTTGGGAAAAGAGAGGCTGGGAATTAAGTGCAGCTTCGCTTGCCATAATCAACACTGATTAAACAAAAAAAGGAGAACAAACTTGTAACCAAACTAGGCAGCAAGCTGTACAATCCAAGCCGGTTTATTGTTAGCGCGTTCATTTGAAAATGGGCTACCCTGAACAACTTTTTGAATGGCTTTTTGATGAAATTTCTACTAAAAGGACTAATGGTCATTTTAAACCTACTTTAAGCTAGGGCTATGTGGACCAAACATGTGACACCTCTTTAGATGATCATAGGAGGAACATAAATAAAAATTATGATGTCAGAATAAACTTTCTAACTACTTTTTCCATTGATGCATATGCAATTAAAAACATTATTAATAAAAATTGGGCTATAATATCAGAAGATAATGCTATTAACATGCAATTGGGATATAGACCTTATGTTACTTATAGAAGAGGTCCAAATATTAAGGATTTGTTGGAAAGGAATAATCCAAAATGCCTCAATAATTGGGGGATGAGAAAGTGTGGGTGATGTCAGCAGTGTCAACATATTATGGTAGCTAATAAGGTTTCTATACATGATAAAAACTATGCTATAAATGTAAAGTTTAATTGTGAAACAGGAGGAGTGGTAAATGCTGCTTTATGTCAACAATGCCAAAGCTATTACATAGACAAAACCAAAAGAATGGTTAAACAAAGAATGTACGAGTATCAATATCAAATTAGTAGGGGTAACACCACAAACGCTTTGGCAAGACACGTCTTGGAACACCCACACACAAATTTCATTATATAGTCTTACAACAAATAGGTAGGAACATTAGAGGTGGACCCTGGGAGTTAAAACTCGAAGAGCAAGAATTAATTTGGCAAATTAAAACATATGCACATATTCCACCAGGGCTTAACGTATATTGCTCATTAAAATGCATTTTGAAATTAAAAGCTCTTCAAAGATGAAGCTTGATGTATTTACTATTTTGATTATTTGCTACATTTGTTTACATCTACTTATATTTATATGAATATACTTTATCCACTTGTTTGGTTTTTTGAATAAGATATATAATTTTTAAAAATTATTCATATTTAAAATGTTATACATAGTGAAATAAGAAATAGGAATAATGTTTTTAGGTTGCTGTTTGTGTAAAAAAGTATTTTATTATACAATAGTTTTAAGTATTAGACTAAGTATCACTGGCTCTTTAAATTTCTTAATTATGTTAATTACTCTTGTAATTATTGCATTCATCTTAATTGATGATGTTATTTTAACTGTGGGATTTTGGGTTTTCATTGTCTGAAGAAGTTCATGCATTTTTTTGAACGAAAGCGCTAACAATAAACCGGCTTGGATTGTACAGCTTGCTGCCTAGTTTTTGTTTTTTAAAGTTATGAAATCTTGCAGGAAGTAGTAATTCTGATATGCACTTGGCCCCTATTAATCTACATACATTATAGATTTCATCAGATCTGTGCCCAAATGTGTACACACTCAGGGAAAGGCATTTCCTACAGCTGCATCTGTGCTAGCCACCCAGGGGAGAGGATGAGATAATCACACAAACTCTCTCATGCTTGCCTGGATGATGTGCTGCCATGACTGGTCACCCCCACCAGTGTAAAGATGGGCTAAATTAATTATAGTATGTTTGATGATTGGCAAGCACTGAGAGAAGTTTAAGAAATATATGATAATGGGTAGCATTACTTTTTACAATCTAAGTTTTCTATGCAGAAACCACCCCAAAAGCCCCATCATGCTATATTTTGACTATTCGAGGTTGTAATGGATATTCTCAGGGCTGAGGCAAAGTTTTCTTCTGACCCTTTTCTCTCCTATACTGTTGAGGGCACAGAGTCACTCTGTTTTTAATCCCAAACACTAATAGCGCGATTATTCCTATATTAGTTTCAAGGATGCATAGCCCGTGTTTAAAAAAAAAAAAAACTTTGCTGAGGTTCATGTCAAGGTGCTGGCTTTCTCATAAATGATGTTTCCAATCTTAGCACTTAAGTCAGCATTGATCCTACTGATGTTCACCCTGCTTGTGCTGGTGGTGCTTCAGGCACTGGTGCTCAGTCCTGGACTGTCGGTACTGGCTATTTCTGGTGCTGGCAATTCTATACCCATGATACTCACCTGAATATTTAGGTCTTGTTATCTTGGTGCTGACTAGGTCCTCATCATTGGTTATAATGGAGTTGAGGAGTCGTCATTGCTGTGGCACTCTACTTTAGTGCTGGGAATTACAGAGTGTCCACTTTGATGCTGACGTTTACATTGTGATCAGACCTGTTTCTTTCCTAAGCTCTCAGCTGTGCAATGAAATCTGATACTCAGCATTATCAAGAGGCCCAGAGACTTTTGCAGCTCCTGATACCAAGTACAGCTCTGAAATCCATGTTTTATCTTCAGAATTTCAGCCTTCAAGGCTCTCCAGGAAGGCTACGTGCAAGAGAATTATGTTAGTTCATAGGTGTTTACTAGGCTAATGACCACAATAACCTTTTTAAGCCTAGCCATGCATCCCAAATCTCTTGACAAGTTTTGATATCCTTGATAAGTGTAAGCATGGGCCTGGGAGATGAATCATTGACAGGTTACCTGTTTGCATCAGAGACATAGGTGCCAAACCAGGGATGAATTTCCGATATTCTGTCCAATTGTCCAAGTTGCACTTGAATTGGATTAGGGAGGAACTCTGCTTCATATGGATGGGGAGCTTGTTCCATAGACTGGTTAGTCTCTGGGATACATACCTATCTCTCCAGCAGGTCCTGTTTATATCACAGGCAAGGTTTATGTCTTTAGAATGGGTAATTCTGGTACTGTTTGTTTTGTGGATATGCAGGAGGTCCATCAGAGTGGGATCTGACAATGCCCTGTATGCCAGGCATAGATCTCCCCTCAAAAGCCTGTAGGACTCAGAATACATGGATAGGGCCTTGAGGCTGTCTGCGCAAGTGATTTTTGAGGAGGAGTGTGGGATTAAAAACAAAAATCACAGTGCAGATGCTGTGAAAACACAACTTATAAACTGAAAAACACTTCTAAAAGGGTCAGGGAGAAGAAAAGCATGCCAGAAAACCATCATACTAATAAATATGTAGTAATTAATTATTAAAAGTTGAGTGCTTTTGTCCCTAACAGTGCCTACGGAGATTTCATCAGAACTAAACAGACTTCCCTAAAAATTCCATTTAGATATACAATTAATAGTTGTATATCAGTTAACACCCAATCACCTGACTAGAATAGATAGCCATATAATAACTAATACTGAATGCAATTTACAATTAATTAAGCCTAAAAACTGTAAGTAAATCTGAAATTATAACAAAAAAAAGGTTAAATAAAATAAAATCTCCAGAACACTGATTAAATCATAACTAGTGCAACTTTGCAGCATGAAGTCTTAAGAACAGAATAATAGAAATGCAATAATTTAAACCAGGAGATGTAGTGGTATCCAGTCTTCGTTGCCAAAATGTTTCCAAAACACAAGACAGCAAGCCAAAAAAAAAAACCAACTAATTCTGATATAGTCCGATTTTTTGTGAATGAAAACAATAACTGGATTAACTGGCTATGACTGGTTATTACCACCTGGAATTCCTATACATCTGGCATTCTTGACAACAGGAGAGTTTTTTTGCCAATGGTTCCCTGTATTTTACTTTTGTTTCTGTTATGCCATTACTAAAACTTTGCGCTGCAGACTTCTAGTATGATTTATTCAGTGTTCTGGAGATTTTAGCATTATTTATTTAGCTGGAAATTGTATTAAGTGTTCTATGGTTATCTGTTATAAACTGTATTAAATATTCTATGGTCATCTATTCTAGTTAAGTGACTAGTTAGACTGTCATTATTTATTTTATTTTACATTTGTTAACCGGGGGTGTCTGAGTGAGCCGAAAAGGCCCTTTTTCAGCAGAGGCCCGGGGAGAAAAGTTCCACACAGAAAAATAATTACAGATACATTTAGACATGATCAATATAGACACAAATAACAATAGACATGTTTTACAGTGGTATGCAGCACATCAGCAGTTACAGTGGAGAGAAGAAACAAGAAAACATTAATTTAAAAATAAAGGTAATTAATAGATATGTGGTGTACAGCTGAAATTTGGAACATAGGTAGAATACATACATAGTACATTGTACATTAGACAATGTTTGTGAGTAAGAGTGAAAACTGTTATCAAGTACTCTAGACTTAGTATGTGTACCTTATCTGCTTTCACTAGCTTGGGGAGCAGTTATGGCACTGCCAACTTTGCTTGAGATGCTGCCTAATGAGGTTTTTAAAGGAGGCTTTGCACAATGTGTTTTATATGCTAGTGGGGAGAGAGTTCCATTTTTTAGCCACTGAACTACTATATAGTGTGTCTCCAAAGCTATTATAGCTGTTGGTGACTTCTAGTAGTAGTTTGCTTGATGCTCTAAGTGGCCTTTTGGCTGAGTGATGTTGTAGTAGGTTTTTGAGGTCAGAGGTTTTGGGGAGGTAATAGATAAGAGTGACAGAGGCACAGCTGATTGTAGGTTAGGTGGTTGGGCAGTTCAAGCCAGTGGAGCTGGCTCAAAACAGTACAGTGATGAATTTTATATGAGCATTTTGCAGCAAAGCGGGCAGTTCTGTTATAGCAGGCTTCCATTTTGCTTAGTTCAGTTTTGATGAGATTAGTCAGAACAGGAAATGCATAGAGTAGGGTGGATAGAAGCTTTGTTGGTAAGAAACGGTTTGATATGGTAGAGTGATCCCAGTTGGCATGTACTTTTTTATAGTTATGTTGAGATGACTATCAAATTTTAGGTGGGAGTCTATGGTTATTCCCAATAGCTTAGCCTGTGCCACTGGAGCAATTGGAGTAGTATTTGTAGAGTAGATAGTGAATTGACTGTTATCAGTGTTTTTGTTAGAACGGGTTATACTCATAAGCTGAGTTTTCTTTGGATTAAGGATAAATTGGGCCTTGGTAAGGCAGTTTTCAATGTCAGAGAATGCTAGTTGAGTTTTTTGCAGAAGGGTGGGAATATTTTGTACAGCATAGATTAAGTTAGTATCATCTGCATACTGAATGATAGATGCATGCTGTGTGGAGGTATGGAGGTCATTTGTGAAGATTGTGAACAGTAGTGGTCCTAAGATAGAACCCCGTGGAACTCCTATAGTTATGGTCAGCTGAGGAGAGAGAGAGATTTTTCCCATTTCACAGCCTGGTACCTGTCAGTTAAGTAGTTTTGGAACCAGGTAAGTGTGGAATTTGATAGGCGATATTAGTTTAGTTTGTTTAGCAGGATTTGGTGTCAGACTGTGTCAAACGCTTTGGACATATCCAAAAAAAGAGTTGACACCTGCAGGCCTTCGTTTTTGAGATGGTTTATTGTGTCTGTGAAGTAGAGGAGGGCTGTAGTGGTACTATGGGCAGGTCTGAAACCATGTTGAGTAGGTAACAGGATGTTGTTGTCTAGGAGATATTTTAGCACCTTGGTATGGATGCATTTTTCTAGGATTTTGGCCACGGAGGAGAGTATAGCAATGGGTCTATAGTTATTAAGTTCAGTGAAGGTCCCACTTTTATGTACGGCTGTAACATAGGATATTTTCCAGAGTTTGGGCACATAGTTTTCAGCATTTGATCTGTTTTTGAGAGTGGAGATTGGGATAGCAATAGCATCTACTGAGAGTTTCAAGAAATAGCTGGGGAGTAGGTCGGCTGCTGTTGACAAGGTTTTTAGTTTGGAGAGCATGCTTTTGATTGAGGTGGTGGAAACTGTTTTGAGGGTAAAGCTTGTATTAGTATTATTTGTGTTTTGGGGGGGGATAGTGAGGTTGGAACTGTCCTGTGATACTAAGGAAAGAATTGAGTTCACAAAGTGGGAGTTGAATTGTGTTTCGATGGGAACTTTAGTGTCAGGGGTGGTTGGTTTGGGGTAGCCTTTTGGGTGGGTTTTAGTAGCTGGTTTACATTTTTCTAAAATTTTTGGGGTTGTGTTGGTATTTAGTTTGTAATGTCGTGTAGTTTTTTGTCCAGCCTAATGCATTTTTTTTGCACGGTAGCAAAGTTCTTGGTACCTAGTTAGGCTTTGTGTTTCTTTTTTTATAGTAAAGCCAGGCAGTGTCTCTGGACTTGAGGATTTGTTTGGTTTCTTTACTGAGCCAGGGGTTTGTAGAGGTTTTAACCTTGATTTTGCGCATTGGAGCGACAGTGTCTAGGTGTTGTAGAAATGTTTTGTTGAAATATGCTACAGCCTGGTCAAGTGGGAGGGTTTTTAGGGGGGTCCAGTCACAGTTATAGAGAAGAGTATTGAGGACCTCAAGAGAGACATTTTTTGTGTCTCTAGTGGATTTATAGTTAGTGGTTTTGCATAGGCTTATTCTACTACATATAAAGTGTATTATTACAAAAATGCCAGGAGAAAAATGTTTTCAAACTATCACCGTTTATTAACTTTAAACGCAAAATAAAAAACGTTTTTCGTTCCACTAAATTGCGAAACTTCTTCAGAAAAAAGGCGCTCTACTCATGAACGCGCTTATATTTATAACCTTTTAGGTATTACTTACTAAATTTGGCGCCAAAAAAAATACATCAATTAAGGATTAATTTACTTAAAGTTATCTTAACCCATAAAATAATCCTAACCCATAAAAAACTGTGTGTTCATTTAAATGTATTTAAACTTCTCAAATCAAAAAACACAATCTAAACAGATGCAAGCACATAAAACCGAATAAATACAAGCAAACAAACTATTTTAAAATTATTGTCTTATGAAATATTTTATAAATGTATAAAAGAAAACTTTACTTTATAAATGCATAAATATAACCATCAAATAAAATACCAAATATATGTAATTTAAATATATAAATTTATGAAATTTATAAATTATAAATACCCCCACCCCGCTAAAAAACATAAATTTATAAATATAGATATTCTGTTTATCTTATCAGACTTTTTAACTTTAACAGACACATTATGTTGCATTAGAGAGAGAGGGTATTGGAACATTTGAGATGTATCAACCAACATAAAGAAGAAAATGCGTTAGCAAGACACATAATAGTGTTCCCTGATCATATATTTAAGTTTAAAATTATACAACAAGTAAATCAAGATGAGAGAGGTGGACCTATATCATTAATGCTTGAGAAAATTGAACTCTTATGGCAAATTAGGCTAAATGCCTATGTGTATCCAGGTCTAAATGATAAATGCAACATAATGTGTCTGTTAAAGTTAAAAAGTCTGATAAGATAAACAGAATATCTATATTTATAAATTTATGTTTTTTAGTGGGGTGGGGGTATTTAGAATTTATAAATTTCATAAATTTATATATTTAAATTACATATATTTGGTATTTTATTTGACGGTTATATTTATGCATTTATAAAGTAAAGTTTTCTTTTATACATTTATAAAATATTTCATAAGACAATAATTTTAAAATAGTTTTTTTGCTTGTATTTATTCGGTTTTATGTGCTTGCAACTGTGTTTTTTGATTTGAGAAGTTTAAATACATTTAAATGAACATACAGTTTTTTATGGGTTAGGATTATTTTATGGGTTAAGATAACTTTAAGTAAATTAATCCTTAATTGATGTATTTTTTTTGGTGCCAAATTTAGTAAGTAATACCTAAAAGGTTATAAATATAAGCGTGTTCATGAGTAGAGCACCTTTTTTCTGAAGAAGTTTCGCAATTTAGTGGAACGAAAAACGTTTTTTATTTTGCGTTTAAAGTTAATAAACGATGATAGTTTGAAAACATTTTTCTCCTGGCATTTTTGTAATAGTTTGGTCTACTTTTGGAGTGGTATATAAAGTGTATTATGTTGTGGGTCACTTGAGGTATCTGGGAGACTGCCTGTGTGGGGGTACAATTTGGACTAGCTACTGGTAGATATGGAGATTTATTAGATTACTTGGTGGTTCTGATATACAGGTGAACCAATCTAGGTTGAAATCTCCCAGAATAAAGGTTTCTTGTGAGTATGTGGACGAACATTAGGATAAGAACTCTTCAAGGCTAGCAGGTGTATGACCAGGTGGAATGTAGATCACAGTCATGGTGATGATCTTTTTAGGGTGAAATTGAAGTTGTGAGATAAGTATTTCCCAATTATTGGGGAAAGGGTAGGAGTTTGGTATTTGACGTAAAGTTAAGTTGGACTTATACAGTAAGGCAATTCCACCCCCTTTACAAAGTGGTCTGTCTTGTCTAATGATATTGTAGCCAGTAGGGAGAACTTCTGAGTTAGTTATGTTTTTATTTAGCCAGGTTTCTGTTAAAGCAACTATGTCTGGGAAGTAGTGTGCTATTGTGGCCTGGAGTATAGATATTTTATTTTTGATACTTCTAATATTAATATTTAGCATTAAGAGATGGTTGGTTTTGCTGCTGTTGTTGATTTGCCCAAGGATGAAGATAGTGAGGGTATTATGTTCTGATAATTGGGTTGGAGAAGTTTGTGTTGGACAGGATGGATTTGGACCTGGGTTGGGATGGCTGTCCCCACTTATGGTGAGCCTGGTGTTGAAATGGTGATACAGATGTTTGAGTTTGCTGATGAGTGTGAGAAAGTATTGTGTTTTTTTTGGAGAAGGAATGAGAGCATGTGTGTTTAGTTTTGAATTGGTCAGTTATGCAGTTCTTAATCAATTGTGGGTAGATATTATTATAATGTGCGGTGTCTGTATATGAGAGTGCATAGTATAGTGCTGTGCTACTACGTTTAGGGATATTGCTAGGGTGATAACTTGTGGAGTTATAAAGAATTATGTGAAGACAGACTAGACTTAGATGTGTGATAGTCATGGTAATAAAGTTTAAGTTGATTGTAGGTGGAGGTGTGGATATGAATTATAGGGTTGTAGTATATGTAGATGGGTAAGTAGTGTGGGGTGATGTAATAATGCCTAGAGGGAATGTGAGTGGTTGGGAGTATTGTGTGGTGGAGCAAGTGAGTGTGGTGTAATGTGATCTGACTTGAGGACCTGTGATTGGTGGAGGTGATGTGAGGTTGAGATGTGGATGTGGTTGGGATTACTATAAATGTAGAGGTAGTGGGGCCAGCTTACATTATTAGATGTAAACTATTCTATATGGTCTCAACTCAGCCAGCTGAGGTGTTCACCAAGTGCATGTTTGTTGTGGAAGCCTACCAAAGGCTGCAAGTTGCCAAGATTTTTCCTTTCTTAGATTATCTCCTAGATTCTTCATTCAGTTCATGCACTGGTCATCTGTTGGGGAAACTCCTGAATTAGTTATCTCACTCATTTGGGATGATTGTATACCCTGCAAAATCACTTCTAACGTGTTTAACAGACTTTCATTCTTTAGCTACAGTCAGGATATCAAAACATGTAAGGTGCACCTTCTTATACACAAATTGAATCGCTTCAACTCAGGTTGCCATGCATTGTGATATTACCAAAAATCTTGGCTCATCTTTATCTCAAAATACAAGATTTCAAGCTGCAGACATTTCCATTTTTTAAATAAATAACTAAATAAATAAATAATAGTAACCATAATAAAAAAATGTGGCTACAATTATTTCCATGGTACTTGCTGCAGGTGAGATAAGAGTATTTTAATGGAAATTTAGCAATCAACTTTTCATATCTAAAGCTTGCAAGGAAGAGCCATGGCTTGGATAAATCTTGCTAATTTCTGCAAAATCGGTCCTTTTCCATTACCTTGTCCAGTCAACTACAGTTCTCATTAACCTGCCAGTTCTATGAGTAGGAAGGAATGCATTCTCTGAGTCCAATTCCCTGCCCAGCAGACAAACTCGGTAGATATTTTTTTACTGCCTCAGGTGTGATCTTGTCAGTACCTCAGCACTGGGGTGACACCTCACTGTGATCTGCTTGCCCCACCCCCGACCAATAGCAAGTGCATTACCTTTTACTCCCTCATTCCAGTAACTGGTACACCTCCAAGACATGTTCATAGTTTCATAGGTGTGTACTAGGCTAATGGCCCTGGAGCCTTTACAAGCCTAGCCCATAGGATTACCCTGGCATCATGCCACCTGACCTTAGCTCCTTGTGCCTCTGTCGAGTAGAGCCACTGGAGTAATCCCCCGGGTAAATTTTCTATTTCCCATCCACTCGTCAAGATTTCTGTTGAAGAGGGCCAGTGAGGTGCTCTGCCTGACATGTATGGGAAGTCTATTCTATAGCATGAGCAGTCTCTGGGTTATGAACCTGTCACTCCAGCATGTTCCGTTGATTGTGGTAATGAGGTTGAGGTCTCTGGACCGTTTGGTGCGGAGGGATTGGGATTTCTTTAGATGTAGCATTTCTAACAGAGCTGGGTCAGACATGGCTTTGTAAGTCAAGCAGAGTTCGCCTCTAAGTAGGCGATATGAGACAGAGAATAGTTGGAGTTTTTTTAGTCTGTCCACATATGCAAGTGTTTAAGGCCTAGGATCCTCTTTGTGAGGAGGAGGAGTGTGAGGGCAGCACCAAGGATCAAATGGTGGAAACTGAAAAAGGATAATTGTGAGGTGGAGTTCAGGGAAGAGTTAAGACAGGCACTGGGTGGCAGTGAAGAGTTAACCGAATAGCTGGGTTACTACAGCAGAGCTAGTAAGGGAGATGGCTAAAAAGGTGCTTGGTGTAACATCTGGAAAGAGGAAGGAGGACAAGGAGACCTGGTGGTGGAATGAGGAAGTACATGAGAGTATGCAGAGAAAGAGGTTGATGAAGAAGATAGACAGGAGTATAAGGAGATGAGGTGCATGGCAAAGAGAGAGGTGATGAAGGCTAAGGATAAGGCGTATGAAAAGTTGTATGAAAGGTTAGACACTAAGGAGGGAGAAAAGGACCCCTACCAATTGGCTAGACAGGGACCGAGCTAGTAAACATGTGCAGCAGGTAAGGGTGATAAAGGATAATGAGGGAAACGTACTCACAAGCGAGGAGAGCATGATGAGCAGATGGAAAGAGTACTTTGAGGTTCTGATGAATGAAGAGAATGAGAGGGAGAGAAGGTTGGATGATGTGCAGATAGGGAATCATGAAGTGCAGTGGATTAGCAAGGAGGAAGTAAGGATGGCTATGAAGAGAATAAAGAATGGAAAGGCTGTTGGTCCAGATGACATACCTGTGGAAGCATGGAAGTGTTTAGGTGAAATGGCAGTGGAGTTTTTAACTAGATTGTTTAATGAAATCTTGGAAAGTGAGAGGATGCCTGAGGAATGGAGAAAAAGTGTTTTGGTACCGAGTTTTAAGAATAAGGGTGATGTGCAGAGTTGTAGTAACTACAGATGGATTAAACTTGATCAGTCACAGCATGAAGTTATGGGAAAGAGTAGTGGAAGCTAGGTTAAGAAGGGAGGTGATGATTAGTGATCAGCAGTATGGTTTCATGCCAGGAAAGAGCACTACAGATGCAATGTTTGCTCTGAGAGAGTTGATGGAGAAGTACAGAGAAGGTCAGAAGGAGTTGCATTGTGTCTTTGTGGACTTAGAGAAAGCATATGACAGGGTGCCTAGAGAGGAGTTGTGGTATTGTATGAGTAAGTTGGGAGTGTCAGAGAAGTATGCAAGAGTGGTACAGGATATGTACGAGGGTAGTGTGACAACGGTGAGGTCTGCGGTGGGAGTGACGGATGCGTTTAAGGTAGAGGTGGGATTACATCAAGGATCATCTCTGAGCCCTTTCTTATTTGCAATGGTGATGGACAGGTTGAAAGACTAGATCAGACATGAGTCCCCGTGGACTATGATGTTTGCAGATTACGTGATCTGTAGTGAGAGTAGGGAACAGGTAGAGGAGACCCTGGAGAGATGGAGATATGCTCTAGAGAGAAGAGGAGTGAAGGTCAGCAGGACTAAGACAGAATATGTGTGTGTGAATGAGAGGGAGGATAGAGGAATGGTGAGGATGCAAGGAGTAGAGGTGGCGAAGGTGGATGAGTTTAAATACTTGGGATCAGTAGTTCAGAGTAATGGTGACTGTGAAAGAGAGGTGAAGAAGAGAGTACAGGCAGGATGGAGTGGGTGGAGAAGAGTGTCTGGAGTGATTTGTGACAGATGAGTACCAGTAAGAGTGAAAGGGAAAGTCTGCAAGATGGTAGTGAGACCAGCTATGTCATATGGGTTGGAGACAGTGGCATTGACAAAAAGGCAGGCGTCAGAGCTGGATGTGGCAGAGTTAAAGATGTTAAGATTTGCACTGGGTGTGACGAGGGTGGACAGGATTAGGAATAAGTATATTAGAGGGTCAGCCCAGGTTGGAAAGTTTGGAGACAAAGCTAGAGAGGCAAAATTACATTGGCTTGGACATGTGCTGAGGAGGAATGCAGAGTATATTGGGAAAAAGATGCTAAGGATGAAGCTGCCAGGTAACAGGAAAAGAGGAAGGCCTAAGAAAAGGTTTATGGATGTGGTGTGATAAGACATGCTGGTGGTTGGTGTGACAGAGCAAGATGCAGAGGACAGGAAGAAATGGAAACAGATGATCTGCTGTGGTGAGCCCTAACGAGAGCAGCCGAAAGAAGAAGAAGATCCTCTTTGTGAGGTACTTTTGCAGCCTCTCCAGTTGTTGTGCAGGTGTCTAGTGAGGTACATGCCAAATGTGGCATTGTACTCTTTAATTGGCCTAATAAGGGAAAAGTAGAGGGAGACAATGACCTCTTTCTTCCTGGATGCAAAACCCTTAGTAATGAGATGTGCCACATAGAAGGACTTTCTGACCACAGTGGCAACGTGGTGGTCAAAAGAGAGGTTGCTGTCAACCTGTGTTCCCAGATGTCTTATAACACCTTCTCTGTTCAGTGGACTACCATTAATGTGGTAATTCAAGGGAACTGAGTTTTTCCCAAGGGGGATGACGACACATTTTTTGGCATTGAGCTTAAGGCCATGATTCTGACACCAGTCATTGGTCTCATTGAGGCCTTTCTGTAGGATGTCAGCATCACTTGGGGAGTTAATAATACGTCCCAACTTGCAATCGTCTGCAAACTTTGTCAGCCAGAGTCCCTTCGTGTTGGCCTGGACTTCAGAGAAGTAGATACCAAACAGGAGAGGACCCAGGACCAAACCCTGTGGGACTCCACTTGTGAACTGTCGGCAGTCTGACTTAGAGTCAGCTACTTTCACACTGTGTGTTCTATCTTTGAGCCAGTTTGCAGCCCACCTAGTGATATAGGGTTCGATGCCTAGCTTAGTGAGTTTTTCTATGATTCCTGAGTGGGGAATGGTATCAAAGGCCTTGGCCAAATCAAGGTAGGCTGTATGAACCACCATGCCTTAATCCACAGCTCTGGTGACTGACTCAAAGAAGTCAACCAAGTTGAGCAGGCATGATCTACCCTTCACAAAACCAAACTGTGTAGGATCCAGAGTTTGGAGATTCCCTATATCCTTGTTTATTAGGTCCATGATGATGCGTTCCATAGCTTTGCATATCAGACTTATCAGGCTAATGGGGCAATAATTCCCGGGGTCTGTGGTCACTCCTCCTTTGTGGAGAGGAATGACTGTAGCAGTCTGCCATTTGGTAGGGATAAAGCCTGAGGTGAAGCTGTGATTGAGCAGGGCACACAGGTAAGGTGCCAGTTCACTCTGTAGTTCATGTAGAACACAGCTAGGGATATGGTCAGGTCCCATAGAAGCTGTATTTTTGGCCTTTGACAGTGCTGTTTTAATCTGTAGAGCAGTAATACTGGGTGCCTGGCAATCTGCTAGTATTGTGATTGGTCCTTGGAGGGGTGGAGAGGGGTAAAGTTAGCACACTGAATCTGTCAGCCAGTGTATTGGCAATATCTCTTGGCTCGGTATAGGAGGTACCATTGTGCAGTAGCTCAGAGCAAATCTGGGTATTGCCATGGAGATTTTTTACATAACTATAGAAGGCCTTGTGGTTGTCTTTACTATCTGCTGCTATTCTGTTTTCATAGGTAGCTTTAGAGAATTTGATGAGGGATCTCAACCTTTTGTTTAGACTGATAAGGGAATTTTTCCAGTCTTGGGACTTCACCTTATTCCGCATCAGTTTCCTACTCCTGTTGTAGAGTTTGTTTATGGCAGGGACCACTAGATTGGCTTCCTTTTTTTGAGGAGAGCATCTTGGTTCTATTGGGTATGGTGAGATCCATGCATTTGTGTACGTGTTCGTAGAGAGCATTGGTGTATGATTCAGCAGTCATGCGACTATTCTCCATTTGCATGGGTGCTGTGAAGTTAACCACCTCTGTTTTTAGGAGCCCAAAGTTAGCTTTGGAGAAGTTTTTCATGGTGGTTACCTTTGTGGGGCGGTGGGGGTGGGAGGAATGTGGATTTCCAAGGTGATTTGTTTGTGGTTGGATCTAATCGGGGAGGAGTTGACCGTTGGTGTAGAGCAACGGTCGCCCATGTTAGTAATGACCAGGTCAAGGATGTTGCTACCTCTAGTGGGGGTAAGAATGACCTGGTCCGGAGCATTGGAATTAATGAATTCCAGAAAGCATTGGGCAAGTGTATAAGTAGTTTTCCCAGTTAATGGAGGGGTAGTTGAAGTCACCCAGTATAAGAGTGTTAGGTTGGGCCCTAATATTCTTCAGGGTACTTAGGAACGTGGAGTGTGAGTCTTGGGACATGGCTGGGGACCTATAGCAGGCTACAACCTGAATAGCTGTCTTACCCAATGTTAGCTGCACCTGAAGTATCTCAGATGTGTTATGTTGAGCTACCAGTCTGGAGGTGTGCTCATCCTTTATGAATATGGAAACTTTCTGGAGCCGAAAGGTGTGGAATGAGTTATAGCCTGGTAGTGCAGGGGTGCTTTCTGCTGCCTTGAACCAGGTCTCTGCTACAGCACAAATGTCGATGTTCTCCATTTTAAGGAGTGCTTCGAGCGAGTGCATTTTGAGATTTAGACTTCTATTATTGAGCAGCATGACTCTCACATTGCATTTGTTTGTAGCTGTTACGGTGGTAATTTGGTCTTTGGAACACCGCCTAAAAAAGGCACTATAGTGGTGGCAAGAGCCTTGGCCAGTAAACGGAAGCCCAGGGGTGACAGATGCAGGCCATCTCTGACAAATCATCGAGGTCTGTCAATCATGTCATCCCAGGCAGACAGATACTGGATCCCCTTAGAATGACACCAGAAACTTAGCCAGTTGTTGAAATCAATCATTTTCTGCTTGTACTGTGGTATCATTCTGGGTGATGGTAGGATGCTGCTCAGGGCTAGGGTTATACCCGCCTGGGATACATAATCCGAGAGCTGCTCCATGTCTCTTTTCATGGAGTCCAGGGAGGTACGTCTCAGGTCATTCACACCCACATGTACAATGACAGAGTCATATTTGTACATGTTGTTGAGGGACCCAAGTGCGTGTGTTATGTGTTGGATCCTGGCTCCTGACAGCCAGCTGGCTGTTACTTTCTCTTAATTCAACCTAGTGAATGAGACATTAGTGTGCCTCACTATCAAGTCACCTATGACTAATGTGCTAGGCATGCTGTTTTGCCTTAGGGGCTTTGGTTGATTAGAAGGCTTTCCTCCAACACAGAAAGGCTTGGGGGGCTCAGAAGCTTACCAAAAGTCCTGGATACAGCAAATATGTATCTGGATTAGAATAGTTACAGGAAAGGCAGGAAACAAGCTTAGAATTTTTTTTTCAGAAGGCAGCTAAAACAGCACTAAAAATAATTCAAGTGCAGTGCAAGCTAGCACACTTGAGTGTGTAGCAGTATTAAAGCAAATGCAGTTTAAATAAATGTAATTTATGTCCCTCAGAAAAGTCTATCCTTTTCTGTTTCCTTTGATGACAAGGTTTCTTACATTGCACAACTCAGATATGATTCTCATAGCCTCATATGGGCCAAAAGAAGTAAGGCTCCTGTCTCCTGCCTTTTTCTGTTGTGGTTTTAAAATGATGTCTCTGGCCTCCACCCCTTATGGTAATCTTACTTCCATAGTCCCTCCCTCCTCTCTTTCATTGCTATTGACTGTTGTACAAGCTATTTAAGTACTTTCCAAACCATTGTTTTCCATACAACCATGATATTGAGTGCCCAACCCAGCAAACCGCTATTCCTCTTAAGTAAACCTTGTTTACTACGAACTGTGTCCTTCTCATTTTCTTAGATCCCTCATCTGTTTGGCATCCTCGCCACACTCAGTCCTAAATGAATCCTGCCCCACCTCTGGCAGATAAGAGATGCATTATTTTGCACATAAGATAACTGTTTGACTGCTGCTGCTTTATTTTTGGTTTATTTGCTAATTTTGCACTTTAAAACATTTTAATGTTTCTCTCTGGGAAAAAAAATCACACCTCCTCTACACAAAGGAGAAAATTCAGCAGACATCATTAAACTTTAGCTCTGTAACAATCTTATTCTCCCTGCCCAAAATACTTAAATATTCAAAAACAACTGCTAAACTGTTTTTTTTTTAACTTTAACTTTAAATTACTAGTCTCCCATTAGGACACAAGTGCTCATCAGCAGTTGAATTCTGCTCAGTGGTAAGCCATTACACCTCAGGAGTTTCTTAGTGTTGTTTTCAGCTAATTATTTGGATCTATACAACTGATACTTTCTGATTCTTGACTACTGCTCTGCTTATTTGTTTATTTCACTGGTTTGATTCTGCCATTCACCAACAGTGTTTTACTGGCATTACCACTGCAGCTATGTTGTCTCTATGCAACTATGCTGTACTAAAACTGCTGTTATAAATATAAGTTAAATCTAATTGACTTGTTGTTGGCGTGACAATCAGTGTTTACTGATTTAGCACTACATTTGTGTCTGCTACTGATTCACGTGCACTGTTAAGTGTTCATTTTACTTTTTCTTGTATCCACAGGATAATTGGCTGCTAATATATTGTGGATGATTTATCAACTTGTTTCTAAACAAAGTTATGGCACTGTGATGTGTTAGCTGTTGAAGTACTCAAACTGTTGCAGTAGTATCTGTTCTCCTGCTATCTATTTTTTCTGACCTGCTCTCCACTCTATCCTCAGACCTGCATCTTTAACACCCTCCTATCTCCTCATTACTTCCTCTAACCTATCTTTGTCTCATTCAACTAGCTTCACCCTCTCTTTTTCTCTGTTCACAGAACATTCGGGCAACTCTGCAGTCCACGGCTACCACCACACTCATACAGTCTAGGAAGGAATCAGTACTGCAAAACTAAACCAAGGATATACCCTTTGAGTCGGAAGAGCCCTCAGTGGTGATAGCCACCATAACCCTTGTCCTACCATTACCAACTCCTCACCTAAAAATCTGCCTAATAACTGCTTCTTCTCACAACTAACATCCAACAGAAAGCCATCTCACCCCCTGTTCATGTGTCTAAATATAAGAAGTATAACTAATAAAACCCATGACCTAAATGTCAACATAGCTTTATACTCTCCTGATATTCTCATCCTGACTGAAACCTGGCTCAAACCTCACATCAAAAGTGAAGAAATACTCCCAACAGGTTATAACATTCTTTGAGTAGATAGACTATCTAAGAAAGGGGGTGGTGTGGCTCTAATGTTTAAACACTACCTCAACATCCGGATCCTAAACACATCTGCACCCCCCCCCCCCCCCCCCCCACACACACACACACATTGGAAATGACATCCTATATGCCAACCTCAAACTAAACCCAAATAAAACAATCAACATCATAGGATGCTGCTTCCCACCTGGCCAAAACTTCCCACCCCTGGAAAACCTCCTGAACTGGGTTAACCATTCCCTATCCCAGGAAACCATAATCCTAGGTGATTTTATTATCAACTGGCTATGTTGTAGTAACAATCATCCAGCCCAGCACCTAAACCTTCATGGTTTCTCCCAACTAATACAGCCACCCACCCGGATAAATAAAAACTCTAACAAACATACTACTCTCGACTGGATATTAGTCAGTAAAGACCCTCACTCATACTTAGCTGGATGTCTACCAGACAGCCTAAGTGACCACACTCCAACATTCCTTCTGAGACACCACTTAAATTGTGCTAAACCCATTATCTATAGGCAGATCCCAACTAGGGTAAACTTTAACCCCTTCTCCTTTATCTCATCCTTTCAAACATGTGATTGGACATCACTAAAGTACCTCAATCTTTATGAAGCCATCCACTTCTTCAGTAGCACCTTCCTAAATATCCTAAACACACATGCCCCCATAAGAAATGCCAGAATCAAAACACAGTACTCCCCTTGGGTACAAAAAAGCACCAGGGCAGTAATGAAAATCAGAGATAAGGCCTGGGAGCACTAGTGCTTAACACCCCCCCCCAGAAAGCCATTCTTAGAGTTGTGCAACAAGGTCAAAAAGCATATAAAACCCAATATTATCAGTCTGCCCTAAACTCCTCCCATCACAACCCTAAGCAGTTCCTGTTCTCAATAAACTACATTCTCCACCCAGGTAAAGTAGGCACCCCCCCACCTACCACTTCCCCTTCCTCCAGCAGTATTACTGATTCATTCAATAAACACTTTACTGAAATCATTCTGTCTTTGACTAAACAAACACAACCCTCTACCCACTCTCCCTACATCAAAACCAAATACACTGCCCACAGTCTTTTATTTTTCATTAGTGCCTACCTCCTCTATAAAAAAAACTTCTGTTGAAACTTAAGCGTACAAAACTTGCAGCTGACAATCTCCCCTCTGACTCTGAATACCTACAAATAGCAGAAGCCCTAGCTTATCCAGTCTCTATCTTAATTAATTGGTCCTTATCAGAAAGCTATGTCCCCACACTGTGGAAAATATCCCACATCATTCCCCTCCATAAAGGTGGCTCCTCCACTGAACTTTCCAATTACCGCTCCATAGCCATCCTTTCTTCACTTTCCAAGATACCTGAGGAATGCATCCATTCTCAAGTCTTAGACTACTTCTTAGCTAATAACCTCCTCTCCAGCACCCAGCATGGCTTCAGGCCATACCACAGCACTACTACTGCCTTTCTCTCTTTCACTAATGCTATCCTTCATCATAAAAGTAATGGCCTGTTCTCCTCTGCTGTATTTCTGGATCAATCCAAGGCTTTTGACATGGTCTCCCACAAACTACTAATCTCTATTGTCACTAACCTATTCTTTTCCCAATCAGCTACTGATTGGTTTCACAGCTATCTAACTGGCCACCAACAATCAGTTGTCTGGCATAATGACCTGTCTCCTTGACTTTTTGTAACACTTGGTGTTCCCCAAGGCTCCATCCTTGGTCCCCTACTATTCTCACTGTTCACCAATCATCTGTTCACAGCCACCAAACATGCTTCTCTTATACAGTATGCAGATGACTCCACCCTCATCTGCTTAGCCCCAACCATACCTGAACTTCATAAGATCACACTGGAAGCCTTTTCATTTGCCGAAAACTGGCTATCTAATGCCCAGTTATTACTCAGCCCGAGCAAGACTAAAAACTTTATCTTCCAACCCACTAAATCTAACCCAATTATCCTCCACTTTAATATTCTAGCCATAGACAATACCGTCATCTCCCCAACAGAACAACCCAAACTACTTGGTGTTGAGATTGATAACAATCTCAAATTTGACACCCACATTTCGTTTACCATAAAAAAGACTCACAAAAAACTAGGTGCATTGTACAGAAATAAACAATTCCTCACCAAGACAGCCAGAATTTCTGCTGCCAATTCCCACCTAATCTCCATTTTCTCTACACCTCTCCTATACAGGTACCTGTCAAATCTTCGAACGCTCAAAATTTCAAACATTACATGGTCGAGACCAAACGTTCGAAATTTTGAGTGCTTGAAGATAGACTTTCAATGGCACTGTACGGTGCAGATAGGAAGAATTTCCCTTCTCTGCACTGAAGTGCGGTCTCAGAATTGGTATATTTAAGTAGGGGGTGTGGGGGGAGCAGGGGTGCTTGCCCCCATTCCTACACAGTTATGTTTTTTTCTGTTTTCTTTTCTTTTTTTTTTTTATGTTCGAACATCCAAATGTCGAACATTTGGTCTAGACCATGTAATGTTCGACATTTTGGATGTTCGAACATTTAACATAGACCCTCCTATACTTACCTACCTTAGACAAACAATCCTAAACAAGCTCAAGGCTTGCTACTAAAAAATGTCTAAGTTTGCCACTGGCGCATCTTATCGCAGCCACCACTGTATCTCAGAGAACTTGACTCCCTCAACTTCTTCACCTGAATCAACTCTTCCTTGCCCACAAGTTAGTAAACCATCCTCTTAAAGTCCCATACCTTCAAAACCTTCTGTAGCCCTACTGCTCCACTAGACCTCTACGCTCCAGCAGCAAAATTCTACTTCTAGTGACCAAACCCAAGAACTCAGCCGGAGAAGCACTATTCTCCTGCATCATATCCAGATTATGGAACAATCTCCCCGTCTATAACTACTCTGCCTTCTTGAAATCACTTCAAGACTGCACTAAAAACTCACTTAAAGAGCATCTGGTTATGCCCATGCACCAATCCCGACTAGTAGCCTTCCTTTTACCTCCCCTTCCTCTCCCCTCCCCTAGCCACCATGCCTCACACTGTCTGATCATTGCATTCCTTCCTCTGCAGGCTCTGGCTCACCCTTTACCCTCCCCTTCCCTCCTCAGTGAATCTCTCAGACCTGTTATAACATGCTTAACTACCTCACTTAATCTCAACTCTAAATGCATATCCAACTGACTTAAACCTTGCTTCCTCTCACTACCATGTATACTACTCACCCAGTCTCCTCTCTTACTTCTCTTTCTTCCCCTTTCAGCCCTTCAAGCTTGTTCCACCCTTGTCTGGAGCTTCTGCTTTATATCTGCTTGAGTTTAGTGCAATATTTGCATATAAGATTTAGGTATATGAGTTTAGAACAGTATCTGTTTGAGCTTAGTACTGTCTGTATATAGATCCTACCTTTATTCCTAGCCTCGGTATATCTGTTCATTACTATGTTTCATGCTGTATGTATAGCTAATGTTTGCTGCAGTATGTATTATTTGCTGTTGTATGTTTATTCAGTTGTTCTTTGTGTACTCTGCTGCTCATTTATTATTCTGTGGAGCTTTTCTCCCCAGGCCTCCACTGAAAAAGGACTTGTGTTCAGTTGGAATTTCCCAGTAAATAAATAAATAAATAAATAAAAATACATTTCCTGCATGAAGAACTCCTATCCCCTACACAATATGGCTTCCTTCCTTCCCATAATATTAGCATTGCCCTTCTAACCTATATACTGTCAGTAAAGCTAGTGAGAACAGCAAACTGGTCTCCTTATTTCTAGACTTGTCTAAAGCATTTGACACAGTTTCACAACAAATGTCTACTTCAAATGTCATCAGTAGGTCTCTGTCAGCCCATCCTTCTATTGTTCAAGAGCTACTTGTCCAATAGGTATTGGGTAGAAAAATGGCACCCCATTCTCCCTCCATACCTCCCAGTCACCACCTGTGTACCACAAGGCTATGTTCTTGGTCCCCTCCTCTTTAACATTCTCACAACATTCTGTACATATTCACACAACAGTTCTCCTAAGTAAATACATAGGTGAGTTGACACTCATACGCATATCAGACGACCTGGCACATCTCAAAAACATTTACTCAGGAAGCTTTAACAACCACTGAAACATGGTTCTGTAACTCACAATGTTTGACCCCCCCCATAAAAAAAATCACAAACTGGTTTATTTTTCCCCAAATCCGTCTCTTATGAATAAACAAAAATTAAAATTATCTCAATAATACAATCGGTGGTTACTCTTGTGATATCTACCTTCTGTGTTTACTCTTTGTGAATGAATTTGTTCTGTTTTATTTTATTTTTTTTTTTTGTAAATATCTTCACCTGGGCTTTACATGTAAGTGGTCTGTTGTGATCAGTCTACTGCTCTGGTAAACAACGTAAATAAACAGAAAATAATAATAAATAGAATAACACCACAGCCTATGCAGAATTATTCTGAGGATTTGTACAGCTATGTCAACGTCTGCATACAGCTTTCCTGCTAGAACTAAACCCAGAAAACAAGCTACCCAGGTAGAATTCAAAATTAAACAGCTTGTGCAACAAAAGAAAAATAGTCATAGTCATGGACAACTAAGAGTACTAATTAAGTCCAGCAAAGCAAATTTTGAGGTAAAGATAGGGTTCTGGGCCAAGGACAACCATTAACTCTTTTAGCTATGCTGAAACCTCAAACATGGAGGCATGTTTACAGAACTAGGAGATGCAACAAATTTTCTGACTGACAAATGTGCCTCCAGCATTATCCCTCTCTCACCCCCAGCCCCTCCACCTTCCCAGAAATTACCATCTAACATATTCTCTGCAACTATCAGTAGGGAGCAGGTCTTAGATGTGCTCTCTGTGGCCAAGAATGCAGCTACGATGGGTCTTGATAATATCCTAGGATGCCTTCTAAATAGCATGCAATATGACCTGTCAGGGTCACCGCTGTCGATATTTAACTATACTCTCCACAAAGGCTTTGCGCCATGTGAATGGTAGACTGCAATGGTCATCCCTCTGCTCAAAGACAGGACACAGGAATTTAGAACAGGAGAGACCACCTCCACAAAGAGGCCAACAATCACAAAGTGGAGTCCCATAGGGCTCTGTGCTGGGTCTGCTCCAGTTTGGCATCTATTTTTTCAGAAATCAAGGCCCTCTGACTTACCAGGTTTCCAAATAATTGCAAGCTAGGAGCATTCGTAAAACCCCTGCAAGATACTAACAACAGAAAGGTGTAACAGAGACAACTGATTCATGCCAAAGCCATGACTAAAAACTCTGTGCCAAGAAATGCATGATAATACCTTTTGGGATGTTGGCCTCCTGACAAAACTACTTCATTAATAAAGCATCCCTAAAAGTAGACACAGTAGTCAGAGCTTTGGAGACTCCTGTAGATGGTAACCTGGTTTTCAACCAACATGTGTTTAAAGTTGTAATAAAATCATTCAGTGTCACTCAACTTATAAGTAAGGGCATAGCATCTAGGTCCAGAGAAGTTATTGTGCCACTGCACTCAGCTATCATCAGATCCATCATGGAGTATAATGCCCCTTTGGTATGCACCTAACTAGGTAATGCAACAACTGGAATGTCCACAGAGGTTCCTCATAAAAACAATACAAGGGTGTAAACAGTGTCCTGTGTAGATCATCTTAAAGCCCTATCTCTCTACCCTGATTCCTGTAGACTGCTGAGAGGCAGCTTATGCTTGGCATACAATGCATCCCTGGAGCCGCTTCTGATGAACTTTTTCCCTGTCTACAAAACTAACAGTACCAAAACTATTAGATCTAAGGATTTAAACTTTGCTTGCAACTTGCATGCCAGTCCATCCAACATGAGCTATTTATCATGGAGAATTTGGATTCTCTGTAATAAGCTTCATATCCATATGAAGCAGAGCCCTTTCCTAACCATATTCCCGTACGACTTGGACTAGTGGATGGGAAATCAGAAATTTAATTCTGGTCTGATACTGATGTCTCTGGACAGAGGCAGATGTTAAATCATGCCCTAACTTACATCCCTTAAAAATAATCTCTAAGGCACAATAACTCATGGGATAGATTTGGATTGCATGGCTAGACTTAAGAAGGCTCCAGTCGCTGTTACCTTAGTATACATCTGTGAACATCTGCCATGTCATGTGTCCATATTTAGGTGTACTAGCAAATTCTCAGTGTCAGAAAATGACACTTTTCTTTAGAATTAATGTAAATAATAGCAGCATTTCCCATCATGAAGGTAAGGAACTCACTTTAGACTATATTAGGTTTGAATGATAAATGTTATTTCATGCAGTACATCATGCTTACAGAACACAAACTCCTTGACAAGATCTTAAATATCTTGAGTTAAAGTATCCAGAATGAGTTTACATATTCAGCAGCAATCCCACCCTGTGTACACATACATGCACACACCATAATATATGTATATGGGTCTTGGACGTTTGCTCAAATGAGCAAACGTCCGAAACCCAAACGGCCGGGCATACTTATGCAAAAGTGCTTTTCACCGAAGAAGCACTTTTGCGTAAGTATGCCTGTTGCCGAGGACGTACTACAGTGCGGATATGGGAAAATTCCCTTTTCTCCACTGCAGTCTGGAGGGAGAATATTAAAGTAGGGGGGGGGCTTTGCCCCCCTGCTAAAACATTAATGCAGTGTTTTTTTTGTAACGCACTTTAACGAAAGTGCGTTTTCAATAAAATCTCTTTAGTTAAAGTGTGTTCGATTGTTATGGATTCGGACGTTTGCTCATTCGAGCAAACGTCCTAGATCCATGTATATATATGCTGGAAAATACACCTACAGATTACTAAAGCCATAAGCTCAACAAAACCAGAACATAACACATGTAACACATTGCACAGTCCTTCCACTGACTACAGAACATCACATACACACAGTCACTGGAAGAACATGGCACTGGGGCAGTACATAATGATAAATTACTTGGGGTAGACATGAGCCAAGGATGTTGTGACCTGGGAACCCCAAAAACATTTGAGTAAATGATAACTCTTGTGGCTAAAACAGAGTTGCACCTCAATGAGTTTTGCAAGTAATGAGCAAAAATTAGAGACCTCGCAGCTGGATTAAAAAGGAGCAGGCAACGTAAAAAAATCTCTCTTTTATATACGTAGTAGGATAAGGTGGGATTATTGAACATTCTCCATAAGCACTATTAAGCAAGCTTTGTAATTAAGTTGTATGTTCAAATGGGACTGCTTTGTGATCTTTGCACTTAAGTGAATTTGAGGCACACTGAAGCTGACATTGAGTGCTGGACTTATTTTGTGAAAAATTATATATGGGTGGCATTCACTTTGTTGAATTTGCGTTTCTTAAATGTAGTGAATGACTGTGGAGTTCAGGTAGGAGTTCCATTTATCAAACAGTGTGGAATGCAGGTAGGTGTTCCATTCATTGAACAGTGTGGAAGGCAGGTAGGTGTTCCATTCATGGAACACTGAAATTATCATAACTAGGAATGTGAATGTATGTGGGTAAGGCATATCTAGGGGATCTATATTATAACATTCAACGATCAGATGATCGAACGTCGTTATATCGATCCCTAAATCTCGAAAACGCATAACAGCAAACAACCAGAACAGCGATTTTTTTCTCAGGGAAAAAAAAATTGCTGTTCCCAAACAAAAAAAAACCCACTAAAAAGTGAATGAAGTCCCCTCCCCCATGTGGGGGGCTGTGTCCCCCCTACTTAAATATACCAACTCAGAGATCGCACTAAAGTGGAGAAAATGGCACAACCCAGATGGCGGGCCAGCGATTTCTTTCCCTGGGAAAAAATTTGCTGTTCTGGCCGTTCGCTATTTTGCCGGTTCGACTATTAGTGTTCGAACTAACAGCGTTCGATCATCTGATCGTTCACTGAACTAAAGTAGACCATATTTGGGTTTGAGATACTAATGCTAAAACTATCAGATACAGTAGACTCCCTCTTTTCCGGCCTCTCTTTAACCAGCCATCAGATATCTGCTGTGGCTCTAGCAAAAGACAACAGAGAAGAACAACACTTATGCCACCTATGGGCTAAATAATAACAGACATTTGAGTTTTAGACTTCATATTCATTAGAAAAATGCATGCTAACACAAATAGGATCATAGGAAGGTACTAGGCTATTGGCCCTGAGGCCCTTACAAGCCTAGCCAAGAATTTAGCCCATGTTCCAACAAGTCAGCACCCTATGCCACTGTTCAGCAGGAACACAGGTAGAATCCCAGGGGTGTATTTTCTGTTGCCCATCCAGTTATCCAGGTTGCGCTTAAAAAGGGTTAATGAGGTACTTTGTTTTACGGGGAGAGGGAGTCTATTCCACAAAAGGGGGATTCTCAGGACTACCTGTTATTCTAGCTGATTTATAGCCTATAAATGCTATTTTGTGTGCTTTTTCTAATTAACCAGTCATTTGTTTATGCAGCATATTGTCCGGTCACAGTGAGACTGGATAAGAGGGAGTCTGCTGTATACTTTTATCGTAGAAAAACCCTTTCCATAACACTACCACTATTGTATGGTGGGGTTTTGGTGACTAGATCATAAAAGAAAGCTATTGCTTTCCTTTCATGATCTTTTTACTCCAGTTTTCATTGATTTTTTTTGAAATGCTAATATTGATCACCTGTATGCACCCTCAGCTTGTGTTTAATAATGTACTCAAGCTGGATGTTATGTATCGCTAGACTGAAAACTAAGGATTATATACTTAATAATCAGATGGAAGACCTCATTATAAATTTTAAGGATAAGGGGTTATAAAGAAGTGGATTTTAGAAAGAATAAGGTAAAAGTTATATCAGAATGATCCACTGTAAGTACACCCTTCTTTTCGTAAAGTAGACAAGTTAATGACAGGAGGGCCAATTCTGATAAAATAAGGTTTACCATGTCTTAGAATACACAAACATGTATAGTTAAAACCATTATGACTAAACATTGGCATATTTTAAGAAGTACTGGGGAATTAAATAAATATATACATGATAGACCTGATTTTAGTTACAAGAGAGGTACGAGTTTGAAACAAAAGTTATCTTACAAGGAACTAGATAAAATTAGTAAAAGTAAGACTAGTCAAAGGAAGGGGACATTTCCATGTAGAAATTGCAGTTACTGTATTATTTTATATTTCATATATATATATATATATATATATATATATATATATATATATATATATATATATATATATATATATATATATATATAAAATTAATGTATTTATACATCCAACTACTAAGTATAGATATAATAATGGTTTACCTTCATAATGTTGGCAAGCACATCTTCGAAACAACTTCCGTGAACTCTGAACTACGACTCCTCAAAACCACAAATGCCAATATTTTGAATCACAAAATTTTGACCCATGGTAGCACTTGTTTCACGTATGGAGCAGTCGAAAATGTTGACATTTGCTGTTTTGTTCGACTTTGCCATGTCAGTGGTACAGAATTCACTGAAACAGTTCGACCGTGTGCATATTTGGGGATGTGCCTGCCAACATTATGAATGTAAACATATAATAACTATGCATATTCAGATTATAACACTATAAATTTAGTATATATTTCTATCTGGCTCTCTTGTTTTGCTTTTTATATTGGCAAAACAAACAAAAAGTTAAAAGAGAGGATTTGTGATCATCTGTTAGTAATATGGATAAAATTGGATATTAAAGCACTTTATAAACATATAAATTATACAGATGATGCACTTTGTTTTAGACTTATGCTACTTCAGCAAATACCCCCTAATTGCAAGGGAGGTGATTGAAATTAAAAACGGAATATTTGGAATATCAATGGATAAATACATTAAGGGCTGAGAGAAGCCTTTGACTGAATGTTATAATCAAAATAAAAACCTGTGTTATGGGACAAGATCAGCTTATTAAAATGTATATTAATTTCAGTTCATCAATGATGCTATAATATGATTGTTAAAAATCAATTATAATTTGTATGCAGGGCTGGGAAAAATACAGCTTCATAAACTAAAGTTGTTACTGTGTCCTAACTGCATATTTTTAATATGTAATAAGGAAAAAGTACGTGTTGCATGAAGTCGAGGCATGTTAGTTACTACAAAAATGATTTGTTAGCCTGACTCCTCCAGGCTAGGAGTGCGTTGTTCAAAGGGAAGGTTTGAAACATCCAAGGTCAGAAACAAGACCCCTTGAAAGCAGGTGGATTATGTATAGGAAGATGTTCACATGAAGTCTGAGGCAAAAATCACGAAGGATGAGGACATTTGCAAAGTTTTCTATTAGTCAGAGTCATTGTAACGTAATAAAATTGCATGACCAGTTTTGATAAGAAAGGTGTATAAAAGATGTAGTTTATCTCTCTTCAGAGAGACTGATTTAACAACTGCTATGAAGATTGTCCCCGAGCACTGTAAGAATAAAATTTCTGTTTGCACATCCTGAAGTGTTGTTCTTGACTGAAGGCATATAAGGTAAATTCTTCTGTGTTGAAGATGAGACATTTTAGATAATTAATGATTTTATTTGAATATTTTATTGGTTAATTGTATAATTGCTGGCTGTAGAGTATTAAAATTTGATTATTCTCTCTAATATTTTACAGCTTGAAAAAACATTTTGTGAAAGCCCAAGTACTTGTTGTTTTTACAAGTATTCTGCGTGGTTCCTTGAGCAGTTTTTTTGTTGAAATTTGCTCTGTATTTGTACTTGGCTCGGTTTTACCCACTAGAGCTTTCCTTTAGTGACTTGCTTTATACAGATAAACCCCTTTTCATAGGAGGCCAAGGGAGAAAAACTCCTCTAAACATACAAGCTAAAAAACATGACATAATATTTGTAATTATACAATGATAGCTGATTAGTATTCAAAAGCATGCATGCTGATTGTTCAGCCCAACCAGCATGCCTGTTGTAAATTGAGCATATACCAACAGAAAACAGTCAGTCAGCTGAAGTACCATTCAGTGGCCAGACTCTTCTCTTCGAATATGCTATGAGGGACAGTGCAAACAAAGAAGAAAAATCCGGTACATTCTGAAAAATAAAAGGACAGAAACATACCCAGTTTTCCTTCTCTTTTGCTCTGTACCTCCATAAATCTCAGCAGACTCTCGTACAGGTCAATTGTCCAAATTTTCAAAGCACATCCAGATTTTTGTGTCGTAGCAACAATGGAGATTCTCTTTATCCGTTGTTACTATTAAAAAAAGCAGCATACAGAGATTGTCTTTTCTTGTTTACTTTTATTCAACAGCACTGATGTCCCATGCAAGCGTGGGAATGTAACTCCTATATACATATATACATATTGCAGTACATCAAAAATCATGCAAGACTGGCAAACAACAAAGAGGAACACTATGGTGCCGTTATACATAGACATTATTTAAGAAAGGTAATTAATTTCTTTCTTAAATAATGTCATTGTGTAATAGCAGTAGACGACTCGTGGATGTAGTTATATCAATATTTACTCACAGTTGGCCTTGTTTGATCACTCTGGCTTCACCATCAAAATCAAACCACACCAACTGTAAATCTTGATGTACTCACTCTCACTTGCGGGTTATTGCTCAAGTATACACGACACAGAAAAAGGATGACAAATTGTGTGAATGCTGGTAAAAGGCGCACATAATACAAAAACAAAAAAAGTCAAACCAGCAAAGTCAGGGATACAAATTTTTAATTCACAATAAAAACCCTTCTTCAGTGCGTAATACAGACCTACTGAAGGCTACAAATTTATAATCCAATCAAAAGACACAGCCAACCAATAAGAAATATGTTCTAATTTACAAACGTCATAATCCATGCATAGCTACACATTCTATACAAAACTGTAAAACAATATATGATTTAAATAGACTACTGTTAGAAAAATATGTACTAATGTATATGTTTAGTGCTTATTAGAAGCTAAAAGGGTTAACACATTTCATTCTGTTTTATGTACAGCTTAATTCTGTATGAAATTACAGGATGCTTTTTCAAACTGCAGTATGCTTTCTGAAATTGCAAAATGCTCTCTGACCTAGTATTTGCTAGCACAGCAAAATTCATGTTTATGCCTTTTAGAAATCTACTGAGAAGCAGGTGATTATCTGCTAGGTCAGGAAAATAAATGAATAGAACAATACTGTTTTCTATAATGTTATTCAACTTGAACAATCATCTCTGTTCATGTTATGAGAACATGCACAGCTGCAGAAAAGAAAGATACATCAAACAAAGACTGCTTGAAGAAATGAACTATAATCTGTACTTGCTTTGTGCTCAAATTAGCCATAGTACCTTGAATGGTAACATTGCATAGTAAGAAGTTGTATCTGACCAGTGGTCATCAAGGCCACGTTGTTTTTCTTAGGAAGTTTTTTTATAAACTTGATATTCCAGCAGAAAATCATGGACAAACAGCTGCTATGAAATAATATTGAAAGAACTTGTGATTTATTACGTCAGCTTGGTAGGCAATGTCTTGTAAGAAATGTATAAGAATAGCTTCACTTCCTGATTCTAGTTAGACAAACTCTGTATTAGCACGTTTTTGTCTCCTTGCTGCAAGATTAAAGTGCCTTAACCTGAACCTGCCGTGTGTTGATCTTTTTGAAGTTGTTTTTCCTTTGACAACTACCATAAAAGATTATAAATAACTATTAGGTAAAATTACAACAAACATTATGTTATAACCTCATTTCTTTATCTTTCAACATTGGTTTTAAACTTATCCCTGCATTCAGTCCTGAGGCTTTTTCTGCATTCATCCTGATTATCCACCTATATTCAGCTATATCTAATTTATTACTCAGGTCTGCTCTTCTCTTATTAAACTAAACTACTTGGACCACCCTATGATGAATCTAGGAAAAAGGAATATAATGAGGGAACGTCAGAAATGAGGATAGCAAAAGGATGACACTTACCTGAAAATGAAATACATTAATGAACAAAGAACTTTAATTTTCAGCTGTGAGCTGATAACAGTAGCACTGTTGATTCTAGTGAAAGATCACTGGTGCTTCCTATAGTGACCCCACCGAGATGACCTTCAGTAAGAGGATGGATTAATCAGAAAAGTTATACTACGTCAACAAGAGATGCTGAGAGTCAGTTTTACGCATGATGTGTAAATAAGTACATATTAGCATGTGCGTGGTTATGAACATTTGATAAGGACAGGCATATAATGAACAATTGGTATCAGACCTTGTGTTTATTTTACTTTACTGTAATGCACTACACTTCAGAAGCTTGTGTTTTGCAATGAGCACAATGAGAAGGTAATTTTGGGTTCAGGTTTCAGATGGTCAGCACCAAACATTCTGGTACTGTACATCACTACTTGCAAATCACAAATAATGGGTCCAGTTACTCAGTGTGGAGTTAAAGTTAAAGTGAATGCTCATAAATACAATATAAGTGCTTGGTATTGCTGTCGTTTCAATTAAAACCATAGTTACCTATACACTGCAGCTTTACTGTTAAAAATGAATGTTCATGTTGAAGCTGCTTGATATTGCTGTCATTTCCAATATAACAGTAATTGCCCTGCTGTGTTTATCACTGTGGGCATTACCACCAGCCTAGGTTCTAAATTTAACATTCGCAACTAACTGTAATAAAATAAGTAAATAGTCACTGTGGGCATAATCCCCTGTCGACTTCAGTTAATATCTGTCACTCTGTGTAGCACGCTAATTAAACTTTCTCTTTTACAATGTGTTTATTAGCAGGAAGACTTAACAATTGTTCAAATACCAAGTGTACTCCTAGCAAACTGATTGCAAATCTTAAAATGATTTGTTTGTATTTATGGGTGCATTGCAGCATCTGTAGATATAGTGAGAGTTCTGTCTAGAGACATTAATGGGCTTGTCTTTGCACATATGTAGCAGTGTGTCCATTGAAGACCATGGATGCACATAACACTTTCCCTACCATGATGACACTGAGGTTAAAGTTTACATTCTAAATTCAGTGTCATTGTGGTAGGGAAATAGCTATTTTATAAAGTGTCTTTCTTTGCAAAATAGTGGCCATAAACCTTCAGCAATGTTCTGGAAATGCTGCTCTGCACTTCATGCACTAGATGATGTAGTGCAAAGGTAAGAAAAAACATGTGACCAAATCACTTTAACACTTTCGGCAATGTTATTGTATGCAGTGTCTGGTAGCAGGCAAGTACATAAACAATGTCATGAAATTCTATTACAGCAGTTGACAATAGTCATAGATCTGATGTTGTCAATCTTCATTCATTCATGACAGTTGGGTCTTGGTTCCATCCTCGGAACCGACTCGGCCTTTGTAACAAGTTCGTGCTGTCCAGAAACTCTCGAGCTAAGGTTACCAGTAGTGCCTCTCTTCCCTTCCCTTTAGATCTCGTTTGCCACGTAGAGGTTTCAAGAAGCATCAGGCCGTGCTCTCAAGCTAAATGTTTTATTTTTCTATACATTTCTCAATATTTTTTCTTCGCCTCTTGATATTTCTTGGTCACTTTATTTTATATTACAAAATTAGTGTGTGAGTGCTGCTTTATCTTTATTTTTTTACCTATTTGGTATTTCTTCTTTACCATAGTTGGTATAGGCCCCTCCCTTCCCTCTTACCTCTGATAACTCTTAAATACCATTAAATTCACAACACTATTAAACTTGTAAAAAAATAATAAAAAGTAGATGGTTCCAAAACAGCACACCACCAGCTGCGAATTAAATATTTAATAATTACACACAGTATTTAGCGCTTTCATCTCATATCAAGTGAGACTTCATCAGAATGCATACATACAAAAGACAAAAAAGCATTTAAATAACCTTTTTAGTTAAAAATGCAGGTCACATGACAATAGTAATCAAAATTTAAAGACACCATTACAAAAATCACATTTCTTCCCAAAATTATTACATTTCTTTTACTAAAAAATGATATTATCATATAATATGTAAACATCATAATATTACCAGCATAAATGTATATCCCACTAACTCTTAAATACCATTGTTGGTATTCTTCCCCCTTTCTTCTTTCTTCTCTCTTCTCTTTACCTTTCTGGGCATTTCTTTTGCTACCATTGTCGGTACTCTTTAAAAAAAAAAATTCATTTGCTCCGTTTTTTCCCCATAATTGTGCGTGTGTGTGATCGCATGAATGGCTGTTCATTTTTTCTGAGTTATCTGATAATGGCTGAGGAAAAAAGGTACTACAGGATTTAAACAATGTGACTGATGTGGCAGGAAGATGCCTAACTCTGATGGGCATATTTCCTGCGTATATTGATTAGGAGTGCCACACTAACAAACCCAGCCTCTGTGCGAGCTTTGTAAGGGCTTTAGTGCCGAACCCCAGCAAAGAGCAAAAACAAATTGATCTTAAAGGGATTGTTAAAAAAACCCTTTTTGGAGGCTTTGTCTGAGGTGGAGGTGTCAAAATCTCTTAAAAAAGAAGCAAAAAAGAGGAGCCACTTGGTTCCAGTGTCTCCTTATTCTCAGGAACCAAAATCATCCAAAAGTCAGGTTTCTGCAGAACCGAAGCCTAAACAATTGAAGTCAGCATGGACAACTATCTCGGCAAAGGTGTCTACGACCCCTTCCACGGTGCCGTCTATTCCATGGAACCGACTCAACTTGCCACGGTACCGACCCCTTCCACGCAGTACCTCAGACCCTCTTGGTATCAATAATAGTTTCCCCTGTAAAACCGGTCACCTCCAGCTCAACACAAGTTTTTGGTGTGGTGCCGAAGGTCAACCCCCTACCTAGGACTCAATATTTCCTGTCAATTGACCCCTTTGTTGGTCAGCAGCTCAGTCCTTTTATTGATCATCCAGAATCTCCTTCAAGGATGTCTATTCATTCAACCAGGAGCCTTTCGGAGCTTGATGTATTTAGATTGGTGGATCAGCTCTTGGCAGCCAGAGGTATTCCAACCACATCTAAGACCTCCCACCCACCCAGGGCCGAGTTTTTTTTCTCCATAGACTCTAACTTGTCTTCCTCCTTTGACCTCCCCTTAGGATTTGGACCCCTTAACACAGACACCTCTCTCAGTACCAACTTCTTTGGGTACTGATGGTGGATCTCACCTTGGTGCCAGAACCCACTCTGTGGATCTCTGCTCAGTCAGAGCTGACCCATCCATGAGACCGTGACTTGGCTTCTGGTTCCAGAATCCCTAGTATGGCACCAATTTTTTCCATGGTGCCATCTACGATTCTGGCTGCTTTGACAATTCCGAGTCTCTCTCAGCTCCTTCTTTTGGGGTGGGCTCATTGGAGCAGTGTGTGACCCCGGTTCTGAGGTTGTCTTTCTCTGTTTTGGGCTCCCATCCCTCTTCAGGTGGGCCTGCCTTTCAGATTATGGAGAGAGCGCCTCAGCAGGCTCATAGTTGGTGCCCTTGAGGTCTGTGTGTCCTCTGGTTCACAGCTGTCACAGCCTACTACATTGGGGCAGCAGGCATGGGAGCAGCAAGACACCCTACTGCAGGGTACCCTCTCTTTGGACTCATCTTCAGACCTCCCCTCCTGATAAGAGATCATGCAAAAGAAAGCACGTTGATTCTCCGGAAGAATTTCTCACCGAGGATACAGACTACGATGAAGGGGAAGGGTCCCCTTGGTCACCCCTTGAAGATGTCTCCTTTGGAGACATCCTAGAAATCTTAAAGCAGAGGGTGACTGGAAGCCCACCAACCCTTCCTCTAAGGAATCTGTCTTCTTGCAGGCTTTCCCTGCCCAACCTTTTACTTCCTTGGTCACCCGGCCTGCAGATGAGTTAGTCAAACTCATCATGCAGCATACTTGGAAGGCCCCTGACAGTGTAGAGCCAATCCCCTAGAGACCTGACAAAATACCCCCCCCAAGAGAATCAACCCCACTGGTCCAAGGGTTTAGCGGTAGATGCTTTGGTGTTGGTGGTGGCCACAAAGAAGGAATTTGCAGATTAGAGTCCTACTGTCCATCCTCCAATCTGACAGTGTCGGACGTTGGACAGATTAGGAAAGTGGGTTTATGCTTCAATGACCTTTACCATATGGTTGTTGAATTATTTGATGCATTTTACCCATCTTCAAAGAGACGTGATCACTGAACTCTCAGGAACCCTAGCAGGAGCAGTGTCTGATAATGTACGTGACAAGGTTGCCTCCCAGCTTGCAACCTTAGAATCTATCTCTAACTCCTCCATGCAGTTGATTGCACATACAACCGAAGGGGCGGCCAGAGCAGCAGGTGCAGGAGTTGTCATGAAATTTCACACCTGGATACGCTTGTGTGACTTTGTGGACCCCTTCAAGTCTTCCTTCGTCAACTCTCCCATTGACGCTTCCTCGTTGTTTGGCCCAAAAGTTAAAGACACATTAGCCAGGTGTGAAAAGGATGGAAAGACCCTTTCTGCTGTGGGCGTACTTTTTTCCACTCCTCAACGACTCTTTTCCAGGAATCAGAGGAGTGGAAAGATCTGCCTTTTTGAGACACACATGACGAGTTTTCTCCCTGGGGTAAAGGGGGGAATTCATCAGGAAGATGCCTCTCCCATGGCAGAGGGGGCCCATGTAACCAGGGTTCCAGAGATTCTTTCTCTGGGCAACTCTATCAGCATTGCTGAGGAGCAGCCTGATTGCTTACCTCTGGAGGCAGTCAAGGGAAGATTCTCTCGCCACCACTTATCCTGGCACTGAGTAACATCAGATTCCGGGGTGCAGACAATAATTGCCAGAGGTTACCATATCCCCTTAAATCTTTATCCAAGGCTGCAAAGGCGAATCCCCAACATTCCACCCAGTCAGAGTGACGCAGCTGCTCAAGAAATTCAAAAGCTGCTCAAAAAAAGAGTCATCCAACAGTCCCACCACACCAAGTAGGATCCAGATTTTACTTAAGATTCTTTTTATTGCCAAAAAGGACAGGGGACTGGAGACCAATTCTAGACCTCAGTATCTTGAACAAGTTTGTCAGACAGACAAAATTCTGGATGGTCACGGTTCAGTCTATCCTTCCATTTCTGGAGAAAGATCATTGGATGTGCTCAGCAGATCTTCAGGATGTGTATCACCACATAAAAATGGACAAGCGCCCTAGAAGATACCTCTGCTTCTGGTTGGGAGCCAATATTACCAATTTCGTGCACTGCCTTTGGTCTCCCACAGTCCCCAGGGTGTTCACCAAATGTATGGCAGCGACAGCAGCTCATCTGAAACTGCAAGAATTCTGGGTGTTTCCATATTTAGACAACTGGCTCCTTATCACCCCCACCAGGCATCTACTGCTTCACACCTTATACTACACTCTGGATCTGGCAGAGCTCTTAGGCATTTCAGTAAACAAAGAAAGGTCAAAACTGGTACCCACTCAAAGCTTAGAAATCATCGGAGCAGCATTCGACAGAAGATCCTTTCTGGTTGCTCTACCTCTTCACAGATTACATAGGTTAAGGTCACAGCTCCAAGCGATACTCTCTCAAGACATAGTCTCAGCTCGCTTGGTCCTACAACTACTAGGGTCAATGGCAGTGACAACAGCGCTAGTTCCCCTGGCAAGATTCCACATGTGATTGCGTCACAGTGGTCTCTGTTAACTCACCCCATGTCTTATCCAACCCGCATAACAAATCGATACAAGCAGGATCTGAATTGGTGGATGAAGCCAGAAGAGGAGTTATGGAGTCACCCTTTTTCACCCCCACAGCCCAAGGCCTTAGTGACCACTGATGCATCCCTGATGGGGTCGGGGGACATTTTCAGGGAACGAGAGTCCAAGGCACTTGGTCCCCCTTAGAGGCCAATTTGCATATAAATGTCCTAGAACTGAGGGTGGTGCTTTTAGCGTTGCAAGCATTCCAATCTGCCCTTCCATTGGGGACAATTGCTATCCAATCAGACAACATGTCCGTCATCTGGTACATCAACAAACAGGGAGGAACCAGATCCTATCCATTATGTCAGAAGCCCTGAGAGTATGGCAATGGGCGATCTCCTCCAACCTTTTTCTGATAGCAATACATATTCCTGGAAATTCCAATGTGATTGAGGACAAACTAAGCAGATGCTTTCTCCTGCCTCATGAGTGGTCTCTCAATCCCATAGTAGCGATGGAGATCTTTTATTGTTGGGGTCAGCCTTGCTGCGATCTGTTTGCATCTCCCACGAACCACAAATGCAGCAGCTACTTCACCATAATCCCCCCTCAGAAGGAGTCCCTGAGATGCTGTTCTGCATGATTGGTCCCCCCCCCCGGGACTGCTTTATGCCTTTCCTCCCATTCCCCTAATACCCCAGTTTTTGAAGAAAACACAATGGTTGAGAAGCAAAGTGATCCTCATTGCACCTTATTGGCCCCGTCAAGTCTGTTTCCCCTTTCTTTGGTCTCACCTAGTTCACTGTCTGTGGACTCTGGACCCAACTCCAGGACTACTGTCTCATCCTCAGGGGCTGGTCCATCCCAACCTACCAACTCTCAAGCTGTCCGCTTGGTACCTCCACTTCTGGTAATTTCCAGGCAGAATAATCTGTCTTCCCCAGTGCAAAAGATACTTCTGGCTTCCTAAAAACTGTCCGCCAGGAAAGTTTATCGTAGTAAATTTAACAGATTTGTGATCTGGTCTCATGGAGAAGGGCTTGACCCCTTTTCAGCTTCAATTAATAAAGTGTTAGAATATTTGTCAACTTTACTCCAGTCAGTATCTTCAGCTTCTACTATTAGAGTTCATTTGGAGGCTATTACAGATTTCCATAATGGCTTCAATGATTTTTCCCAGATATCTCACTGCCCCTGCAAAACGTTCCTAAAGGGAGTTATGCATTTAAAGCCACCTTTTAAAGAGCCCTTTCAACCTTGGAATTTGATGTTAGTCTTACAAACTTTGACTCATCAGCTCTTTGAACCAGCAGCCACCTGTGATATAAAATTTTTATCTTGGAAGACCTTATTTCTGGTAGGCATCACTTCACCCGGGAAAATATCAGAAATTGCAGGCCTTGTGTGTAAAGCGCCTAGACATCATTTTTCATAAAGAGAGAGTATCCCTTAGGATTAACCGCTACTTTCTACCCAAAGTTGTCTCAGACTCAAATATTAACCAATCCATTGACCTGTCAGTTTTCTTCCCAAATTTTTCAAACAAAGGAAAATATTGTTTGCATTTGCTGGATGTACACAATTACATTTTTAGTTGGACAAAACGAAATCCTTCAGAAGATCAGACCAACTGTTCTTGTCCTTTTCAGGTCCTCTACTAGGCAAACCAGTTTCCAAAGTCACCTTGTCAAAATCGTTGACAGATTGTATCACCTTTGTTTATCGTCAAAATAAAATGAGTCAAGGCTCATTCTACCAGATCAGTTTCCACTTTGGTGGCCTTTCATTCTAGAGCCTCCATAGATGACATTTGAGCAGCAGCTATGTGGGCTGCCCCTCATACCTTTATCACTCATTACAAATTGGATATGGTCTCCAGGGGGAGAGCATCCTTTGGCTCTATGGTGCTCAGGAATATCCTTCCATAGGGCCTCCCGGGACATAAAGTAGCTAGGGACTCTGTCCCAACTGTCATGAATGAATGAAGATTGACAACATCAGATAAAGAAGCTATGTTCTTACCATAATGTTCCATCTGTGTTGTCAATCTGCATTCATTTGTGATATCCCACCCCCTCCAAAGGCTCCTGGAGGTTCGGAACTAGTCTTGGTTCAGTAGTAGGGCATTTGGTCAGAAAAAGCTTCCGCTTCTTGATTTCTATGGGCAAACTCAAAATGAAGGGAAGGGAAGAGAGGCACTATGGGTATCCTTAGCTCAAGAGTTTCTGGCTGGCACGAGCTTGTTACAATGGCCAAGTCAGTTCCGAGGACAGAACTGAGACCCAATTGTCAAGAATGAATGAAGATCAACAACACAGATGGAATGTTATGGTAAGAGCATAACTTCTTTTTATCTTACTGTAACTGCATACTGCAGGGTGAACATGCCAAGGCGAGGTGACTGGTGTTTGAATTTTGAAAAAAAATAAATAAATAAAAAAAAGGCACCCACTGCAGAAGGAGATTTCATACACCGAGGTGCATTATGGATAAGCATGCAAGGTGGCTAATTGTCTTCAACTTGGAGCAAAACTCTTCCAAATCCATGCTGAATATTCCAGAAATCAGTGAACTTGTGTAATATTTGGGTAAGTAATTTAGTACTGCAGAATTGTATATTAAAAATAAACTGCTCATAGAAGGATTTACTTGGAGAGCTATTTTGTTTAGTATGGAGTGGGAACTTGTTCCATTGGTAGGAGATCCTTTGAGACAGATGCCTATCTCATAAACGGGTTCTCCTTGTATTGCAATGTAGGTTTAAGTCCTTCAGCTGTGTATTGGGAGTATTTGTAGCTCTTCAGAGGCATAAGAGTTTAAGCGGGACTGGATCTTTCGCAAGTCTGTAGGCCAAGTAAAGGTTGCTGTAAAAAAGCCTAGAGGAGTCTGGGCAAAGTGTCAGGGCTTTTAATGTATATGTGCAATTTAAGGAGCTTATATCTGAAATTTTCTTAGGAAATGTAATCCTAGCTGTACATGGGAGAGGGGTCACTGTGTTTGATTATGAGCCTGATTAGGGATGAACAGAAGGTGACAATGACTTCCCTGGATGAAGGAGCTATGCTTTTAGTAATCAGCTAGGTCAGAGAACTGCAATGAATAAGCAAAAATAATAGGTGTACATATCTGTGTTAAGAGTTATAAAAGATGTTAATCCTTCCCACTGCTGCAATAGCCTTTAGGCTATATGGATTGTTTCTTGCCTAAGAAACAAATGGTCATCTTTAAAAACCTATGCCCCCCCCCCCTTATCTCCTTTACTATGACTACCGATTGGCTAATCCTAAGGAAGGAAATCAGCACTCAGAATGAAGCTTTCTTCAGAACTTTCTTGCCATCTTGAGAAGAAGCATCTCTCTTGGGCTTTACAGGAGCTGCAATTGGCTGAGATCTTTGTTTCTGGCAGATAAGTCCCCACTGGAGAATCCCCCTTGTACTCAAGAAGTACTACCCTTTTAAGAAAAATATTTTATTTTTTTTTCACTAAAAGAAGTATTTCCCCATTTAGAAACATGGTATTTTTTCATATAATCAGAATTTTCCTGTTGGTGACTATTTTTACTTGGTGTTTATGTGCTGCTTGTGTAAACTTTGACTTGTGTCTGACAGAAAAGTTGAATCAGGAATGGATGGATTTTTAAGTGTTAATGTAATGCTTGTGCTTACTTCATGATAACGTACCTGCCATTTTAATTTTGTGTATGTGAACAATACTGACAGGGCAGTTCTGTTCTACTTTTCCCTCTTTTATATATTAAGAGACTAGAGAAAGTGATGTGATTGTAAGTGTGCTGCTTGTGAGCACTCAGTGACAGCTTACCTTTCCGACCGACTTACTCCAGCAATGCTTGCGACTTTTGGTGTTTCTTCTCCAGTTGTAGTATGGACACTCACTCCAATCCAGTTGGATCTTCTCCTGCAGTACCTAGAAAGAAAGAAAATCACTTCCCAAGGAGTCCTTACCATTCTGCAGACTTGGCGTGCACCTGCAGTACCACTGATTTGTTCCTCAGACCTCTCACCTCTCCGGTTTCCTCTTTTGTAGTCCTTGCAGCCAGCATGAGCCACGGAGTCAGCCATGTCCACTTTGGCTGTTCCAGTGTCTGACATTGTCATGAAGAGAGCATCTTCTGTAGGTCTGGCAGACACACCAGGAGATTATTCTGTGGGTAATTGGGGCAATAGACCATTAGACCAGGCAAACATCCTTCCTCTTAGTCTGCCCTGTTATGCTGTAACACCTGTTCCTAGACAGGCATTACATTCAGGAACTCTGATTATGCAGGAGCCTTTACAGATGGGCATCCCCTGAGGAAATAAGGTATGATGATACCGATTTGTACAGAGATAGGAGTAGTTCTGCAGATTCCCATACCCTACTCTTCGATTTTGTGGAAAACTTTAATTCCTTCACAGGAGGAAATTTTTCTTTTAATCAAACCATTGCCTGGATGAATGAGATTTTTATAGGAACAAATTTATGATCCTCCTGAACTAAGGAGATGTTATGATGTACTACAAATGAATATACTGCATCCCACTCCCATCCCTCCTGTATTTCTAGCCCTGGAGGAAGTGCCTAATGCTGTCTATAATCATTATGATACCCAGGTGTCAATTCCTAACAAAGCAGATAAGCTGTATAAGGTATCTCAGAATAATGACTTTCTGTCACTTCAGAGCTGATCGACCAGAAATTTCAACAGCGTACCCTGCTGGCAAAAATGTTGGTCCTCAATACCAACCCTATACCGGGTGATAAAGAAGGATATAGGTAAGAGAATTTTTTCTTCTTCCACTGTAGCCTTCATAATTGCCAGGCATATATGTGAAAAATGTATGCTTTGCCACATGGACAGTCTGAGGGAATTAGCTTCCACTCTAACAACAGAAGAAAACTACCCTTTTTCGTATATCTATAGTATTGAAAAGACATGCTTGGTGAGAAACCAAAAGTTTGCTCATGAGGTAAAGTCCTGAAATCTTGGATTCAGCTTTAGATAAGGAGTTATTGTTTGGTTCTTCTGTAACCAGGTTATTTAACAATATGACTGAGAGTAACTGCTTCACTGAGTTTCTAAGATATTTTATGTACCTCAGTACAAATCTTATAGGCCTCTTTCATACACAAAAAGAATCAAATAAACAAAACCAGTCTTTTTCTGGGAAACAAAATGCAAAAAAGAGACGGCCAGTTGACATCAAACAAATGGAAAAAAAAGGGGGGGGGGGTGCTGTTTTCAGAAAAAGTGACAGAACAGTAATACGGAATGATTATGCCAGCACTCCTTACTCTTTTCCCTCTCCCCTGGCCAATATGTCTTAAAATCTGTCCCACAAACTGGTGCTCAATACCACTTCTGGTAAAGGATTGTTTCTGATTCTTGGGAGCTAAAAGTGGTGCAGAAGAGTTACAGATCGCACTGGATACTAAAAACATTTTAGGGAATTCCTTCCCACCCTCCAAAGCAAACAGAATTTTTTTCTCGGGTTCTTCAGTCTTTACGCACCCAGGGTGTGATAGAGCCCAGTGTCTTTAGGTCAAAGGGGCAGAGGCTTCTACTCTGGAATGTTTCTGGTATCAAAGAAAGAGCCCTCTTGGAGGCCAGTACTAGATCTTTCATTTCTAAATCTTTACATAAAAGTTCCAAAGTTCAAAATGTTGACCATACAGAACCTATTACTCAAATGCCATAGGCTTCAGGAAAATTTTAAGGCTCTTTGTTGTTTCCAGTTCACATTACAGTTCTCTGCACAAATACTGATTTTTCTTGGGATTAGCCAATCGGAAGTCAGAGTGAAGGTGTGGATGGAGCCAGAGCTTTTGGAAGCTGGCTGGCTTGTTGTTGTTGCTTCCTAGGAAGGTAACAACCCATATAGCCTAATGGCTACTGCAGCAGTGAGGAATTTGAACTTCTACTGTTATGGGCAAGTACAACTTGCACAACTGTACTTTATAGAATCTACTGCATCATGTCTTTTTACACTTAATTGACTCCTTAGTGTCTGCTGTTGATGCCGCCTTCTCAGAAGGCACTATTAGTGCCACCTCTTTTCATCATCTCTTATCCTCCTGGAAGTCCTCTGTTCTAACTCTTTCATGTCATCATCCTGTAGTGAGTGTACCATCTCCTTACTGGGAAATACAGACCCCTGAAGGTTGGCCAGCTCTGATGTGATGTGAGCTACTGTTCTATCTTAAGTTCACGGAGGAGTCTGAAAATGGGGCACAGTACATCATCCGAAAGTTAGCCTTGAAGATTGATTCTTCCCACCTACTGTACTGTATCACTTGCATTATTTCTGTATTAGGCAATCTTAATGATTTGCATTTTAGTTATATTTATCTATAACTATTTTTTATGCAAGAGTTTTACTGATTAAGATTTCTTTCCACCAGGAGGTAATAAAGAGATTTTCAAGGAGCTTTTCCCAAGGCTTTACTCTCCATATAGGAATTGTTTTGCAATTCTCACAGGCCTTGCCACTATGCAATCAGACATAGAATTGGGTGGTTTGGGATGCTGCAAACTTAGGAAGGATATTTATCTACCTGACTTGAAAAATAGGCTTTAAAATAAGCAAACAATAGATCTCCATTACGCTTGTGGCAAGGTTTCTTTTGCAGAAAGAAAAATCCAGTGTAACATGACACTGTTTTACCAACAGTACATTTTTGACTGCAGTAGACTAGATAGGTAAGGGGATCATTTCTTAAAGATGTTCAGAATCTTGTAAGAATAAGCTTGTTGAGGTGTAGATAAATTATCTGCCATGAATAGCAATGGACTGATGTTGAGGGCATAAATATAAACAAAACGTTTCAAAGAAAAAACGAGAAAGTAAAGGTCAATGAAAGATGCTGCATCCTTAGATAAGATCAGCTGTGATTTGATGAAAACTTTATTTTCTGGACTACTTGAAACAATATGAATGACATTGTAACTGCTATGCTTCTTTGGTGTGGCAGGGACACTGAATGCAGTGTTTTTAGTGTGGCAGGGACACTGAATGCAGTGTTCTTTGGTGTGGCAGGGACACTGAATGCAGTATCCTTTGGTGTGGCAGGGTGACAAATGCAATGTCCTTTGGTGTGGCAGGAACACTGAATGCAGTGTTCTTTGGTGTGGCATGGACACTGAATGCAGTGTCCTTTGGTGTGGCAGGGTGAATGAATGCAGTGTCCTTTGGTGTGGCAGGAACACTGAATGCAGTATCCTTTGGTGTGGCAGGTACACTGAATGCAGAGTCCCTTTGGTGTGGCAGGAACACTGAATGCAGAGTCCCTTTGGTGTGGCAGGGACACTGAATGCAGAGTCCCTTTGGTGTGGCAGCAACACTGAATGCAGAGTCCCTTTGGTGTGGCAGGGACACTGAATGCAGAGTCCCTTTGGTGTGGCAGGGACACTGAATGCAGAGTCCCTTTGGTGTGGTAGGGACACTGAATGCAGAGTCCCTTTGGTGTGGCAGGGACACTGATTGCAGTGTTTTATTTAACTTTTTATTTTAATAAAACACTTCTGAACAGTTGGGATATGGCGACATTATTTCAATGTATATCTTGATGACAGACAAATGACAATGAGGTGAAAAGTAGCATATGAACCAAATGTTTTAAGTAATATTTACTATACTGAATGTATTCTGTCTTGAAAAATTATAGTGTATATAAAATGTTTATCATAATTTTGTTATTACATTTTTTCCAGTGATGATCTCAATGAACAAGTCCAGGACTGTGTTAAAACATATACAAAGGACTGGGTAGTTTTTACTCGAAGGTAATTTACATTTCTATACTTTCGATCAGAAGTATATATACATTTTTCATACAGAATGTAAAAGTTAAACAAAATAGTTTATTCAGTTGTTTATTTCATTACTTGACTAGTTCCTTTTGTTCAACTCACACTTGTATATAAAAATACTGCACTTTGCTTTTTGTACAGTCTGTTTTTATGATATGATGATATAAAGAAGTGTTAAAATTAACTCAATAAAATATAAACAACATGCTCTGGCAAATATGAGGAGTGAGCAAGTACTAGTGTACATCAAGTTTTTAAAACCAATTTATTTTAGGTAGTATGATTAACTTTATGAAGCTTAAAAGTAAGGGAGAGTATACATGTAAGCTTGCTATCTCTAAAGATGAGTTTTAACAAGGGTGTCGGTTACCGTTATAGTTGTGTCCATTGTACTTTGTAGCCTTTGGCTATATTAGTGGAATCACCAGATTTGAAAGGAAATACATCACGGAGTGAAGAATAACATTGTTTAATGGATGCTGGGATTGTTTACTTAACTTACCTAGAGTAAGATTTTAATAAATTGTTAGTTGTTACATAAATTTGCTAAAAAGTCTATTTATAAGATAAATATGCTAAATTAAAAGAAACGTCTCTGGAGCAATCACCTATACTTTTCTGTGAGCAATTAACTACATTCCATCAGAGATCCTGTAAGGGAATCACGATCATTTGTAGAGAGATGAATGAATAGGTAGTTAGGGATATGATTGGGGAACACACTGGAGGGAGTATATTAGTTAGACATACTAAAAAGTTTAAAAATGTAATATTTGAAGATGGAAGATGATAGGTCTAGAGTTTTAGAGTTGGATCCGAAAGTGCAACCAGAATATTTTTCTGTGTTGCATTTATTACACGTTCCCAGGCATTTCTGACAAAATTTGTAGGGAACTGCATAAAGTTTTTTAGGAATATGGCACTGGGATTGTAAATAGGAAAGAGGAAATTCTGCTGTATAGTAACTTGAAAGAAGGTATGGATCGTTAGACTTGTGTTTGTACTTAGTGTATGGTAAAGAACTGCCCAATTACTTTCTAACTGCATGCTATCTGGCCTTACCTTCTGATGATGCAATTGTGGAGTCAGTTGAAGTGGAGAGGAGCATTTTCTGTATCAGCAAATTATTTCAACATTAATTATGCTGTATTCTGTGTCACTTCATCAGTCACTCGATCATACAATAAATATGTAATGAAGTTATAGTCAAGTAAAATTTAATAAAACAAATTAGAATCTGATAAGGTGTCTTGCATGCAGTAATGCAGATGTAATGCTGAATAAAGGTTTGCCTACCAGGGATGATCATTTTTCTGAAAACATCTCAGGTTGTATGAATCACCTCCATGACAATCCTTCAGTAAATTGAGTTATATAGTGAAGGTTAATGTTGGAATGAGAACTTATGGAACAGTGTGTGCATCTGTGAAGATGATTAACAAGTCATGATGATTATATGATGATGAACATGAAATGATGACAATGAAGATGATCATGAAGTTGAAGATCATCAATGCAGGAAGAAGCTGCTGCATGATTATGGAGACCTTGATCTCATGGAGTAGCTAGTAGGCTTTGTCCTCTATGGAGTGAGATCTTGGAGAACCAATAAGTAGCATCTGTGGTCTCTAGGGTAAGGTAGAAGAGGACTTATAAATAAGCTGAATGATCACAACAATCAGATTGTGAGGGAAAGTGAAAAATGGAGGAGGAGAACTTTGTCAGAAAAAAATCAAAAGGCGAGAGCAAATGTTAAAAGTGAAACATCATCTTCTAGATTTAATGTTGATAAGCCATTTGAGGTCTTCCATAACACGAGAAATGCAGCATGTGAAAAACATTCACTCTCTGCCATAGGCTGCAGCCCCTTTGCTTCTAGCTTTGACCTCCTCATTCAGATTTCCTTTCTCTTCAACCACCTCTCCGATATACGTGAAGATATAACCTGTTCCACTCTTTTTCAGTTTTCAATTGTTTCTGATTTCCCCCACTTGCTGACATATAACTGTCTTATCTGTACTCATTTTCATCCCATGTGCTTTCAGTTTTGCATTGCATTCCCCTACCCTTTGCTGAAGTTCTTGCTCAGAGTCTACATGTAATGCCACATTGTCGTCATACAGCAGCTTTGCTGATATGTTCCCTCCAGCTTAGTCCATCATAAGTATGAACAGCAGTGAGCTCAGAGCTGAACCCTGATGTACACCCACTCACATTGGGAACTCCTCTGTGAGACAGCACTGTTTGTACTTGACTCATTGGATTCTTGTAATAGTCTGGACTAATTCTACCAATGTTTTTGGGACTTCACACAATTGTAAGACTGGCCAAATCAGTTTCTTGGGACATTGTCATATGCTTTCTCTAAGTCTAGGAATGCCCACTTTGGATACTTTCCTCATTTCTAGCTTCTTCTTAACTATCTCTCTCACTGAAAACATCAAGACAGTTGTGTTGCATCCTGATCTGAATCTGAACTGCTTATCCTCCATCTTACTTTCTGCCTATTTAATCATCCTGTCCAGAACTTTCATTTAGTATGACAGGAGTTTACTACTTCTATAATGACCACAGTTGTGAATATCACCTTTCTTGTACACTCGCACTAATATGCTTATGTCTTTCTCTTCACACTGCTATGAGTATCCTCGAGCCATTTCTCCTCTAACTCAGCCAATATCTTGATCATATTTGCTATGACCTCATCTGAGCCTTCTGCTTTCCCCGACTTCATTTTCTATAGTGCTGTTTGCTGTTCTATGGTGGGCTACTCCTCTTTTATTGTAGACTGTGTTGGGGTTAGTATAGCATATGTGAGGTTTTCTTCATTCAAAAGCTGCAGAACGTACTCCTTCCATCAACCTTTGATGGCCTGGAGACTTCTGAACAGTCTGTTGTGGCTTCCATTATGAAGTGTGACCATTGAGTACTTTCTTTATCTGTCTGTCTTTGCCTTGCAACCTATCCTACACGGACACACTTTCCAGAAGCTGGTAGAGTGTCTTTGATGAATCACTTCTCACTATTGCATCTTCTTTGTTAGCCAACCAGTATTCCTTCTTAGCCTGGTCCATCTTTTTATATCTCCTACTTTTTCCTGCATTCTTTTTCTTTTGATGACTTCCTGGACTTCCACCACCATCTTTCCTTTTGTACCTTATTTCCACTCCTGGCTCAGCTGGATATGCTTTATATGCTTCACACATGCTGTTTTGAGGCACTGCCATTCTTCAATTTCACCTATTTCCTCCTCTTCCTGAGGTGCTAGAGCCTTGTGTAATTCCTTAATATGTGTGATTTCTCCAGTCAACTTCCAGGTCTTCAGCCTAGTTTATGTTAACCTTAGAACCCTGTCTAATTGTAACTGATTATGACAACCAATGAATTATGCTATAGGCTATCTGTTTCACTGTGGATGGATCTGCAATCATGGGTTCTACACCAATGCCTTTTCCTTAGGAGGAAGTCTACTTGTTGCATGTATCTGACCTTGTAACAGTCTGTTTTGCTGAACAGTGTGTTGACCACCATTAAGGCATTTGCCAGGAAGAAGTCTAGAATGACCTCACCTCTTTTTTTTCTTTCTTTTCTTCCCTGTTGCCACACCCTTGTGGACCCAGGCATGCTCTTCTGTCTGTCCCAATATGTGCATTCAGGTCTTCCATTATCAACTCCTGCTTTATCTAGAAGGTCTAGAAAAACACTGCACCACAACCCTTCTGTGGGACTTAGGCTGAGATTATGAATAGTTCCCTAAACTTACATGGGAATCTGATTGCCGTGAGTCTGTCGCTAATTCTAATGACATCCCTGTCTCCTGAAGCCTCTCCCTTACCACAATTCCTGCACCATTTCTAGTCTGTCCTCCTCTTGAGTAGTAGACTGTGGATCTCAAGTCATGTGGCTTTGCTGCATTGCCACCATACCATCAAGTCCTCCACTTCCTAGCTGCATTGTGAACCTTTGTTGATGGTCGCAATCCTTCATTTATATTTGGCAGGTTGACTGGTTTTACATCCAGCTTTCACTCGGAGCTGGACAACTGGACACCAGCTGGCCTATAGCCTGTTGACCTAGGATGCTTGGGTTTATGGTGGGCACAAACTGGCCAGTAGGGGGCAAATAGACCCCTCCCATCATTGGCATGGATCCCTTGTGAAGGTTGTAGTAGGCTGAGTCCTCATCGACAAGTAGCCAAACCCATTTTTGCACTGCAGCATTAGGAGGTACTCCACTTCTGAGTGTGTCATCCTTTGGATGCGATGCTTAAATTGTGGCGCCATCTGATTGAGTTGGTAGAGTAGGTGGGTGTAGAAGATCTCATGGTGCCTATTGAAAAGAGAAGGTCCTTTATTTTACACAACAGAAAAAAACACATTTACATGTTTACAAAAAAAAAAAAGAAAGACAACCTGGAAAGTGTGAACCACCAAAAAAAATAGAAAAACACTTTGGCAAACCAGTAGTCAGGAAAGAGCTCACCAAATAGTGAAATCAAAACTCTTTAATAACAAAATAAAAACGTGGTTAAGTGCTTTCATCAGTTAGCAGACATCATCAGAACCACTAATAAGAAAAAACCCTCATTTAAATAACACAGGAAGTGTATCCCACCTCCCTAATCAACCAATTACATACACGTAATTAAGACAGTACTTGGAACAATTCAAGTGTATATCCTTGTAATGGACTCAAAAATATTACCAGCACTGATTCCTTTGCTTCTGTTTCTGTCCCTGCTTCTTATGGTTGTTTGGTGTCCAACTGTTTTGATTCTCGTTCGTACCATTGACACTCCATTTGTTTCTTATCCTCTCTGATCTTCGCAGGGGGGTTTTATCTAAAGGGATCATCTGTTCAGAGAGCATCCCTGAATCTTGTTCCATATCACTAGTTGGTGTTGCAACATATTCATGTCGGCCTTGCATAGCTGGAGGTGGGTGTAAACTCTTTTCTGTTTGTAGTACTTCTCATCCTGTAAAAGTTTTTTTGTCTTTCCTAATCTTTACTTTTCTCATTCTGTTGTCTACCCTTAAAATAAACTTGTTGAAATTCAAATTGGTGTTGGTCAAACAACAGGTTAGAGGTAACAGAGTTGACCAACTTGTGGACAGACTCACCACATCGGTTTGAATGAAATTAATTTTTTGGATATAAAAATTTCTTGGTCCCCCTTTTTTGGTTTGGAGACAAGATTGTACCGCAAGCCCACTTTTTGTAACGCTTTTTTTTATTTTATTCTAGTTGCCACCCCTTTCATCAGAAAAGGGGTATTGCTAAAAGTCAATTTATATGGGCATCTAGATTTACATCAGATGATAACTGTTGTGAAAATGAATTTTGTGTGCTTAGGGACATGTTCCTTGACAGAGGTTTTCCCATTGATCTTTTATACAAAATTGCATCTGAGATTACCTCTGAGAGACATAGGAAATATGGCCGTATTATTAAGTATGGTCTTTTTAAAGAAAATGAAAAGGCCAAAAGAGATACCATCAGTATGTGTAACAACATGGTGTTACACTGTACTTTAGATGTTAAAGGTATAGAAAATATTATTATTAAAAATTGGTCTTTGTTTAATTGTGATGAGAATACTAGATCTATTGGAACACTGAGACCCAGTTTTGCTTAAAAGAGAAAATACAACATCAAAGATCTTTTAGAAAGAACACCACACATTGGTGTGGGGCATCTGGCCAGTTACACTGAAGTGTGGGAGATAAAACCAGTGTAAATATATTGAAGAAAATTATACTGGTTGGTTGCACAACAAGATTAATAGGTGTGTGTGTGGTGGAAAATATAATTGTTGGTCAGAAAGGGTGGCGTACCTCACTTTCTGCACGTGCTGCCAGGCCTTCTGTGTGGGCAAGATGGTTAATGGATTGAGCCACAGAATTTAGCAACGCCAATATAGTATTTAAAGATTGGATAACAGAGTGCTTTGGCATGACATTCAATGACGTGAAAATTTTGACAAGTTCAAATTTTTCATTTTAGAACAGGTGTCTATCAAGCCTTTTAGTGGTGATTTGAAAAATTTCTTACTACATCGAAAGTTGGTATGGCAGCTTAGGTTAGATGCTGCCAATACACCTGGCATTAATGAATTTATTTCTATTTCCAGTGAGCTTAAGAAAAGACACAATATAGGTATAGTTTCTAGAGCTGTACAGGTACGAGAATTTTTTTCCCACAAAAATGGTAGTGGCTGACTGATTCAATAGTTTAAAGTTTTACGATTTATCTGTATTTGGTTATTTTTGTATGTATTTGTGTATCTGTGCTTTCATTTGTTTATACAACAATTTTCAAATCCTTTTATTTTCAAATAGTGTACGTTTTATTTTTAGATGTATTTTAGGATATACACTTGGATTGTTCCAAGTACTGTCTTAATTAGCTGTATGTAATTGGATGATTAGGGAAGTGGTATACACTTCCCGGATTATTTAAATGAGTGTTTTTTCTTATTAGTGGTTCTGATGATGTCTGCTAACTGACGAAAGCGCTTAACCATGGTTTTATTTTGTTATTAAAGAGTTTTGATTTCACTATTTGGTGAGCTCTTTCCAACTACTGGTTTACCAAAGTGTTTTTCTGTTTCTGTTTACAAAATGTACATATTTACAGGCACAAACCATCCACCAGAAGAGTATATCAGGATAAATGGAAAAGGTTCTCCATCTAGTCCAAGGATAGCATGCTAGACCCATATTCGGCTCCAGTAACTGTAGTGCTTCAGTACTTGGCTAAGTTTTTTGATAATGGGGCCTCTGCCTCTACCATACAAGTACATCTAGCAGCAGTTTCCAGTTTCCACAATGGTATAGATAGCACACCTCTTATCTCTTTATGGCTTTGCAAGGCTTTCCTCACGAGGACCTCTCATATCAGGTCTCCTGTCAGACAGCCTGTGGAACCATGGTACCTCACACTAGTCCTTCAGTCTTTGACTCAAAAACGTTTTGAACCTGCTGCAAAGTGTGACCTAAAGTTTTTGTCTTGGAAATCCTTGTTCTTGGTAGCCATTACCTCTGCCAGAAGAGTCTCAGAGCTGCAGAGATTGTGTATCAAAAGGCCCTATCTGGTCTTTCATAAAGACAGTGTATCACTTCGAACGAATCCATCCTTCCTTCCCAAAGTTATTTCTGAATTTTCCATTAACCATACCATTGATCTACCAGTGTTCTTTCTGAATTTTGCCAGTAGGGGAGAGTATTACCTTCACTCCTTAGATGTACATAGACAATTAAGATTTTACCTAGACAGGACCAAACCTATCCGTAAATCTGAACAGCTTTCCATCTCCTTTTCTGGGCCCAGAATGGGAGAGGCTGTTTCCAAGGTTACATTATCAAAATGGCTAAGGGACTGCATACATTTCATCTATTCCCTCAATAATGAACCTATGCCAAAAGTTAAAGCTCACTCCACTAGATCTATGGCAACATCTGTAGCCTTCCATTCCAGGGCTTCCATGGATGACATCTGCGCAGCAGCTTCTTGGGCTAAGCCTCATACCTTTATCAATTATTACAAATTGGACTTAGTTTCCAGAGGGAGAGCTGCCTTCGGCTCAATGGTACTCAAGAATGTTCTTCCATAAGGGCCACCCATGGACCTCAAGGTAGCTTGGGATTAGCAACATCAGATAAAGAAGCTGTGTCTTACCATAATGTTCCATCTGTGTTGTTCATCTTCTTTCATTCATCACATCCCACCCTCCTTCCCCCTCCAAAAGCTCCTGGGGGATACTTTGGGTCAAAGTGGTGCCCTAGGGCATTTGCGCAGAAGTGGCCTCAGCTTTACTTCTTTTTCTCTAGCAAACTCAATCTGAGGTAACAAGGAAGATGGCATTCTGGGTAGAGACTTAACTCGAGAGTTTTTTGGCTGGCATGAGCTTGGTAAAAAGGCCTACTCGGTTCCGAGGGCTGAGAACTGAACCCATCAGTGATGAATGAAAGAAGATGAACAACACAGATGGAATGTTATGGTAAGACATAACTTCTTTTTTTCATGTTAACCACCAGAGAATCTAATATTGAAACATGTTTGGTCCAGCTCACATCCACAAAGATTAACCTTCTCCTTACCAATATTACATCTATTATTTTCACTGTTTTTACACAACACAGCTGTTCCAGAAGAACGTTTGCTTCCTAAGTTCCATGTTATATTTCCTCTCCAAAATGTTTCTGTTTCCAGTCTTCAGTTCTCAGGAATCTTACATCCTATAACAGAATAACACCCACATCACATTTAGCACACCATTCCAGTATCCCTATTCTTTTTATGGTGTTAATAATACTGTTTGCATTTACTGAAACTACTCTAAAGTTGCTGCTTTTCCTTCTTTGTACATTTAGAGGAAATATATTTAAAATTTCAATGTTATGTAGTCCTATCTCGTCGTAGTTGTTGCTGGATGGGTTTTGAGACGATACTCTGCTCCGACTTGGACAATACTTAAACTCGAGAGCTTTTACTGGCTCAAGGCTAACCCCTATCTCATGGTGCCTCATGGCAGTTCCAAAGATCTTGTTTTTCACGAAAACTTTGAGGTTATCTCCTTAGTGGCTCGTTGGCTAAGTAGAAGATTTTTTGATAAATCTTGTATTTTTCGTCCCTTTTTCTTCACTTTCTACTTTTAATAGTTATTAGCTTTTACCTGTGTGATTGTTACTGAGTGCTTGATCCCCTATTCCATCCTTTAGGATTGTACAGCCCGTTTTAGTTAGGGGGCCGTAGTTGCCCGTTTAAATGAGTGGGCCTTTCCTCCCTGAATGTTAGTCTTTCAAAAAAAAACCTTTTCTTCTCTTCATAACTTTACTGTTAGTTTAGTAGTGTTGTTATAGTTAGTGTTGTTGGAAATTGTTAGCATTGTTAGCATTGTTTTCTTGTCAGCAATGTCCAAAGAAAAAGACAGAGAACATAAGGAACACCGCCTATTGGGGTTCAAAAAATGTGACAAGTGTTCACAAAAGATTTCAATGACTGACAGTCACACTAGATGTGTGTACTGTGTGGGAGAAGATCTCTTACAAAAACCCTGTACCTTTTGCCATGCCTTCAGTACTAGGGTTCTTAATGAGAGGAAACATAAATAGACAAGAGTCTTATGACCAGTTCCTTCCAGGAACAGCTGGAACTTGGTCAGACAGCTCCCAAGACTGCTAAGAGAAAATCTTCTGCTCCAGCTTCGGAGCCATCTAAAAAGTCTGAAGCAAAGGAGCCAAAGAATTCTGGCTCCAATTCCGCTTCTTCTGTCTTGGTGCCCTCAGTTTCTTCAGTGCCAAAGCAACCTTCGGTACCGAGACAGTTACCAGCCATCGACCCTGTTTTATCAACATTGAGGTCTCCTATATTAGAAAGGAGGAGATCTCCTTCTGTCTCCACCCGTTCCTCCAGGACAGTTTCAGATGAGGACATCGAGCGGGTGGTGAAGAGGTTGCTCTATGACCCGGCTCTGACTAAAAAGTTAGCCCTTCCGGACCCAAAGGCTTCGGTGCCGCCCCATTTACAATCCACTGCTCCTCTTCCGACTGCTTCACTCTCGGAGCCAAACACTTCGGGTTCTTCGATGTTAGATCCTTCGGTTCTGAGAATTCTTCCTGCTTCCTCAGAACTGATAACTCTATTCTCAGCAGTTCAGTCTGGAGCCAAGGGATCTGGGAGTCAACGCTCTCGAATCGACTACAAGGGGGATAGTCACCCCCGGTTTTCTTTAGAACCGACCCTCCCTCTCAGTGCTTCGGCTTGACTGAGCTTGGTTTTCACGTCTGTTTCGGAGCCTGTCCCTCCTGCTTGGAGCCGACCTTCCATCTCCTCGCAGTGGAGGTCGTCTTCAGAGTGGGGTGGAAAGGCCATCGAAGCAGTAGAGAAAGTTTGTCCAGTGCCAAAGCCCTGATCATGGACCTGATGTCCCACCAGCAGCCGGCAGCAACCTCTTCTCCCCCGCCACCCCCTCAGAGTAGGGAACCAGTGACTCAAGCAGTCCCCATTGGAGGTATCCTCTCTTCTGAGACTTCCCCAGATTATCCCACTGGAGAGCTTCCTCGGAAGAGACTTTGTAAGAGGAAACATATTGACTCACTTGAGTTTGTCACATCTGACACTCATTTGGATGAGTCAGAAGGGTTCCCTAGATCCCCCTCTGAGGATGTCTCCTTTTCTGACATCCTTGAAATCCTTAGATAGAGGGGTGATTGGAAGACTTCTAACCCTACTGAGGACAATCAGTGTATCTTGAGGCCTTTGGTTCCCAACCTTCCACCTCCTGGGTGACACCGCATTATGACCAGCTCTTGGGGGTCATATCCCAGAAAGCCTAGACCTCCCCGGACACAGTGGAGCCTGTCCTGAGGAGGCCAAACAAATTTATGACTGCTCCAGAAGATAAGTCCTTTCTTTCTAAAGGAGTCCTTTTGATGCTATGGTGGTAGCAGTGGCCACGAAAAAGGAGTTGTCTGAGACATCTTCTAATATCCATCCTCCTAATAAGGAGTCCAGGACGATGGATAGGTATGGAAACCGTACCTTCTCTTCAGTAGTATTTACCTTAAGATCGCTGAATTACCTGTCCCATTTTTCTAGACTTCAAAGGGATCTCCTGAAGGAGTTGGGAGATACCCTTCAAGGTTCAGTAGCTTCAAGATTCACAGATAAGGTATCTGCGTAGCTCTCCACTCTTACATCGATAGCTAACTCCTCCATGAGGCTGATTTCCTATGCAGAGGATGGAGTGAGCAGGGCAGCCGCAGCAGAAATTTATCTTAGGAGACATTTCTGGATGCATCTCTGTAACTTCACGGAATCCTTTAAGTCTTCCTTTACCAACGTCCCCTTTGATGGTTCAACTCTTTTTGGACCGCATGTAAAAGAGACTTTGACCATGTGTGATCAGAAAGGGAAAATCTTATCTGCTGTCGGAGTCCATTTCTCCCTTCCTTCTAGACCCTATCCCAAAGGTCAAACAGTAGGGAAAATGTGGTTCCATAAATCCCAAAAAGGTTTCCCTCAGGCACAAGGTCAACCCTCCCCTAGAGGCAGAGGGGGAGGATATAACGGAAGACGCCATCCTCATGGCAGAGGAGGTCTGCAACATCAGGGAGATAGAGAAACTTTCTCTGATCTTCCCTTCAATCGCCCCTGAAGGGTTGCCCGACTGTCTGTCTCTGGAGGCAGTTGGGGGTCATCTTTCACTGTACCCAAGCGTCTGGCTAAGCATTTCCCAAGATCGTTGGGTACAAACCATAGTATCCAGAGGTTACCTGATTCCCTTTGTTTCTGATTCCCTGGTAAACCGGTCTCTACCAGACATGCCACCCATTCATCTAGACTGTGCAACATCAGAGGTCATCTCGTTGCTACAAAAAAAGAAGTCCCCACAGAGCAAACAGGATCTGGAACTTACTCTCGATTCTTTTTAGTTCCAAAAAAGACAGGGGACTGAAGATCAAGTCTAGATCTCAGCAAACTCAACAAGTCTGTAAAGAAATTGCAGTTCTGAATGATTACTCTGCAGTCGATATTTCCCTTTATCGGGAAAGACAATTGGATGTGCTCAATAGATCTTCAGGACGCATACTACCACATCAAAATGAACAGGCGCTCCAGAAGACACTTACGCTTTCAGCTGGGAGCCAGTCATTTCCAATTTTGAGCACTGCCCTTTGGCTTCACTACAACCCCCAGGGTGTTCACCAAATACATGGCAGTGGTAACAGCTCACCTGAGACGTCAAGGATTCCAGGTGTTTCTGTACCTAGACGACTGGCTCCTCACTGCTACTACCAAGCACCAACTAATCAGAACAAGGGACGAGACTCTATCCTTGTGCGCCAGATTAGGCATTGCAATAAACCTAAAAAAATCTGCCTTATCTCCATCGCAGCACATTGTATTCTTAGGCTTAGAATTAGACTCAACCACCATGACAGCAAAACTGACACCAGAAAGGATAGAATCGTTACACCACCAAGTCAGATTATAGCTGAAGAGAGACAAAGTACAGGCCAGGATATTCCTTCAGGTCTTAGGGACTATGGCTTCCTCCATTCTCTTAGTTCCCCTAGCCCATCTACACATGAGAGTACTTCAGTGGCTACTATTTGCCCAGTGGTCCATGCATAATCTTCCCCTGTCTCACCAAAGTCTCATCACAAACTCCTGCAAGAAGGATTTAACATGGTGGTTACATACGGATTAACTTAATTTAGGTCGCCCACTTGTTCCCCCTCAAGAAAATGCAGTTTTGACCATGGACACCTTCCAGATGGGGGGGTGCATTATCTAGGAATGACGGTCCAAGGTACTTGTCAGAACCATGAGAACTACTTGCACATAAATGTTCTGGAGATGAGAGCGGTGCTATACGCGTTGCAAGCACTTCACAGTTCTCTTCCCACAGGGACAATTGTGATTCAGTCACTTTGCCGAGAGGCCTTAAGAGTATGGAAATGGGCGATGAACACTCAGCGCTTTCTGGTAGCAATGCACATCTCGGGGAAGTCCAATGTGATAGCAGATTAACTCAGTTGAGCAATTCTGATGCCTTACGAGTGGTCTCTGAATTCAGAAGTTGCAAAAGAGATTTTCCGCAAATGGGACCAGCCTTGCTGCGACCTATTCACCAAGTACATGAACACCAAATGCAGCAGCTACTTTGCCCTAATTCCCTAGTCACCCAGGGATGCTCTGGTCCACAATTGGCCTCCGGGACTCCTTTATGCTTTTCCACCTTCTCCTTTCATTCCAAAGTGATTCAGAAAGCAAAGCTGTTGAAGAGTACCCCAATCCTTATTGCTTCTTACTGGCCTCACCAAGTCTGGTTCCCCTTCCTGTGGCCCTATCTCTTGGAGGAACCATGGATTCTGGAACCATCTCCAGACCTCCTGATCCATCAATCAGGGCAGTTTCATCCTACTGTCCAGACCCTGAAATTGATAGCATGGCTGCTCCAGTTCCACGAATAGCCAGTTGTGTTTCCCTTTCACCTACAGTCAAGCACTTTCTGATTTCTTCACACAAACCTTCCACTAGGAAATTATATTCCAGCAAATGGAAAAGGTTCTCTATTTGGGCTGTGAACCAAGGCGTAGATCCGTACTCAGCTCCCATAGAGTCTATCCTGTCCTTTCTGGCACCCATTTTTCATGAAGGAGCTGCAGCTGCTACTGTTAGAGTTCAGTTAGCTGCCATCTCAGATTACTATTTTGGCGACATGGGAAATCCAGTCATGCCCCACTCTTTGTGCAAAACTTTTTTTGAAAGGAATCCTCTTTCTCAGACCACCAATCAGACAACCACCAGAGCCCTGGGACCTAAACCTAATTCTTACATCTTTAATTTCTTCCCCTTTTGAACCCTCTTCTTCATCGGATCTGAAGTTATTGTCTTGGAAAACATTCTTCTTAGTGGCTATAACTTCTGCCAGGAGAGTTTCAAAATTGCAAGCCCTCACCATTCGACCTACTTACATTGTTTTCCATAAGGATAGTCTCTCACTTAGAACTAATCCTTCCTTTCTTCCTAAGGTATGTTCAGAGCATAATCTCAACACAACTACCAAACTACCAGTTTTCTTTCCAAATCATACTAATAAATCAGAATACAGACTACACCAATTAGACATCCACAGAATTCTTATGTTTTACCTACACAGGACTAAAGAATTTAGAAAATCAGACCAATTATTTGTTTCCTTTTCAGACAAAAATAAAGGCTTGCCTGTTTCTAAGGTTACCCTGTCTAAATGTCTTTCAGAATGCATTTCATTTGCTTACAAGGCTGCTGGCAAACAGTTACCAAACAAAGTAAAAGGCCATTCATCAAGAGCAGTTTCAACTTCATGTGCCTTTAGATGTAGGCTCCCAATTGATACCATTTGTGCAGCAGCTACTTGGACAAGACCTCATACCTTTGTCACTCATTACAAATTGGATTTGGCCTCCCAGGACAGGTCATCCTTTGAGTCCACTGTGCTGAAGAGTCTGTTCACTTGAGCCACCCATTACAACGAGATAAGACTACATAACATAAAGAAGTTATGTACTTACCATAACGTTCCATGTTTGTAGTCCATCTTGCCTACATTTTTGCGTCCCACCCTCCTTCCCCCTTCCTGTTTCCTGGAGGAACTGGTGGACTATACATTATGCTGTCTGACCTGGTTGTAGTTGTCTGTCCACCTGGCATGGATAGTATTACACAGTGTTCTGTCTGTATGTGCATGGCTATTGATACCTTATTGACTATTATGTACCTAGTTACTTTCTTGCAAAGAAGATCTGGAGAATTGCTATGAGGCACCATGGGATAGGGGCTAGCCTCGAGCCAGTAAAAGCTCTCGAGCTTTAGTATCGGCCGAGTCGGAGCCGAGTATCAGCTCTGAACCCATCCATCAAGAATGTAGGCAAGATGGACTACAAACATGGAGCGTTATGGTAAGTACATTACTTCTTTTTTTCTTATTTTTATTCTTTCTGCAATTGACTATTTTTTCCTGAGTTTATTTATAAATAGTCCTTGAGCCTCAGAATCAGATTTCTCACTGGCTAGAATTGAAAAAAAATATATATTAGTATCAATTCCTTCTGACTTCTTTTCCTGCATGCACCATCTCCCTTAATTTTCCCCTCCATAGTTTACTTCTGCAGTTTCCTCTTCACCTATTTCAACATATACATCTGCCTGTCATCATTTCTCATCTATGTTTTTTCTTCACCTTTTCCTTCTTTTTCATTATTTACTACTTTTTCTCAACAGTCCATCCAAAAGTGTCCCCCGCCCCCTTTTTTTTTTTTTTTTTTTTGTAATTTTACACAACCTGCATACAAGCACACACCTTCTTGTTGTATGTCTTTCTCCCCACACTGGTTACATTGTACCTTGTCTCACTGATTGATTAAATGGGAAAAGTCCCTAAAAAGAAACATTATATAGGCTGGCCAGCATATCTTAATGTCCCTCTATGACCAGCCACAAAAATAACACCTGGCGAGTGTTTCGCCATGGTTTCTTTTTTTTGATATTTCAAAACAGCTTCATTTCTTATGTTTCTTCCATCTCTAACATTCACAATATTATTAACAGTTTCACACAGACTCTGCATGCATTTTTTTTATGTCATCTTCCAGTTCATCAGTTCTAACCTACAAAGTTACTTTTTTTTTTATTTAAGTTACTAGAAGAAAACTAATAATTGTTCCACTGATAAATATCCTTTTTGCCACACAATTCTGGAAATTTCATCATCAGTCCATCAGTTTTAAATGTTGTCTCTGTCCTAATATATACAAAAGTTTGAATTTCCTGAGCTTTAAAACCCAGAACAGTTACAATATTGTTACCATATCGTCCCATACAGTATAGCTAACTATTACACTGTTGTCTTTTTTTCTCATTTTCACAGTTGCTCTTTTCTTTTTAAAAACAGTTTTATCTAGGGTTACCATAATTGTTTGTATGTAAAAGAGGACGAAAAAATATGTGCTGCTACCAGCACATATTATTTGTCCTTTTAGGTTGAAGAGCCTTTACTCTTGTAGGACTAAAACTAAAGACCTTTTTTTTTTTTGCTCCCCTCTTAGATGATGAGCAAAAAAAAAAAAAAAAGTCTGTGTTTGGGGATTTGTGATTGGCCCGTATGCCGGTATACAAGCCAATCAAAACCTCGAACAGCGGACCCTCTTCTATTCAATGCGGAACATCAAGCAGTTCCGCATTGAACAGAGCTCTGTTTTTTGATTGGCTCATATACCAGTATACAAGCCAATCAAAACCTCGCACAGCGGACCCTCTTCTGTTCAATGCGGAACTTCAAGCAATTCCACATTGAACTGAGCTCCGCTTTTTGATTGGCTTGTATACTGGTATATGAGCCAATCAAAAACGCACACAGCGAACCCTCTTCTGTTCAATGCGGAACATCAAGCTGTTCTGCATTGAACAGAGCTCCACTTTTTGATTGGCTCATATGCCGGTATATGAGCCAATCAAAAATGCGCACAGCGGACCCTCTTCTGTACAATGCGGAACATCAAGCTGTTCTGCATTGAACAGAGCTCCGCTTTTCGATTGGCTCATATGCCGGTATATGAGCCAATCAAAAATGCGCACAGCGGACCCTCTTCTGTACAATGCGGAACATCAAGCAGTTCCGCATTGAACAGAGCTCCGTTTTTTGATTGGCTCGTATACCTGTATTTGAGCCAAAAAAAAAAAAAAAACAAAGCGGAGGAAAGACTCCGAAATAGGGATGTCTGGTTTTTGAAAATTCTGCGATTTGCCTGTGTTTTAAAACCCAGACAAATCGCAGAATTTTAAAAAACCGCCCGGACACGAGCCAGAAAAAGAGGATGTGTCTGGGGAAACCCGGAATAATGGTAACCTTAGTTTTATCTACAGTTTGCTGCTACTTTTTGCCTGCTGTTACTGCTGCATACGTTTTAACTGCTGAATTTCCCTTTTGCCACATCACCTGGTTCCTTTACTATCCTCAGCACTTCTGAAAAAGTTATGTGGAAATCTGCCATCTCACCCCATGAAATAGCAGAACTGTCCCCTGAATTATCCTGCTCAGTTATTTTTAACTGAACATCTTCTGCAAGCTCACCTCACTCCAGTTCTGTTATCTGCACCACTTCAACAGACTCACTTAACTTCCTTCTCCAGGGAGACAGCTAAATGCTACTTATTTGTAACATCCACCATACAGGAATCTTCATTTACATTCAGAAGCTTCATCTTGATCATTTTTTTCCTCAAATTCTCATTTTCCACTAACAAACACTTCATAGACGTTTTCTCCTTCTCCATGCAGGTGCTTCCTTTAGGGCTTGCTGCTTTAAGAGCCCTCTAGCGCCATCTAGCAGCTACAAAGGGTAGGGGAAGTTCTGAGATGCCTTGGCCAGATTTCCTCTAGTAGTATACATATCATCTCAAATCTCCCTGAAAAGAGATAACCTAGTAGGACCAACCTGGTTTACAAAGATTAAATAAAATTAAAAAAAAAATGTTTGGAGACATCAGTGAATATGACCAAATCACCAAGCACCAACTTTTCCACAGAGTGGCTACCCCTGACATGGTGCACATCTAGAGGATACTGCACACCTCAGTTGATGCCCAGAGTTGTTGGTTTGTACAATTCTTCTCCCAACAGCAACCATTTACAATCTGCGCTGTTGTCCACAACTTTATTCTTTGCAACTTCATGGCTTCAGCAGTCTACATTGCTCCAAAATCCAACACAAAAAAAAACAAACAGAAAAAAAACCCCTCAAACTCAACAATCTTACAAGCACTATCAGTCATTAACACTACAATTCAGGTAGTATAATTGTATGATACACAAAACTACTTGTTATACTAATAGACCAGAGATTGAAATTTGATCAGCATGTCCAATGTTTTTGTTTGTCTTTTCGTCTTTTCCCGGTTAGGGGTCGCTACAGTGGAACTCTGGTCCACTAATGATTGGCAGTAGATTTTTATGGTGCCGAGTTGCCAGCCCAATGCCCAACCTTCAGCAAAGACACGTCCATTCACGCATGTCTTTCGGAGGCCACTCGACCGCGGAGAGGACATGATGTTTAAAAAAAAAAACAAACTGGGACTACTTTAAAGTCATATCTTTCCTATTGGACCGCACACATAAGAACACAGCTCAAATCTTTGTACTTCCTGGTCTCCTGTAAGCCTTATCAGTTTTGAGACTAACCTTCACTCTTCTCAGCTAGCCAAACTGCAGCAATCGCATAATATGGTTGCAAAGTTTATAAGTAACTACGGTAACCAACATATCACTGTGTTGGAGTTCAGTCCTTAACTGGCTGGAGCTAACTAATCTATTCACTTGCACCCACATTGACTGTCCACAGCATCCTCTACAGCCCATACAGATGTTGTGCCACCAGGCAGTAAAACTGATACTTGTCCCACAGAGAAATGTGTTCATTGAATCGAACTTAGTGCTTTCTCAAAAATATAGAAATCGTTAACTGTGACTGCCTATATCCTGTATTCATTGCAAAACTGTGAACTCTCTCCCAGGAAACATCAGCAGTATCTTCTCTACTATTTAAAACCACCTTGGAAAACATACCTGACAACAAAATAATCCTGCACTTGCAACATTCCCATTACAAAGCTTTCTACTTAGTCTAATTTCTGATCTATATTTTAAAATCCCATTGAAATCATACCAATCAGTAAAGCAATAGTGCTCTTTTACTAGCACCAATAGCATGTCCCTTTGTTTTGCATCAAATGAAATAAGTATCCTAAAAATTATCATTAAAATCTGTAATTTTTTCACCTCCTTTTGCCTCAGGTGCATAATAACTGGTGGATAAAACATACATATGCCCCATTTGCTGCTTGTGTATGAACATTTCAGCATTATATAAGCTGTAAAATAATGCTGAATGGTCTTTTTTACAGCATGCTAAAGTCACACATATCTAATGTGCAGTCTACTGAACTTGATCAGCTAATTTAAAAATATATATGTAATATAACACAGTGTTATGTAGTACATTTTGGTTAGCTCATGGTAATTGCATGTGAAAAGTATGTATTGTGAAGCTTTTCTTACCATGCCTCTTCTGAAAAGAGGCTTTGCCTATTCAGGCTTTCTCAGTAATCAAAGTCTAATAAATAAATGAAATGTGCAGAATTTTCTCATTGGGATGATAAAACATTACAAGCGGTAAGAGTAGATAGGTTATACAGCCTGCCCACTACTTATTAGAGTGCTGCGAGTACGGCCAGACGTATGATTGAAAACAAATCTCACTGGATGAAAAAGCTTCCTCTTAAGTGAGATTTCCATTTGTGTGTCTAATAATTGTCAGCTAAACTAAGAGTTTGAACAGACTTGCCATGTATGCTTTACACACTGTTCAAGTGTGTCACTTGGGTTTTGGAGTTCTTGGCCGCATATAGGCCTCCACATGTGGGACATGCGCTATTTAGGATGAAGATACCTGGAGCATATGACATGGTTACTTTATAAGTAATGAAGAGCCATGTCTCTGTTCACTGATGCAAGTTTTAGATAGTAACAGGCATTTTTTTTAAATCTCTTCAGAACAGAAAAATCCACAGATCAGGGGGAATGTAATATCTTTTTCAAAAATTTCCTGCTGTGTATAAAATGACCTTCTTCTTCTTCTTTCGGCTTTTCCCAGTTAGGGGTCGCCACAGCGGATCATCTGTCCGCTCATGATTGGCAGTGGAGTTGCCAGCCCGGCACCCAAACTTCCACAGAACACACACACACACACACACACACACACACACACACACACACACACACACACACACACACACACACACACACACACCTAGGGCCAATTTAGAGTGTCCAATCCACCTACTGCAAGTCTTTGGGATGTGGGTGGAAACCGGAGCACTCGGAGGAAACCCACGCGACCACAGGGAGGACATGCAGACTCCACACAGAAGGCACCCCAGCCGGGAATCGAACCAGAGAACCTCTTGCTGTGAGGCGACAACCCTAACCGCTGCACCACCGTGGCCGCCCCTGTATATAAAATGGTAAAAAATTTTTTCCCCTTCCAAAACTTCACTGGATTCGTATTCCACAATAGAATCATCTTCTGGCCGAATAGCAAAAAACATCAAATAAAAAAAGGCAATGGAATCTTTAACCACCTTTAAAGTATACTTATCAAGAAATGGTTCTAGACTTGTAACAGCCCCATTACTAAGAAGCCCTTTAGAGGGTAAAGCCATATATGGTGCAGAAGCCTTCATGTTACAGAATTTCATCAGAATCTTCTGAAGTACTCTTAAGATCATGAACATTTAATGAAAATGGATTTCTTTACCATCTGTTTTGCAGAATCTGGTGCCTCTTTTTATTAGATCTTGTCTATTGCATTGCATGCCTCTCAGTTCATAAAATTTGTGGTTTTCTGGTTAATCACTGAGAATTGAAGTCAGTCAATAATGACATACATTTGAATTTTAGACTTTATACCCTTTAGAAAATGCATTCTAATACAAATTCTGTTATTCTAGCAACTCTCTCAGTTTATAAGAACAATATTTAAAATCTGTCCTTATTTTTGGGCCTTTGTCCCCCCATTATTTTAGGCTTTGTCCAGATTTCTTGCACTAAAAGGTTGAGAAATATGTTGCATTGACTGTGTAGGTACCCTCATGTGATTACCACTGTTTTGCTGAAGAATATTTAGGGTAGGGCAGAAACCTGGCCTGCCACAATGGATAGAATCCCTGCCAGTCCAAACAGCCTCTGTGAGTTGCACGTCCTCCAGCAAACACAATTTTCAGTCCCTTTACTTGTCAGTTAGGCTACTTTCTGCCCTTGTAATAATGGAGTCTCCATCATGAGTGTCTTCAAAAGAGAAAGTAGCAATTAGTTACCTTTAGGGATGGATTCAAGTTTTTGATCACCATCAGTCCAACTGCTCAGGTTCCACGTGCAAGGACTTGAACTTTGCAGCAATAGTTAATTTACTGCATGAATTTTATGGGTGGCCAAAGATTTATTTTATTCCTTAGAAAAAGGATATTGCAAACTTCTGAATACTGAGGAACTCCAGCCCTGGACTACTATGTATCCATTAGTAAAGCTTCTAGCTCATAACCCTCTCCTAGTGATAACGTATGAAAGGTGTAGATGGATCCAGTGGATAAACAGGACTTTCTAGGGAAACTTAAACGTGATCATGCCACTTTTACATTAAAAATTTTTAAATAATTTGGCCAGACTAGGAGCTGCCATTTTGTGGTATGGGTCTAATGCTTTACGCAGTGCTTAATTTCCCTCCCAGTGGATCAGTGTACACTTGTTCTGGGACCTAAAGTTCAGATATGGATTTATTGGCTCTTCTGTATCTTGCAGGACTACTGAAGGTCCCAATTCAGCTCTAGCTTGCCTCTGCCTTGTTTCCAGGACTTTGACCTATTGTACATATTCTGAAATCATGTGACTATCTTAGCTTCTCATTCACTGTAAAAGGATTCAACTAGCAAACCTACACTGTGTGTGTGTGTGTGTGTGTGTGTGTGTGTGTGTGTGTGTGTGTGTGTGTGTGTGTGTGTGTGTGTGTGTGTGTGTGTGTGTAGGGAGTTAGGTACAGATTTTCCAAGGCTGCACTATTAAGAGGCTTCCATCAAGCGGCAGTTTAATAGATCAAGCCCTACAGGAAGAAGAGCCTTTGCTAAACTGCTCTCAGTACACCCCAATCTGACAATGGCCGTCTGCATCCAAACACAACCTGCCCCTGTGGCAGTACAAGTCTTTTTATTGCCTCTACCCATGCCACAGGAAGGTGATACCTGTACTAAGTATACATGTAACCATATTATTTTCTTTTCCAGTTCGTGTCAAACTTTCTTGTGGTACTTCTCTGGGACATTATCAATTTTTCCAGGAAAATACTGCTAAATCCCAAAACTGGACTGTCTGAGTATTGGAAGAATATGGAATGTTTATGGAATTTGGCATTTTATGACAGAGCACTTGTTTCATTGCAACTTGTATTTCTTGTCATATTCATTATTTATAATACTGTCAGCTTGCTTTAACTGCTCTGTAGCTAGAACTTGTTTTAAAACAGAACCAAAAAAAAGACCAGAAAGCTCAGGATCACACAGAAACCTTTTAATGTGAAAACAAAATCACGGTTAAGCACTTTTGTCTGTGAATAGACATCTTCAGAACCATGAGTTACAAAGACTGCAGTGCTGCTTAAAAGCTTAATTGAACTCGAAACACACTCCCAGCAAAAAACAATTGCTTCGAATCCTGAAAACCTAGCAAATGTTTTAAAGAGACATGAACTTGCAAAGAAAAAAGCTAATAGTTGATAAAAGATGCTATAAAATACTGTAAAGTTCTGTAAAATCAAATCTTATTTGCTGTTCTTTTAAGTTCACTAGATGTAGAAATATAGTCATTAAGGCCATGTGGATTTGCTGCATCTAATTTAAGTTGCCTGCGCATCTCCCTGTGCAGCAATCGGTTCTCCCAGTCTCCATCCAAAGCAGCTGCTTCCACTTGTTCCAGTCCTAGAAAAGAAAATTTCTTAAAATTCTTACATATACAAGCATGTCTGGTCAGTGCACTTCTCTTGTCTTTCTTGGATATACTATAAAGGTGTTGATATATCCTCCTATTAAATTTATTTTTAGTCTTGCCTGTATAAAAACCAGGACATGAAGTGCATCTGACCAGGTAAACAATCCTTTCTGAATGGCAATTGAGCTTACCACAGGCCTTTATGGCTCTTAGTCCAACAAATCTCCCTCAAATATTGTTTCAATAAATGAGCACTGATGACAGCGGCCACATTTTGTTGTCACCCAGATGTTGTCATAATAGACCATCTTTTGCTTTCTCCAGTAGGCATTTTATACTGGGCTTATTTTTGAAGGCAAATGATGGGTGTTCAGAAAAACACATTCTTAACCCTTATCACATTGTAGAATACTCCACCTTCTCTGCAACATGTTTTGTATGTCCTTAGCATTGAGGAAGTAATGTAGCACCATGTTGGTGTGTCCTGCAGACTACTTACCTTCCCCTTCACATTCTTTGAAGTCACCAGAGCTCAGGCCACATTGGTTTCACAGAGAGAGGGTGCTAGAGGACTTGGCTTGGACACTCAGCTGAGGACCTAACCCTACATCTGTGCCAGTGGGGAGTTGTACTGGGGACCTGGAGGGAGACAAAAAGAGAAACCCAGACCTCGGGCTAAGTGTAGTCTGCGTGTGCTCTTAAAGGAAATTGTGCATGATGCAGAGAGGTCTGCTTCTGGAAATACTGAGTGTATCCATTTGTATTCCAAGTGAATGTCCCTCTCCATTGTCAGTGGTGAGGATTCAGGCTCCTAGATTACTGGCCCAGAGTGGGGCATTACAGCCTAATCATACTATTTTCTTGGTACCACATTACTAGTTACTATAAGTTACAACTTTTGCTTTAAGAATTTTCAGGGGGAACAGGAAGCAATACATCCCACTATGACCATGTGAAACTCTGCTTCTGATTTCCTCCTTTTTTGTGTTTAAATCCTGCTTCTGATTTCTTCATTTTTGAGTTTACATACTGTGAACCTAATCCTATATTAATGTACTTTGATCAGTGTCTTGTGGAACTGACTTTTTTACTGGCATCTACCATGGGTAGAAAACCTGGTCTACACTGCAGGTGTTATTGGTGGGTGCTGGATGCGATGCACTACCCACTGATGGAGACTTGCTTAATAGCACTGAGCAGTCCTGTGTCCATGCTGTTTACTTAGATGTACACTGAGTCTACAGTACCCAGAACCAAGGAAATGAACTCTGAAAACCTCTTACCTGCACCTTGATATTTTCAGTATGATTGTAGCACCATTTTGAAATTGGCTACAGGACATTCTGGGGTTGAGATACAGTAAATGTTAAGCGTGTTTATTCAGCCGGATACAACAGAATGTAAGGCATAAACTTGCAACTAAGATTATTTCCCCCCCCCCACACAGTTTACAAATGGAGCATACTTCTCAACCTCTTAGCACAAGAAATGTGTACAAAGCCTGCAATAATGGGGGGGCAAATGTCCCAAAATAAGAACGGATATTAAATATTGCTCACTTAGAAATATGCTTGAGTAACATATTTTGTGTTAGCATGCATTTTCTGAAGGATATAAAGTCTGAAACTCATATGTTATTTTAGTGACTTCAATCCTCAGTGTGATTTATTAGAAACCCACACATTTATGATGAACAGACCAAAAAAATGTAAAGTAAAAATCTGTATGTTGTGGGAAAATCTGGACAGTTGAGAGGTATGATTAATTGTGAACAAGACTGCAAATGGGTCACAGACATAAACTTGAATATTCTGTTATAGTGTGGCTCCAGCAAACATGCCTCTTGACTAAAGCAACATGAGAGCTGCAGGGCCCTTCCTTTCAGGTTGTCTGTCATCTTCACTCTGTTATTAGAAGAGATGAATTGAAAGGAACCTCTCATGGACCTGAGGCATACACTGTGTAAATGGCCATGCTAGGAGTATGTCAAACTCTGAGCTAATAAAAGATCAGTAACCTAGGGAAGGAGGTATCAGTATGTGTATTTTTATTTGGTAGTTGACTAGTTTGATAAAAAGGTTACTTGCTGATTTTGGCAAATAAGTACAACAAATACTGGCTCTGCCACTTTAACTACAATCTCCTTTTCCATACCTCTCAACTTCTTAGCACAAGAAATTTAAACCAAACCAAACATAATGATGGGGCAAAGGTCCATAAACAACACGTTTTAAATACTGCTCTTATAAACTTAGAACATTGCTAGAATGATAGATTTTGTATCACAAAGCATTTTCTGAAGAAATCTGAAACTCAAATGTCTTATTATTTATTGAAATCAGTCCTCATTGATTTGCCAGAAAACCACACATTTTATAAGAAACAGACCAAAAATATGGGGCAAAAATCTGGACATTCTACAAAAATTCATTCAGTTGAGTGGTATGCCCTTTACTATTTTTTTAAGAGTTCAAGCTTTGAATTTTAACATCCCAAAACAATTTAAAATGTTATCATCCATTTTAGCCGAAAGACTGAAGAAAGTTATGCTTTTCATAATCTCTCCGGAACAAACAGGTTTCATGCTAAATAGACAGACTTGGGATAATATTCTAACATTAGACGCTATACTACATCTCAATAAGGATAATAATAACCCGAAGTATGGATTAATACTTGATGCTTGTAAAGCCTTTGATAGAGTAAGCTGGAGGTTCCTATTTACTACCATGTCCCATTTCAACATTCCCAAGAGTCTCGTCAATCTTATTGAAAATGTATATAGTAAAACGTATACCCATCTGTACATTAATAAGACCTTATCTAAACCTATCAGAATTCTCAATGGAACTAGACAGGGATGTCCCCTATCGCCCTATCTTTTTAACCTATACCTCGAGCCCCTATTACTTTCAATATCTCAAATCACATTTCACTCCCTCCCCAAAACTATAAGTGTTAAGGTAAGTCTATTGGCATACACGGATTACTTTAACTATCTGTTTCGAACACCCCATCTTGAACATTAAGAGATTATCTGATACAATCGATACTTTTTCTAAAGTCTCAAACTATCTAATCAATCCAAAGGAATCACTAATTTTCCCTATAAACCCTATAGTCCATAAAGAATATCTATTCACAGTGTCCCCATTCAGAATTAACTACTCCTTCAAGTGTCTAGAAATACAATTTGATAATACCTCTCAATCTATGTATCAAAATAACCTTATGAAAGCATGGATGGGCATTTTACAGGATTTTCATAGATGGCAACAACTTAATCTGTCTCTCTTATCTAAAACAGCAATTATAAGGATGAATGTCTTACCTAAACTATTGTATCAATTCAACGCCTTAAATCTAGTCATCCCTAACAACTTCTTTCAAAAGATTAATAAAGAGATGGCTAAGTTTATCTGGTTCCCAAAAGTGACTAGAATAAGCCGTAAAAAATTATGCTATCCTAAGCTAAAAGGAGGTCTAAGTTTGCCAGATTTCCATCTCTATTATTGGATAGTATGCACAAGCAGGGTTATTCGAATCTCAAATTTTACTCAGAAGAACGATACATGGTGCCCTCAGTGGACTAAAATCTGGCATAGCCATGTAAAAAGTAATAATTTCAACCCAAAAGCATTACCCTTCTTAACAGTCAAAAACTTGAATAGTTCCACTATTAATAGCATTTTGAGACAAAGAGTTAAGGACTTTCAAAGCTTAATAAAATATATGGAGTTAGAAAGTACCTTCCCTTTTTTACAACCAATTCATAAGAACCCAAACATCAGATTAAACAATAAAATGATTAACCTATCTGACTACCCCCTTAATTAAAGATTATATTGTATGAGATATATACAGACATAAGGAGAGATCATTATGCAAACTCAGAGATGCGCTAAAACTTGGACAGAAGTACACTATCATCCTTCGTTAAATTAGGGAACTTCTAACAACGGTAGTCATGGATAAACCCAATACTGGAAGAGATATATCTGATGCTATGGAAGTTATAAAAAGCCTATCTAAAAGAAAAAAATATGCTATCAAACACCTATAAATTGTTGATGGCCTTTAAGCATCAGAATGTATTACTTGTATCCAGTTATTTGAATCCACATAATAGTGACCTCAGTGAAGACCAAAAGCTCAGAGCAATAGAATCTTCCCTTAGCTTTTCCCCTTTTAAAAAGCTAATTTATACACAATTGATGATTAATAATAACACTTATTTTACCCCATGTATTTTAAATAAATGAAATTCTAATTATGTCCCCATCATGTTCATGCTGCTCATTTCCCCAAGCGGACCTCTGGCACATCCTCTGGTTCTGCAGTCACACATATAAACTTTGGTGCTCTCTCAAAGTTAGACTAGAAAAGATGGGTTAGCAAAAATCGACCCTATCATGGGAACTGACGGTTTTACACATTACTGATCTCAGGTTACCTAAACTGAAATTTAATGTATTTATTGCGCTATGTTTATTGATTAAATTTTATATAACCAGAAATTGGTTAGACCACACTAAACTGTCTTGGTGTGGCCTCAGGAATTTAGTGATAAAATACATATCCTCACAAAAAATCTGTATTAATAACCCTAATAAGCAAAAGTATTATCAGAAATTCTGGAAAATGATTTTTGATATTCAGGACGATTAAATAATTGTATGAATTATTAATCCCAGTGCCTTGATTTCAACGTTGGTATGTTGAAATGTCCCCTCTTATGATTAGGGTTTTATTATTGTTCTTACTATCATTCATATCACTATTATTATTATTCCGACCACATGAATCTAATATTATTATTTTTTAGAATTACCTAGTTTAATTTTCTAGAGTTCACAGTAGCACTTTATGTGGGTTCAGGTGCCTAGGCAGCGAGACATTTCCCTGTGGTATATTTGACGGGGGACACATGGCTGAAGTGACATTCAGCTGCAGAGAAATATGGCTATTTGCAAATTCCCTGTGGGCAAAGAGAAGCACACACTGTCATGCCCACAGCTTTAATAACCAAATGCACAGGGGGAAAACAATGTCCATGGTCCCCAAGGGAACATGAGACAGCAGGCAGTATGGTAGGCATCAGCAGCAGGCTGGCCAGAGGGCATACCAGTATCAGTAAAAATGCAGTGCACAATGGGCAGTGCCTTTATAATTGGAGTGTGTGGACCACTATCCCCTTCACAGTGTCTAGGAAACATTACCTAAATCGCATACTGGAGCATAAATGTGACTACAGTAGCCTGCAAGATTTCCTCAATGCTGTAGCACACTTCTACATGTTGTAGTTATATAAGTATGTACTGTACACTGAGCACAACACTCATTAATTCTTCTGCTGCCATGCATTTGGCTATTAAAGCTGTGAGCATGGCAGTGTGTGCTTCTCTTTGCCCACAGGGAATTTGCAAACAGCCATATTTCTCTGCAGCTGAATGTCACTTCAGCCGTGTCCCCAGTCAAATGTACCACAGGGAAATGTCTCGCTGCCTAGGTGCCTGAACCCACTTTATGTATATGTATATGTATATATATATAGTAACTAGTCTAGTCCAGATACAGATTTGCTGTATCCAGGACTGTTTGTAAGCTTCTGAGCCCTCCAAGCCTTTCTGTCTTTGTGGGAAGCATTCTAGCTTATCAGTGAGAGTGGTAGGCATTAGGTAGCCTATCTACCACAAGATCCAGGTACAGATTTTTAGTTTTAGCACTTGCATTTGCTTATTCGTGCTCAGCACTTGTTCAGAACTTGTTGTTAGTACTAACTAAGCTACAAATTACTACAGCACTCAACCTTCCTCATTACCTAGAGGAAAACAGTTTTTGTACTTATTTTCCTCACTTGCTTAGATAAAAACAGCTCTTGTACTCACTTTCCTCACTTGTCTAGAGGAAAGTATTTTTTTATTCAGGCATGTCCAAGGGTCAGCTCCCTGTGTTCTCTCCTGTCTATGTGATGAATCTGGGCATCTTGAGGCAATGTAGCAATTGCCTCTTGTACACAGACAACCCTCTCCTCCTACCACCCAACACCACAGCCTGTGAGAGATGCACTTATCTAGCCAAACTGGAGGTAAAGCTCTCTCCAACCAAGACTGAACTTGACAGTCAAGAGGAGAAGGTAAACGCTTGCACCACACCACACTCATCACATAGTCCCACTAAACCTACACCACCAAAATCCACACATAGAAACAAAAACATTTGCAGAGGCTCTCAGTAATAGAGGCTCAAGCAACAGAGACCTCCAAAGCAGAAGTGCAAGCAACCTCCACCTCCCAACACAACCCAAATAACACATAGCCCACAGACTCAGTGTGCCAATAAACCATAGCCCATAAAGCAAACCAACATACCCAACACACTAGTTATAGATGACTCTATAGTCAGGCACACTGATGTCCCACTTACCAGGCTAATCAAGGAGAAGGTTACTGTCAGCTGCCTGTCAGGTGCCAGGATCCACCACACAACCCACACACTCAGGTCACTCCACAACAAGTACAAATATGACAATGTCATTGTCCATGTTGGTGTGAACGACCTGAGACATACCTCCCTGGACTACATGAAAAGAGACATGGAAGAGCTCTCCAGTCTTGTAGCCCAGGCAGGTAGGACCCTAGCCCTGAGTAGTATCCTGCCATCGCCCAGAATGATACCGCAGTACAAGGGCAAAATGATTGACTTCAACAAGTGGCTAAGCTTCTGGTGTCATTCTAAGGGGATCCAGTGTCTGTCTGCCTGGGACAACATGGTCGACAGACCACGATGCTTTGCCAGAGATGGCCTGCACCTGTCGCCCCTGGGATTCCAGATACTGGCTAAGGCTCTTGCCTCCCCTATAGTGCCTTTTTTAGGCAAGGTTCAAATGACAAATTCACCACTGTAACAGGAACAGGCAAGCAAAAACTGAGGGTAGTGCTACTCAATGCTAGAAGTCTAAATCTCAAAATGCGCTCACTCGAGGCACTCCTTAAAATGGAGAACATCGATATCTGTGCAGTGACTGAGACCTGGTTCAAGGCTTTAGTGAACACCCCTGAATTACCAGGCTATAACTCATACCACACTTTTCGGCCATCTAACCTGGACCAGAGCACCAAAGGTGGAGGTGTGTCCATATTCATTAAGGATATCCACAACTCCAGGCTAGTTGTGCAGCATAATGCATCCAAGGTTTTCCAAGTGCAACTAACTCTGGGAAAAACTGCAGTCCAAATTCTAGCTTGCTACAGATTCTCCACCATGCCCCAGGATTCCCACTCCTCTTTTCTTGATATACTGGAAAATGTTAGGGTTCAACCAAACACCCTAATAATGGGCGATTTCAACTACCCCACCATTAACTGGGAAAAGTACTCGTATACCAACTCCTTCGCTCACTGCTTTCTGGAATTCATAAACTCCAATGCCATCGATCAACTTATCCACACCCCCACCAGGGGCAACAGTATCCTAGACCTAGTCATTACCAACATGAGTGATCGGTGTTCCACACCTGAAGTCAACTCCTCGTTGGTCAGAGCCGACCATAAACTAATCACCCTAGATATCCGCATCCCACCTCCACCCACCATTAAGAAAACCACGGTAAAAAATTTCTCAAAAGCCAACTTCATGCTTCTTAAGACAGAAGTGGCGAACTTCATGACACCCCTGCAGATGGACAATACAGTTACGACTGCTGAATCCTACACAAATGCACTATATTAGCACTTACACGAGTGCATGGATCATGCTATCCCAAACAGAACCAAGACACTATCCTCCAAAAAAAGGAAGCCACTCTGGTGGTCCCCTGCCATAAACAAACTCAATAACAGAAGGAAGAAACTGTTGAAAAACAGAGTAAAAGCCCATGAGTGGAGGAGCTCCCTGGTCAGCCTCAGTAAGAAGCTGAGATCTCTTATAAGATTCTCCAAAGCTAGCTACGAAAACAAAATCGCCACTGATTCTAAGGGCAACCAAACGCATTCTATAGCTATGTCAAGAATCTCAATGGCAACACCCAGATCTGCTCTGAGTTACAGCACAACGGCACGAAAATTACAGAACCAACTGATATTGCCAACATCCTGGCAGATAAGTTCAGTGCTAACTTTACCCCCCTCTCACCCCCTAAAGGGCCCATATCTATACTGGAAGAATGCAGAGTCAGTGTAATCACATCTATGCAGGTAAAAGCTGCACTCTCTAAAACCAAAAACACAGCATCCATGGGACCGGACAACATACCAGGCTGGGTTTTACATGAACTTCAGAATGAACTGGCTCCCCACCTAAGCACCATGTTCAATCATAGTCTCACGTCAGGCTTTGTGCCCACTGAATGGTGCATAGCAACAGTTATCCCACTCCACAAAGGGGGAGCCACCACTGATCCTGGGAACTATCACCCTATTTGCCTGACGAGCCTGGTCTGCAAGGCCATGGATTGTATCATCATGGAACTCATAAACAAAGACATTGGTAACCTCCAAACTCTGGACCTCACCCAGTTCGGGTTTGTGAAAGGCAGATCATACCTTTTGAACCTGATCAACTTCTTTGAGGCAGTCACCAAAGCCTATCTTGACCTCGCCAGGGCTTTTGACACCATCACCCATTATGGAATTATAGCTAAACTCACTAAACTAGGTATAAATTCCTACGTCACAAGATGGGTTACCAACTCGCTCACAGACAGAACCCACACTGTAAAACTTGCAGACTCCAAATCTGACTTCAAACCAGTGACAAGTGGAGTACCATAAGGTTCAGTCCTGGGACCTCTTCCATTTGGTATCTACTTCTCTGAAGTACAGGCTAACACAGAAGGCCTCTGGCTAATGAAGTTTTCAGATGACTGCAAACTAGGAGCCATAGTCGAGTCCCCAAATGATGTGGAGATTTTACAGAAGGGCCTCACTGAGACAGATGCCTGGTGTCAGAGGCATGGCCTCAAGCTCAATGCCAAAAAGTGCATTGTCATCCCCTTTGGTAAAAACTACCACATAAACGGTAGTTTACTTAATGGCAAATGTGTGATAAGAGATCTTGGGACCCAGGTGGATAGTAGTCTCTCCTTTGATAATCACATCGCCATAGTAGTCAGGAAATCCTTCTATGTGGCACACCTCATCACAAAAGGGTTCTCATCCAGGGCAAAAGAGGTCATTGTTCCCCTCTACTCGGCACTCATTAGACCCATTATAGAGTACAATGCCCCTTTTGGAATGTACCTCACAAGACATCTGCAGCAGCTGTAAAGGCCACAGAAGTACCTCACAAATAAGATTATTGGCCTCAAACAGATGCCCTACACTGACCGTCTCAAAAAACTCCAGCTTTACTCTGTAGCATATCGCCTAATCTGAGGAGATCTCTGCCTAACATATAAAGCTATGTTAAACCCAGAGCTGGAGGGATAAATTCCTGTCCCAGAGACTTTCCATACTCTGGAACAAGCTACCCATCTATGTCAAGCAAAGTTCTTCATTAGCACTCTTCAAGAAAAATCTTGAGTGGATGGGTAATAGGAAATACACCCCGAGGATCTCTTCTGTGGCTCTGCTCGACAGGGGCACAGGAAATTAACTTTCTTGGGTGGCGTAAGCCAGGGAACCTTGTTGGCTAGGCTTACTTAGGCCCTTGGGCCGATAGCCTAGTACCTATCTATGAACCTATATATTTTTTCTTCTCTTTCTTTTTACAGCCTATGTTTTATAAGAGGAATACAATGCGTATTTTAATGGCTTAAACTTGTTTTTCATATTGTACCTAAATTTCTCCTGCTTGTATGGTCAATGCCTTACTGTTCATTGCCTGTTTTATAAACCAATAAAAAGTTATTGGAGAAAAAAAAATCCCAAAACAATTGCTTAAGAATTTTAACCTGATCTGTCCTGAAGAGGGCACTCCTACACTGTTCAAATTATTTTCCCATGTTGTTAGGTAAAGATCGACATTTAAAGCAGAAGTTAACTGCAGTTAGGAAATTTGATAGATTATGAAATCAGATTATAGAACAATAGACATTATCAGGGAATTTAAAAACTCTACCATAAGTAAATAATAAATATTAGCCTTCAGATGTATCTACATTAGGATACCACCAACACATGCAGTACTGAAAATTGTAAGAAGTGTATGTTTTGTTTCCACTGGCAGACGTGAAACACATGAAAACTGTGTTATTGGTGACTTAAAAATATTTTAAAGATTGTTCTGTGTATAGTTGACTTAAGCACAGCAAGCTTAAATTTTGCAGTGGACTGAGCTATCCAAGAGGGGCCTTTAATTTAAGTAGGTTAATATTAGGTTCACTTATGTTCTCTATAGCTCCCCTACAAGACACAGTCATTACTGAATTTACCAAGGTGAGGTAATAGATGTCTGAAGCACTGCAACGAGCTTTCATACAGGTTGGTGAAGTCAGTGCCTAATCCCCATGCCTGCTACTACATGTTACTGTTCATTCATTTTCTTGCTGTCTAATTAATCTGTTTCAGTGTCACCAGAGCCTACCCAGCATTTAAACAGTGTAAGGTGTCGAACATAAAATCCTGAATCGGCTATAGGCCCATCACAGGATGCGCACAGATATGTAAGCATGCTGAGCTAAATGTTCACACTTGCCTGCACGTGCACACACACACACGCGCACACACTCACATTCAAAGAATGAATGCTTACAGAAAATAAAGCACATCTTTGTCACATAAAAGAGAGCAGGAACCCCTGGTTAAAAGCAACATAGGCACAGCAAGGAGTGTACAGTCCACACACGGCAGCCTGGTGACTATGTGAATATGCCACCTCTCCTTCCTTAATGATCCCTGCACCCCTGTAGCAACAGACTGGGGCAGATGCAAGTTGTGGTTCTTAGCAGTTCACCTCCTATGACTACCAGGCTGTCAGTAGCAAAGGCAGGGCTTTACGTCTTGCAGATAAGCTATTCCCTGGTTATTTCACATGCAAGAGTTAGCTGGCTACATTATGTCTTGTTACTGCATGTACCATTACTACTCTGAAATGGGGATGTCAAACTGAAGGCAATGTGCACTATGATGACATGAGCCTTTGCAATCATAGCTCATGGATGGTGGTACCATAGCTCCCCAGGGTCCAGTGGGATAAGTACACTCAACTTGTTGTTAAATATGAATCAAAGAATGAGTAAATAAACAAATAAGCCTCAAGACCATGACAGGTATCACTTGGGTGCTATATGTATTGTACTTTTCTTCAGTATGGGAAAGGCCCAATTATCCAGCTTGTCGCCTCCTCCCAGCTGTGACATCTGTAATAGAAACCTGCACTGTCACCCACATATCCCTCCTTACAGCTACATAACTGATAGTCATATGCGAATCCAAGAGCCTGTACTAAATGCAACTTTGTACACTTAACACATGCTTGTAGTATATATGTAGGTTGTATGCTTTCAGAATTGGTTATGTGGAAAATGTTGCAGAAATTTGAGTTGTTTGAGTTATTCTGTGCATTATCACTGACTGTAAGGTAGATTATGCTATTGTGCACCCAATACTGTGTTGATCTTGAAGTGCTTGCAGTCATACTTGTTCACTGTTGTTATACTGGATTGCATTTTATGTGCTTTCAGCTTGAACGTTACTTCTAAAAGATGTCTGCCTAGGTACACAGCATTTACAGTTTAAACAGCACTACAACTGTACTGCTCAGTAGTCTTACCCATACATGAAGTACTGTGCGACTGCTTTCTCAACTGCTTTTCCGCTGATACACACATTGTTTTTCTGCTATCCTGCAGCTTCCTCTGTCCTGGCTCATCCTACTCCATTCCCCCTCTCTTTGCTCAGGCTCACTTCACTTCCCTACCTTACCACCATTCCCACAACCCCCACAACAATTTCCTTTATAGGTAGCCACCACAGCCCCCCCCCACTTCCTGCATGCACCATCCTATCAAAACTCACCCCTCCTACTTCTACACACCTACTTTACACCACCCCCATACTTACCAACCCCAATAATCCTGATTTGTCAGTCCCTCCTCCCACCCACCTACTCCCCCTTCCCTCAGTTCCTACTTAATTTCCCACTCTTTTCCCAGTGACCATGTCAGACTACTAAACCTCTTCCCAACCTTACTCTTCACCTCCCCCTCTTGTCACTTTGACTAACACTACCTCCCATTCCTTGTATCTCCATAAGTCTTTTATCTCCTCACCCACTTAACCTTATACCTGCCAACATGTTCCTTCCTTCTGCCTCCTCCTCACTTCTCTCCATAATCTTATCTTGCCTTCTTCTACTGATCTGTAACTGAACCTCATTTCACACACACCTAATCCTTCACCCCTGCTCTCCAACAGCCTCTCATTACCTTACACACTCCAACACACATCACTGCTTTCCTATATCACCCTCACTCTTCTCCTCTTCTGAACTCAGTCTCCCCAAAGTCACACTAGCTCCCAAAATTCACTCAGAATACAGAATAAAACAGAAAAACATCTCCCCTATCCATTTCTGTCTCTTCTCCCACTCTCTCTTAATATCCTCCTTCTCTCTGGAGATGTCCACCCCAACCCTGGCCCATCAGCTACGCATACTATACCTTTCACCTCCCCTCATTCCCCCCTGAACACTACTAAACTTCCTCTCAAACATCTCTCCTTTTACTCCATTAACATCCACAGTATCCTTAATAAGATAACATAATTTCAATCATGGATAGCACAACACAGTCCTGATGTAGTTACTGTCTCAGAGACCTGGCTTAAACCGCACAAAACAAGGTAATTAATTTCTCCCCTAGGATACAACATTCTACACCTTGCTAGACCTCGTTAGAAAGGTGGAGGTGTTGCTATTCTTTACTCAGACCTCCTAACCCTAACCCCCCCCCACCTAATCCTGTTTCCACCTTTCACCCAGCTTAGCTCCTTATAGCCAACTTTAAATCCAACAACCACAAAACCCTATCTATAGTTGCCATCTATATACGACCTGGCAATAACATATCCCTACTAGAACAGATTCTCAGTTGGATATCAGACCATATCCCCAATACGACCATTATACTGGGTGACGTTAATATCAACTGGCTTTCCATTACCACCAACTCCCCTATCACTTTCATTAACCTTTATGGGTACACCCAATTCATCTCCTCTCCCACTTTTCATAACAAATCCACCAATTCTAGCTCCATCATTGACTGGATTCTTGTTTTCAATCCTAACCTCTGTCATCTACCAGAAACACTCCCTGACTCAATCAGCAACCACTTCCCAATACAAACCCTCTGAGTCTCCCACCACATTTTCAAACTTCACAAATTCAAAGAATGCCGGAAACTGTCTACCTTCAACCCAGAGACATTTAACAACCTTCTCTCTGAAATAGACTGGTCCACCCTATTTACTTTACCTCTGGATGATGCTGTCTCATACTTCAATTCCACCTTCCTTAATATACTGAATTTCCTTGCTCCTCCACGTTCTGTCAGAGTCAAATCCCACACCTCTCCCTGGCTCACCAACTCAACTCAGTTATTTATTCGAAAAAGAGACACTGCCTGGAAACACTGGCAGAAGACAAAATGTATCTCCCATTCACACAACTATCAGTAACTTCGAAATCTCACTAAAAACACATTAATAGTGACAAAAAAAAATTCTACCTTCAACCACAGACCACCCAATTCAAAAACCCCCAAAATCCCTACAAGCTATATTACACAAAACTCCTTCTTAAGCTCAAACCGTGCTCTCCATCAGCAGACAACCTTGCATTTCTCTTCCTAAAACTTGCTGCTACATCAGTCACATACCCAATCTCTATCCTAATTAACCGCTCCATCTCCGAATCATCTGTTCCCACACCATGGAAAAAATTCTATACAATACCCATTCAAAAAGGCGGCAGTTCCTCAGAACTTTCAAACTTTCGACCAATTGCTATACTCCCCCCCCTCCAAATTACTAGAACACTGTGTTCACAAACAAATCCTAGCCCACTTCTTACAAGGTAACCTGATCACCCCCACCCAGCATGGCTTCCGCCCACACTGTAGCACCTCCACTTTTCTCATCTCCTTTACCAACACTATTTACATTGCCAGAGATGAAGATAAACTCATGTCCTGCCTATTTCTAGATCTGTCTACAGCCTTTGATACTGTTTCACATCATATCCTCCTCTCTAAACTCTCTCAACTTAACCTTTCCATAGCTACTATATCATGGTTTAACAGCTACCTTTCAGACTGGCACCAGTCTGTCAAATGGCTGTCTGCTCTCTCCCCCTTTCTCCCAACCAAAACCGGTGTACCACAAGGCTCCATTCTTGGACCCTCCTTTTTAATATCTTTACCAATAAACTCCATAAATCCTGTCCCCAGTCATCCCTCATACAGTACGCTGATGACTCCACCATTATAACTGCAGCTGACAACCCTGCAGAACTTTTAACTCTTACACAATCATCTTTCAACCTCACAGAAGCCTGGCTTACAAACTCATACTCAACCCCCCAAAAAAACAAAACTCCTACTCTTCCTCCCAAAATCCCTCTTACCACCTTAAAACCTCTTTCAACATCTCTTCACTCAACAACACCACAATCTCTCCTGAAACCCAAACTAAGCTCCTCTGAGTTATTTTTGCTGACCAGCTGACATTTGATCTTCACATTCATCTATGCATTAAGAAAACCCAACAAAAGCTTGACCTCCTTCTCAGAAACAAAAGGTTCCTCACCCCTGACTCTAGGAAAAACACTAGCCAATGCTTATCTCCTTCCCAACTTCTTCTATAGCTCACATATCTTTACTAACCTTCAGTCTACTGTTGTCTCCAGACTTGAATCTACCTATAATAAAGTGGCTCGATTTGCTGGTAACTTGCCTCCAAATCTCACCACTGTCTGGCACTTAGTTCACTTAACTGGCTGGAGTTCCCAAACCACCTCAAACTATTCCAACTTCTCACTATTCACTCCATCATCAGTAGACCCTCTGACTGTCCAAGCATCTCCTCACTTGTCTTACCCTATTCCCCTGCCCGTCCTCTCAGGAGCTGTGACCAACACCTTCTTCAAATACACAAACCTAACAAATCTGTAGGACAGAATCCAATGGAACAAGCTTCCCTTGACCCTAAGAAGCATACCCCAAACCTATACATTTAAGAACTCACTCAAACAATACCTAATCAACCTCAGGATTTGTCCCTGTAATCTCCCTCCTTGAATCTAGTTCTACTCTGGCTCACTCCTCTTCTCCCCTATCTTCCGCCTCATGTTCTATTTACTATCCCTCTTGTATATGCCACTTATATTACTACCTGCTTCAAACACTAACTATGATTAAACCTCTTCTGCCATCATCATTGTAAATGTTTCTGCTGACAATCACACTTAATCACTCACTTACTGTATTCCTGATCTGTTACAGTTTTTGCCTTGAGCCTTGTATTTCTCATTGTATGCCACATGTACTGTAATGTTGATCTTTGTTATTATCTGTACCTTGGAGCTTTTCTCCCTGGGCCTCCACCGAAAAAGGGCTTTGACCCAGTTGGACTATCCCGGTCAACAAATGTCAAATAAATAAATAAATAAATATTTAACTGAAACATACCCACGGCCATGAGCACTTCTATGTTCTCCACAGGGTATAGTAGCTTAACTCCTAAAGGTCACTGTATATTTTTTCTGTGAATTGGTGCAAAGCTGATAGATCTCCTGGCTGTGAGCAGCATTGAAATCTATTCCAAACTGATAAGTACACTTTTTGCAACTTAATTTGTACTGTGCTGTATTTAGACATTTGCTTATTATTTATGCAGTTGCTGTATTGTTTTTGTCCTTTGTTGTCTCCACTGTGTTTTTTTTCCCATGGTAGCTCAGAAGCTAGTTTCAGGTAGGGGGTTGTTGAGCCAGCCCACATCCTAGCTGTTAGTCATTGCCTGAGGTGTATTTTCTCTGTTTTAATTCCAGTACAGACTGCATTTCTGTGAACTGGTACAAAGCTGATAGATCTCCTGGCTGTGAGCAGAGTTGGAATCTATTCCAAACTGATAAGTACACTTTTTGCAACTTAATTTGCACTGTGCTGTATTTAAACATTTGCTTATTATTTATATTGGTGCTGTGTTCTCACCCACCCTCCCTGTTGGTATCTTGTTCTTATACTTGGTGACTTTGCAGTTGCCCAACCACTTTGCTAAAAAAAAATCTTCTGCTCCTCCTTTCTCTCTTTCCATTTTACTAAAAAAAAACTTTGCTAGAATCTCCCTGTGTTCTGACTGAGTGCACTTCTCAGCTGATAAGTATATTTTTGGCATTTTTTAAATGTTCAGAGTTGAATAAAACAATAATTGAATTCAGTTCAGAATACATTTTGAATAAATTGCATTTATTTAAACTGTATTTGCTTTAATACTGCTACACACTGAAGTGTGCTAGATTGCACTGACTGCACTTGAATTGCTTTAAGTGCTGTTTTAGTTGCTTTTCTGTAAAAAAAAAAAAACTCTAAGCTTGTTTCCTACCTTTCCTGTAACTAGTGTAGTCCAGATACAGGTTTGCTGTATCCAGGGCTGTTTGTAAGCTCCTGAGCCCCCCGCCCCAAGCCTTTGTGTGTTGGAGGGAAGCATTCTAGCTTATCAGTGGGAGTGGTAAGCACTAGGTAACCTATCTATCACATAAGGAGTGGTTCCTGGCCCAGAAATTGTAGTTATTGGCCGTTTGGGCAATTTTTCCATCTCTCTCAACTTTCTGATTTAAAAGTCCACATTTGCACTTGTTTCTCTCCTGTAACTAGTCTAGTCCAGATACAGATTCTTAGTTTTAACACTTGAATTTGCTTATTCATGCTCAGCACTTGTTCAGAAATTGTTGTAAGCGCTAAGTAAGCTACAAATTACTACAGCACTCAACCTTCCTCATTAACTAGAGGAAAACAGTTTTTGCACTTACTTTCCTCACTTGCTTAGAGAAAAACAGCTCTTGTACTCACTTTCCTCATTTGTCTAGAGGAAAATAGTTTTTTTATTCAGGCATGTCCAAGGGTCAGCTCCCAGTGTTCTATCCTGTCTATCTGATGAATCTGGACATCTTGATGCAATGTAGCAGTTGCCTTTTGTACACAGACAACCCTCTCCTCCTATCACCCAACACTACAATCTGTGAGAGGTACACTTATCTAGCCAAACTGGAGGTAAAGCTCTCTCTAACCAAGACTGAACTTGACAGTCAAGAGGAGAAGGTAAACACTTGCACCACACCACACTCATCACATTGTCCCTCTAAATCTACACCACCAAAACCTACACATAGAAACACAAAAATATTCGAGGAGGCTCTCAATAATAATCTGCTCAAGCAACAGAGACCTCCAAAGCAGAAACGCAAGCAACCTCCACCCCCAACACAACCCAAATGACACATAGCCCACAGACTCAGTGTGCCACTCAACCACAGCCCTTAAGGCAAAACAACGTACCCAACACACTAGTCATAGGTGACTCTATAGTCAGGCACACTGATGTTCCACTCAGCAGGCTAAACGAGGAGAAGGTTACTGTCAGCTGCCTGTCAGATGCCGGGATCCGTCCCGTAACCCACGCACTCAGGTCACTCCACAACAAGTACAAATATCACTCTGTCATTGTCCATGTTGGTGTGAACCACCTGAGATGTACCTCCCTGGACTACATGAAAAAGAGACATGGAAGAACTCATCGATCTTGTAGCCTAGGCAGGTATGACTTTATCCCTGAGTACCAGTCTGCCATCGCTCAGAATGATACCGCAGTACAAGGACAAAATGATTGCGTTCAACAATTGGCTAAGCTTCTGGTGTCATTCTGAGGGGATCCAGTATCTGTCTGCCTGAGACGACATGGTCGACAGACCATGATGCTTTGCCAGAGATGGCCTGCACCTGTCACCCCTGGGATTCCGGATACTGGCTAAGGCTCTTGATGCCCCTATAGTGCCTTTTTTAGGCAAAGTTCAAATGACAAATTCACCCCCGTAATAGGAACAGGCAAGCAAAAACTGAAGGTAATGCTACTCAGTGCTAGACGTCTAAATCTCAAAATGCACTCACTCGAGGCACTCCTTAAAATGGAGAACATCAATATGTGTGCAGTGACTGAGACCTAGTTCAAGGCTCCAGAGAGCACTCCTGCACTACCAGGCTATAACTCATACCACACTTTTCGGTCATGTAACCTGGACTGGAACACCAAAGGCGTAGGTGTGTCCATATTCATTAAGGATATCCACCCCTCCATGCTAGTTGCTTAGCATAATGCATCCGAGGTTATCCAAGTGCAACTAACTCTGGGCAAAACTGCAATCCAGATTGTAGCTTGCTACAGATCCCCCACCATGCCCCAGGATTCCCACTCCTCTTTTCTTGATATACTGGAAAATATTAATAATGGGCAATTTCAACTACCCCACCATTAACTGGGAAAACTACTCATGTACCAACTCCTTCGCTCAATGCTTTCTGGAATTCATAAATTCCAATGCCATAGATCAACTTATCCACACCCCCACCAGGGGCAACAGTATCCTAGACCTAGTCATTACCAACATGATTGACCGGTGTTCCACACCTGAAGTCAACTCCTAATTGGTCCGATCCGACCATAAGCTAATCACCCTAGATATCCACATCCCGCCCACACCCCCCATTAAGGAAACCGTGGTAAAAAAATTCTCCAAAGCCAACTTCATGCTTCATAAGACAGAAGTGGTGAACTTCATGACACCCATGCAGATGGACAATACAGTTACGACTGCTGTATCCTACACAAATGCACTCTATAAGCACTTACATGAGTGCATGGATCGTGTTATCCCAAACAGAACCAAGAAGCTATCCTCCAAAAAAAGGAAGTCAATCTGGTGGTCCCCTGCCATAAACAAACTGTACAACAGAAGGAAGAAACTGTTGCAAAAGAGAGTAAAATCTCATGAGTGGAGGAGCTCCCTGGTCAGCCTCAGTAAGAAGCTGAAATCCCTTATAAGATCCTCCAAAGCTAGCTATGAAAACAAAATCACCACTGATTCTAAAATGCCATAAAGCATTTTATAGCAATGCCAAGAATCTCAATGGTAATAACCAGATCAGCTCTGAGTTACAGCACAACGGCATGAAAATTACAGAACCAACTGATATTGCCAACATCCTGGCAGATACTTTCAGTGCACATATTGTGCAGTGACAAAGGGCCCATATCTATACAGGAAGAATGCAGATTGCCTATAATCACAGCTATGCAGGTAAAAGCTTCACTCTCTAAAGCCAAAAACACAGCATCCATGGGACCGGACAGCATCCCAGGCTGCATTTTACACGAACTTCAGAGTGAACTGGCTCCCCACCTAAGCACCATGTTCAATCATAGTCTCACATCAGGCTCTGTGCCCACTGAATGGCACAGAGCAACAGTTATCCCACTCCACAAAGGGGGAGCCACCACTTATCCTGGGAACTATAGCCGTATTAGCCTGACGAGCCTAGTCTGCAAGGCCATGGAATGTATCATCATGGAACTCATAAACAAAGACACTGTAACTTCCAAACTCTGGACCTCACCCAGTTTGGGTTTGTAAAAGGCAGATCATGCCTCCTGAACCTGATTGACTTCTTTGAGGCAGTCACAAAAACCGTAGATGAGGGTAAGGTGGTTCACACAGCCTATCTTGACCTCGCCAAGGCTTTCGACACCATCCCCCATTCTGGAATTATAGTTAAACTCACTAAATTAGGTATAAATCCCTACAACACAAGATGGGTTGCCAGCTGGCTCACTGACAGAACCCACACCATAAAAGTTGCAGACTCCAAATCTGACTTCAATCAGTCGCAAGTGGAGTACCACAAAGTTCAGTCCTGGGACCTCTCCTGTTTGGTATCTACTTCTCTGAAGTGCAGGCTAACACAAAAGGCCTCTGGCTAACAAAGTTCACAGATGACTGCAAACTAAGAGCCATAGTCGAGTCCCCAAATGATGTGGACATCCTACAAAAGGGCCTAACTGAGACAGATGCCTGGTGTCAGAGCCATGTCCTCAAGCTCAATGCCAACAAGTGCATTGTTATCCCCTTTGGTAAAAACTGTGTACCCATAAACTACCACATAGGCAGCAGTCTACTTAACACTGAATGTGTGATAAGAGACCTTGGGACCCAGGTGGACAGTAGTCTCTCCTTTGATAACCACATAGCCATAGTAGTCAGGAAGTCCTTCTACATGGCACACCTCATCACAAAATGGTTCTCATCCAGGAAAAAAGAGGTCATTGTTCCCCTCTACTCGACACTCATTAGACCCATTATAGAGTACAATGCCCCTTTTGGAATGTACCTCACAAGACATCTGCAGCAGAAGTACCTCACAAAGAGGATTACTGGCCTCAAACAGATGCCCTATACTGACCGTCTCAAAAAACTCCAGCTTTACTCCATAGCATATTGCCTACTCCGAGGTGATCTCTGCCTAACATGTACGCAACATATACGCTACACACTCTAGGGACCTAAACCTTGTCATCACAATAAACAGGACATGCTGGAGGGATAGATTCCTGTCCCAGAGACTTCCCATACTCTGGAACAAGCTACCCATCTATGTCAAACAAAGTTCCTCATTAGCACTCTTCAAGAATAATCTTGATGAGTGGAATGGGAAATAGGAAATACACCCTGGGGATCACTTCTGTGGCACTGCTTGACAGTCGCACAGGAAAATAACTTTCTTGGGTGGCGTAAGCCAGGGAACCTTGTTGGCTAGTCTTACTTCGGCCCTTGGGCTGATAGCCTAGTACCTACCTATGAACCTATATTTAACTGAAACCACCCGACCTTTATTTCTAGCTTCTTAATAAAGAATATCAGGGCATAGTAGTGTATTTTCTACAAGGCAGCTAATGTACATTGCAAAACGCCACCTAACAACTTAAGTACTATAAGCAACTAAATTAATCTGTAAAACACCCACCCTTTGTTTTGGTTTGTAAATAACCATATCAGGGTACAGTAGCGTATTTTACCTTTTCAGGGCAGGTAAAGTGAACTGCAAACCGCCAAATAGCAGATACTTTCTGTAAGCAGCTAGATTGTACTATACACTGCCCGATCTTTGCCTGGTGTTTAAATAACTTTAGACAAGGCTTAGTAGTGTATTTTACCTTTGTCAAAGTAGTTAAAGTGAACTGCAAACCGCCCCACTTTTTCTGGCTTTGCAGCTAATGCACTTTATATAGCTCAGACACAGAGACGCATCGTCATCCCTGCCTAGTTATACATGACAAAGTGAAGCATAAAACATGTAATTGATATGGCTATACCCATAAAAGTTGCAAGGTAATGCTCTGAAACCCATGCAGTCTAAATCATCATTTCATTACTTCTACTCAGTATAACTTTTGCAATATCGCCATCTGGTGGCCCCTCAGTCTCGGCTAATGTAATTAATAGCACAAACTGAACTGCATATGCCATTTCCCACAAACTGAACTGCATATGCCATTTCCCTGATCCTTACCCTTAGACCCGATAGTTACCTTCAAATGCCTTATACAGCATTTTCCTGGATATGAGCTAACAGGGAGTAGCTGGATGTACAACGTTGTAGCTGTTGTCTTATTATTTTATTGTCACTACTCATGCAGTAGCTACTATTGTATTGTCTCTAATCATATGATAAGTGCTAACTGCAATTTTCTCACATGTTTAATCTTTTTGGTCACAGAGCTCTAATACAGTGGCTCCCAACTGCTGATGCCCCCCCGCCATATTGAGCACAAGCAACTACATTGTAAAGGTCCCAGGACAAGAGAGCTACCTGTCTCTCTGTTGTTCCTAAGTAAAAGGTTAATATCTGCCTAAAGTAATTTGAACACACTACCAGGGTTGGAAGCGGGAAAGTGTATTCTTAATTGGATAGCTCCCTCCATTCTCCATAGGCTATAGAACAGTACAACCAGGATTCTTACTGAATTCCTCCCTCAGCCTCCCCCCCCCCCCCAACTCATTCCATTTATTGCTATTTTCACCGGTCAGACCCACCTCTTGAATATATTTAGACCACTGGCAGCCTTCAATAATTATTGTTAACCATTTTGTGAGCATTCTTACTTATTCTACTACCAAACTGATAGTTTTTTAGTGACTTACCGGCAATGCTTGGTGCAGCCTGCTCCGTTCGCCCTCGCTAACGCTCGAGCTCACTACGCTCCCCTACTCTGCCCCCATTTCTCGCCCGCCCCCACTACTCATAGATTTATTCTAACCCTTCATCAGCTGACCCTCCTGCCACATCCATCACCCAATCTAACACACACCACACCCATAACGCACCCCTACACCACTGTGCTACTATTCCCCCTCTCTAACACCCCACCCACACCCATACACCTCCAAGTACCATCTCAAAACAATACTTTCACACTCTCCATTCCCCATAACACAGACCTATTCCTACAGCTAATAATCTCTGTCAAAATGATCCACACCCTCCACCCCCACCACTACCCTTCTCCACTAATACTACTTCTCTTATCCATAGGCCTCTATATATTCTGCACCAGTACCTTCTGTCATTATTCACTATTCAGCCTCAACTACAACAAATCCCCCATCTTACCCCTTACCGCATCCAGTCCCCTCAAACACATAGACCCACCCCAAATCTCACATAATTCATCCTTCCCCCAAACCACCCCACCAATACACTACATCCCAATCTCCAAAAAGCAACCCAACTTCAGGTATCATTGTCTAATAGTTTCGTAGCTTAAAACCATTACCAACATAGCATCTCAGTTACTACTAGGTGGTGATATCCACCCTAACCCTGTGGCCCAGTATCTACCCCCATAAACACAAATAGCAGCCACATCCCATTTAAATACAAGCCCGCTGACCTACTAATACTAAATCTGAACATCTGTAGTATCCTGAACAAAATAGAAGAGCTTCATTTAGCTATTTCTATATATATAACCCCGAAATAATGCTAATAACAGAGACATGGCTTAAGCCTCATATCAAAGTCAACTCTATAACCCCACCTGGCTATACATTCTAAGGGTAGACAGAGCACACAACGGAGGTGGTGATATTGCCCTACTTTACAAATCCAACTTAAAGATCCAACTCCTACAAAAAGAAGCCCTAAACTTCAAAAATGCTGAGAAAATACTAGCCTCATTCTTCCTAAACCAGCACAACATTTAAACTTACTTGGCATCTGTATTCCACCAGGTGACAGCATAAACACCCTAGAATCACTACTCCACTGGGCTTCCCAATCACTCAATCATAAAACCATAGTCTTAGGTGATATCAGCATCAACTGGAACTCTATCCACTGCCCAACACCCACCATTAACGTATACAACTTCATCCAGCTCATTCAAACACCCACATGTATAGATAAGAACCACCAAAAGGGAATCTGTATTAGACTGGATCCTCACTAATTAGGCCAACACTGCCCACCAATGCGGTACACTACCCAATTCTCTCAGTGACCATAACCCAACCTTTATCCTTCGACGCAAACTTACATGCAATAACCCACCCTCCCTACTACAAACCCGTTCCCACAAGAACTTCCCCTCAGACATATTCGCAAAAACCTTACAATCCTGTAACTGGGCTCGCATCAAAACCTTCCCACTGGACAATGCAGTAGAATACTTTAACTCCACATTCCTAAGTATCCTAAATCAACTAGCCCCAGTCAAATAAATTAGAATACATAGCAATCCTGCCCCCGGTTACAAAACACCACAAAGACTTTACTAAAACAAAGGGACAGAGCTTGGAAATCCTGGCAACAACATAAAACACCCACAACTAGAGAAGCCTTTTTAGAACTTAGAAATAGGACAAAAAAAAACAGATTAAAATAGACAAACATAATCACTATATATCCCTATGAAGAAAATATAAGAACAACCCACAAACATTCTGGGCTGCAGTGAACAATATCCTCCAGCCCAGAATAACCACCACACACCACCAAATATAGAAGGCACTAACCTTGACATAGCCTCCAACTTCAACAACTACTTCACCTCCTCCGTACTGAAACTCTTAAATGATGCAAACCCCACTACCCCTCCACCAACCCTCAAAGCAAAAATCAAACAACACCCCCAATCACCCCCTTCTCATTCAAACCAGTATCTATATTAACCATCCAACGACTCCTAGCAAAACTCAAACCAACTACCCTCACTGTCGACAACCTCCCAGCCGAATACCTCCAACTTTCATCCAGGGCCATGGCTTACCCAATCTCAATACTTATAAATAGATTCAGTAATGAACACTACGTTCTGTCCTTATGAAAAACCTCATACATCATCCCCCTTCACAAAGGTGGCTCCTCCACCGATCTCTCCAACTACCGCCCAATTGCAATCCTTTCACCTCTTTCAAAGAAAGATGTATCCATTACCAACTCCTCTCCCATCTACTCTCAAACATCCTGCTCTCTAAAACTCAACACAGATTTCAACCATGCCATAGTACCACCACTGCCCTAATTAACTTCACCAACACAATAAGCTCATACAGAAATCAAGGGAAACTTGTCTCTGCCACCTTCCTGACCTATCCAAACCATTCGACGCAGTTTCCCACAATAAAGTCCTATCCTCCATCTCTGAACTCAGCCTTGACAAGTCTACCTTACAGAGGTTCAGTGCATACCTAGATAACTGTTCTCAGTCTGTCAAATGGCTCAACTCCCTTTACCTCCCACTCCCAGTCAAATGTGGTGTACCTCAGGGCTCAATACTGGGCCCCCTTCTCTTCAACATTTTTACAAATCAACTCCACGTAGTAACCACAAAAGGCAATATAGTCCAATACATGGATGACACTACCCTAATCTGCTCTTTACCCAACATCCATCTCCTACAAATCCAAGCCCAAGAATCCTTTTCAGAAATAGAAAACTGGGTAAACAATTCTCAGCTCATACTGAACCGTAAAAAAATACAACTAGTGCTATTCCATCCAATAAAGACTTATGACCCCACCTTCTCCATTCACTCTGTCAATAAGACCCTCATAGTACCAGTTTCTGAGGCCAAACTACTAGGTCTTACAAATTGACCATCACCTTAAATACAGTAAACACATATCTCTAACCATCTCCAAAGTCCACAAAAAGCTAGGATGCCTCTATCATAGCAAAAAGTTCTTAACCTCTGAATCCAGAGCTCATCCCTTATCAACATTACTCTACGCAACCCCAGTGTTAACAAATCTAAATAAAACCGACCTGAACAAACTTTCAACATGTTACATCAAAATAGCTAGGTTTGCAACCAACGCTAAATCATGCTCTCACCACTGCCATTCCTTACAAAAACTGCACTTGCTAGAATTTCCAAACTTACTTCACTACTACCAGCTCAACTTAGCCCATCAAATCCTATACCACTCAGATAAAACCCCTGCCCTAATAGGCCTCCTAAACTTCTATAGCACCAGCAGGGAACTACAATCCAGTAACAAAGCCCTAATTGAAGTCATTCCATGTAAAAAAACAGCTCAGGGAATTCTCTATTCCCTAATGAAGTTGCAAAAACATAGAACACCCTGCCATAAGACCTCAGGCTACTAAACCACACTATCATGTTAAAAAAACTCCTTAAATCGCACCTTCACGAAAAACATATATGTAACTGTAATGACCCTCCCAAAATCCACGCCATCCTAGGCTATCATTCATTTGCTGGCCCTGATGTACACTGTTCCACTGACTCATTGCTCTACCTAAGCAATTTTGTACATGTGTAAATATCAAGTAAATCTGTTAATAACTATGAAGTTCGATTGTATTTTACTCTGTACTTTTGTTAAACTTTTATCTACTTTTTACTCTCTCTAACTCTGTGGAGCTTTTCTCCCCAGGACTCCGCTGAAAACGGACACCTGTTGTCCAGTCGGACTGTCTTGGTAAACAAATGTTAAATAAATAAATAAATAAATAAATAAATAAATAAATGTTTTGCAGGTTGTCTCCTGCAGCAAAGATTCATGTAAAATGACAGGTACTCAATTGACGCTATTGATTTGGACCTGCAAGATTGTCTTCAGTGATAAGATGACATTTCAACTATAGGGCACACCACAGAACCTCTGAAAATGTTACTGTTTTCAGTGCAGAGTACATTAGATTTAGCATAGTTATTAGTAGTTTTTGCCAAAATGTGTGCCATATATGTAACACGTGAAAAGAATATGTGACACCTAATAAAACCAGAGACTGAAAATATAAAGCACAGTAGAATTGAATACTATAGTTTGTAATGATTGTGGATGACAGAATGTCAAAAATTGCAATTAATTTTAGTGTTAAAATAAGAGTCATTGGACAGTGTTAAAAAAAGGTTAGTTACTGTTTTCATGAAGTGCAGAGGTTTTTTTTTTTAACTAAAGCGAGTGTCTCATTTTGTAATGATGTGTGGCACTTAAGTATGACCACATTTTTATAGTGACAAAATAAGGAAAAGCCTGTACATTCATCTGGGTGCAGATTTACTGCTAAGGGAAGGAAGACCCCATCAATCAGGAAACAAGTTGTTGCAATAAAGTAAGATACGATCATGGCTTCCATGTATATACTGAATCATCTCCTCCATTCCTCTTGCTGTTTTTGACTACTGCACTTCTCCAAGTCACCGAAAGACAGTTTGGTGTGCATCACAGAATGTTTTACTAATTCTGGTTCTAAATTGTATAATTTTTGCCTCATTTCATTTTCATGGATTTATTTGTAATGAGAGACATCAAGTCTGTCAACAAATGTAATCAGGATACCCAAACAGCCACACATGATGTGTGTTAACAGTACGCTTTTTTTTTTTTTGGTTTAGGCTGTAATCATAAGATTGGTGGTTGTTATGTTTAGAAAGTGTAGCGAGGTGAATCATTATCAGAGTTTTTCACAGAAAAAAAATATTTGAACTCCACACGCACACACACACACACACACACACACACCAAACTCTGTAATACTGCTCTGGTGTAGAGGGATAAACTCCAGACTACAATCCAGCTGACATGGCTTGGGTGACTGATGGAGGGGCAGGGACAAATGGGCAGTTACATGAGTGTTACCTGTGGCAGTCCCTGGTTGAGACTGGGGTTATTGCATCAAGGCGGCATAGTCCAAAGAAGGAAAGGGTGGTGGACATGACTGACCTGCTGAACACGTAGATAGAACAAAATCTCTAAGAATAACAGTGGTCACAGAAACACAAAACTTTAATGAAGCTTTCGGGCTCTCAACCCTTCATCAGCATTACACATTATGCAGTTTACATCATTTAAATAGAGGAACAATTAAAATCACATGATCAACCAGCCACAAATTTTAAAATATTAAAAGGGAAATGTTTAAAAACACGAGAATGTATATAAATACGTACTATAAAGTAAATGATATAATGTATTTGTGTGTATAAAATATAAATAATATTTTATAGGTTATTCAATTGACGCTTAACTAATACTGGTTTTATACTGGTGGTGTTGTTTAATCCTGGTGGGGTGTCAGCCTGTAGTCTTATTATCCACTCAAGTTCTCTCATTTCTACAAGGTTATTTATATCACCCCCCCCCCTCATACCCACTTGTATTACATCTATACATCTAAATCTAAAGCTGTGTGTATTGAACTCATATATATGTTTATATAGAGCATTGGTTTGTATCTGTCTATTTATCTCAGATCTGTGCTCAATTATACGGTCTTTCAGCCTACGTATAGTCTTCCCTACATAAAATACTTGACATTCCACACAAGTGGCGAGATAAATAAGTTTCGTGGTGTTGCAATTTGCATTAACATGAAAATAAAATTTCTTATGTGTTGTGGGATGTATAAAAGTACTATCTGCTTCCAAAATATCAGCACAACAGGTACAGTTATAACATTTATAAGTCCCTTTCTTACCATATGTACCATTCTGCTTTATGTCAAAATCCTTGTAGCATAGCATACTTTTTATAGACTGGTTATTTCTGTAGGCAAAACTAGGTTTGGATCCTACTATAGCACTTAATTCTGGCATAGCCATAAGAATTGGCCAATTTTTATGTATTATACTACTAATTTGGTTAGAATAACCTGAAAAAGTAGTTGTATATCTTAATACACTTTCTTTCTTTTTAATAGACGTTAAAATACCACAATTTACATCCATATTCTCGTCTAAAAATATTGGTTTATAATTTGTTTTTCTACCCTCTGTTATTATTTCAATATTTTTCTGTATAGTAATTTCAGAATATCCACTTTTTAAAAATTCGGCTTTCATTATTGATATCTCATTCAAATATACCTGTTCTTCAGTTGTCAGTCTACTTACTCTAATGAGTTGTGACTTAATTATACTTTTAAACATGTGGGGGGTGCATACTAGTACTATCTAAGTATCTTATTGTGTGCACATCTTTTTTGTGTACCATGGTTTGTATTCCTTCATCCTTCTTATATAATTTTACATCTAAGAATACAATCTCATTAGATGATGAACACATTTTAAAATTAAAAAATTCAGTAGTATTATTAATATATGTGATAAACAAGAGAAGGTCATCTTTCGTACCATCCCATATAAAGAAACAATCATCTACAAATCTAGCATAACTTTTCACATGTGTATTCAGTGCATGTTTATTACTTAAAATATATTCCTTCTCCCATTGAAACAATACTAGATTCGCAAAGGTATTTGCAACAGAAGTGCCCATGGCAACTCCTGTTAATTGTTTATATGGGGTGCCATCAAAAATAAAAATATTGTTAGTTAGTACTAGATGAAGAAGAGAACATATATTTTCCACGTCTCGAGGTTGTTTATTTGTACTAGAAAATAATAACCTTCTAATTGCCTCTATTCCGTAGTCAATAGGAATAACAGTGAATAGTGATTCTATATCCAAAGTTACAAAAACATAATTATAGGAGGCAGTTGTATACCATGACTTAAGCTTCCTTAAGAAGTGTGCACTGTCTTTCACTATGCTTCCACATTTAGGTAATAATTCAGATAAAGTAATCTGTAGGTATTTAGATATAGTTTCAGTTATCCAGCCCTTACCTGAGACGATAGGTCTCAAGGGTGGTTCTTCCAAAGACTTATGTATCTTTGGGATCCCGTATATTTGGGGGATCTTAGGGCATGGTGTGGAAAAATAGTTAAATGTGTCAATTGAAATATCATTGCTTAGCTGCATGTCATAAATAGCCATATTAACTTGTGTTATGCAGTTTTTTACTTCGAGAAGTGTCACCTTTTTAAATGTACTAGTATCGGATAAAAAACTAGAAAATCTGTTCGTATAATATGTTCTGTCCATTAAAACCACAGCCCCTCCCTTTTCTGCTTGTTTTATTATTATATCATTATCTCTTTTCAAATCTTTAAGAGCTAGATATTCTCTGTAAGAGAGGTTATATTTCCTTTTAGCTGTATCACGTTTACAAAACAAGGATCTTAATTCTGCCTCAACAATATTAGTAAATGCTAAGATAACTGGAGATAATTGTGGTATGAACAAACTTAATTTTTTACAAGCACCATTACTTTCAACTGAATTCTTAAAGATTAATTTTAGCATCAAGCTTCTGGCAAAAAGTTTTAAGTCTATGATGGGATTTACCACATCATCCATAGCAAAGGGAATGAACTTCAAACCTTTGCTTAGTATTATTAATTGATCATTTGATAGAATATTGTTTGTTAGGTTTAGTGTACCTTGTCTTATTGATGGCTTCTCATCTATCTGCGTGGCGTTTTGTTGCTTTTTCTGGGACTGCTGCACTTCCTTTTTGCCCCTTGGTTCTGAGGTGAATTTGCCACTACAGTTGCCGTTATGCTTTCCGTATATGCCTTTTTCGCCGAAACCCTTTCTGGTTGTTGCAGGCGAAAGGGTAAAAAAGAAGAAATGTCTGTTTGCCTCTTTTCTTTCGGTTCCCGCTATTGCTCTGTCGTCATCGGCGTTCTCGGTACATCCAGGGTCACATTTTCGACTGTCGAGTTGAGTAAAACTTCTACATTAGATCCTACTGGGCGTTTGTGAACTTCCTTTCCATTTATTTTCTCGATGTTAGCTCTTTCAGCTCCTTGTTGATGTTGCGTTGCTTGCGTAGCGCTTGGTTCACGTCTTCGTTGATTGGTTGGATCCTCGTTTGATGTGCCCGGTAGGGCGAAATCATCCAATCGATCTAACAGTCTGGTTTTGTCCCTAGGAGATGAGACAAAATAATGAACTGAAGCCATCAATAAGACAAGGTACACTAAACCTAACAAACAATATTCTATCAAATGATCAATTAATAATACTAAGCAAAGGTTTGAAGTTCATTCCCTTTGCTATGGATGATGTGGTAAATCCCATCATAGACTTAAAACTTTTTGCCAGAAGCTTGATGCTAAAATTAATCTTTAAGAATTCAGTTGAAAGTAATGGTGCTTGTAAAAAATTAAGTTTGTTCATACCACAATTATCTCCAGTTATCTTAGCATTTACTAATATTGTTGAGGCAGAATTAAGATCCTTGTTTTGTAAACGTGATACAGCTAAAAGGAAATATAACCTCTTACAGAGAATATCTAGCTCTTAAAGATTTGAAAAGAGATAATGATATAATAATAAAACAAGCAGATAAGGGAGGGGCTGTGGTTTTAATGGACAGAACATATTATATAACAGATTTTCTAGTTTTTTATCCGATACTAGTACATTTAAAAAGGTGACACTTCTCAAGTAAAAACTGCATAACACAAGTTAATATGGCTATTTATGACATGCAGCTAAGCAATGATATTTCAATTGACACATTTAACTATTTTTCCACACCATGCCCTAAGATCCCCAAATATACGGGATCCCAAAGATACATAAGTCTTTGAAGAACCACCCTTGAGACCTATCGTCTCAGGTAAGGGCTGGATAACTGAAACTATATCTAAATACCTACAGATTACTTTATCTGAATTATTACCTAAATGTGGAAGCATAGTGAAAGACAGTGCACACTTCTTAAGGAAGCTTAAGTCATGGTATACAACTGCCTCCTATAATTATGTTTTTGTAACTTTGGATATAGAATCACTATTCACTGTTATTCCTATTGATTACGGAATAGAGGCAATTAGAAGGTTATTATTTTCTAGTACAAATAAACAACCTCGACGTGGAAAATATATGTTCTCTTCTTCATCTAGTACTAACTAACAATATTTTTATTTTTGATGGCACCCCATATAAACAATTAACAGGAGTTGCCATGGGCACTTCTGTTGCAAATACCTTTGCGAATCTAGTATTGTTTCAATGGGAGAAGGAATATATTTTAAGTAATAAACATGCACTGAATACACATGTGAAAAGTTATGCTAGATTTGTAGATGATTGTTTCTTTATATGGGATGGTACGAAAGATGACCTTCTCTTGTTTATCACATATATTAATAATACTACTGAATTTTTTAATTTTAAAATGTGTTCATCATCTAATGAGATTGTATTCTTAGATGTAAAATTATATAAGAAGGATGAAGGAATACAAACCATGGTACACAAAGAAGATGTGCACACAATAAGATACTTAGATAGTACTAGTATGCACCCCCCACATGTGTTTAAAAGTATAATTAAGTCACAACTCATTAGAGTAAGTAGACTGACAACTGAAGAACAGGTATATTTGAATGAGATATCAATAATGAAAGCCGAATTTTTAAAAAGTGGATATTCTGAAATTACTATACAGAAAAATATTGAAATAATAACAGAGGGTAGAAAAACAAATTATAAACCAATATTTTTAGACGAGAATATGGATGTAAATTGTGGTATTTTAACGTCTATTAAAAAGAAAGAAAGTGTATTAAGATATACAACTACTTTTTCAGGTTATTCTAACCAAATTAGTAGTATAATACATAAAAATTGGCCAATTCTTATGGCTATGCCAGAATTAAGTGCTATAGTAGGATCCAAACCTAGTTTTGCCTACAGAAATAACCAGTCTATAAAAAGTATGCTATTCTACAAGGATTTTGACATAAAGCAGAATGGTACATATGGTAAGAAAGGGACTTATAAATGTTATAACTGTACCTGTTGTGCTGATATTTTGGAAGCAGATAGTACTTTTATACATCCCACAACACATAAGAAATTTTATTTTCTGTTAATGCAAATTGCAACACCACGAAACTTATTAATCTTGCCACTTGTGTGGAATGTCAAGTATTTTATGTAGGGAAGACTATACATAGGCTGAAAGACCGTATAATTGAGCACAGATCTGAGATAAATAGACAGATACAAACCAATGCTCTATATAAACATATATATGAGTTCAATACACACACCTTTAGATTTAGATGTATAGATGTAATACAAGTGGGTATGAGGGGGGGTGATATAAATAACCTTGTAGAAATGAGAGAACTTGAGTGGATAATAAGACTACAGGCTGACACCCCACCAGGATTAAACAACACCACCAGTATAAAACCAGTATTAGTTAAGCGTCAATTGAATAACCTATAAAATATTATTTATATTTTATACACACAAATACATTATATCATTTACTTTATAGTACGTATTTATATACATTCTCGTGTTTTTAAACATTTCCCTTTTAATATTTTAAAATTTGTGGCTGGTTGATCATGTGATTTTAATTGTTCCTCTATTTAAATGATGTAAACTGCATAATGTGTAATGCTGATGAAGGGTTGAGAGCCCGAAAGCTTCATTAAAGTTTTGTGTTTCTGTGACCACTGTTATTCTTGGACATGACTGACCTGCCATGGAGACAGGGTGATATGCTGTATGTCACCATTGTACAACCACCCCTTAGACATACTCTGCAGATTTATTTATTTATTACATTTGTTTACCGGGAAATTCCGACTGGACACAGATCCTTTTTCAGCGGAGGCCCGGGGAGAAAAGCCCCACAGAATAACATGCATACATACATACAAATGTTTCAAGCACGGGGATTAAACCCCTTCTAGCTTGCCAGTATGCCAAAACACTTGTTCCCATAATAAATGTCCAGGCTGTTCTTAAAAATATCTAAACTAGTACTTGCTTTAATGTAATTTGGTAGTCTGTTCCAAGCATCAGCTACTCTGTCAGAGAACCAATTAGTACACTTCTCATTCCTATAGAATCTTCTACATAGGTTATCTGATGATTCTCTAGTACTTTTTGATAACCCCAAACATTCCCAGAGGTAGTTGTCCCTATATACCTGAATAAAATTTCCTCTTAAATATCTATAAGAGACACTGTACAAGTACAGATAATTTAGTCTTTCATAATAACTTAGATTTTCACATCCATGGATGCCCTTAGTATATTTCTGTTGTACTCTTTCCAGTTTATTCATGCTTGTTTTCCTATAGAGTTTCCATATTGTTATTCCATACTCAAGTTTGGGTCTAATGTAACTAACAAACAATGACTTCATTATGTTTGATTTCCTAGACTTTATAAATCTTTTTTATACAACCTGTAGTTCTATAACTATCATTAGCAAATTGGTTTATATGATTAGAAAAACTCATAGCTGAATCTGCCCATATACCCAGGTCCTAAAATGAGTCTACAGTTTCAATCACTGTGTGCTGTATTAAATATTCACCTTTCAGTTTATGTCTCCCAAATCTCATATGCTTAGTTTTTAATGTATTTATCAACATATTATTCTCCTTTGCCCAAATGGTCAATTTAGTCAAATTATTTTGAAGGCATGCCTTATCTGTAACACTTGTAATCAGTTTGCCCAATTTCAGGTCGTCAGCATATAGACTGTAGAACACCTCAGATGAAAAATTAAGGTCTGAAAGATACAATCTAAACAAGTAAGGGCCTAGGACAGAGCCCTGTAGGACACCTTGACTGTAACCACGGATTTCACCTGTCCAGTTGGTGTGTGATACTTGCCATGTCCTATTTGTAAGCCATGCAGCTATCCATCTTATCAACAGTACATAAATACCTAGTTGTACTAATTTATTGATCAGTGTTTTGTGCATGACCCTGTCAAATGCTGAAGTTAAATCTGTATAAATCACATCACAGCACAATCTTTCATTCATAGCTGTTATTATATTGTTATAGAACATCATGTTACGTGCTGATATATGGTTTCAAGTCCCAACCTATCCAGTTCTGACAATAACTTATCCATTATTACCTTCTCCATTATTTTTCCACAACATGAAAGTAGACTTAAGGGTCTGTATGATTCTGGGTTTGTCCTACTCCCCTTTCCCTTAAAGACAGGTTTAATAAGTGCATGTCTCCAATCTTGAGGAATCTCCCCATATTTATATGACCTAGTGAATAATAGATGTAATGGCAGTGTAAGTTCTTACTTAAGTGTTCTCAGGTCATTGTTACTTATTCTGTCTCCTCCCTGTGCTTTGTTTGGATCCAGTTTGCACATTTCTTTTTCAATATAATCTAATTTGATTCCAGTATCTGGGGTTACCTGGATGTCACTAGGACAACTTGCCACCCCTTTTGTGGAGCCAAACTGTTTTGCATAAGATTTTGTAAATGTATCTATAATCTGTTGTGTCTGAGAATAAATTTTAAAATCTGCACACAGTTTATCAATTTGTGTATCTTTATTCCTTCCACATCTTATCTATCTATAAAAAGGTTTCCTATTATGCTCAATATCTTTATATAAATTTTCTTCAAATTTTTCTTGATCTTGTCTAACACTATTTTATTTATTTATTTTACATTTGTTAACCGGGCTAGTCCAACTGGATACATGTCCATTTTCAGTGGAGGCCCGAGGAGAAAAGCTCCGCTATCTAACAGCATGATAATCAAACAGTCTTTACAAAAATACTTAAGCTGTTACACGCTTGAGTGAAAAAGTAAATACACAAATCAAAAATAAAAGCATGAAAAAATATGTACACAGTAAAAAACAAATTTTAAGCACAGAACATACTTTGGGCATTATAATGACAATGTGAAGAAAGTACATAAAGATAATAGGAGGTAGTGCTTTAGCATGAGTATTGGAAAGGGTAGAATAAGACAGAATACAGTAGGATGTTTGAAGGTAAGCAGTAGAATAGGGAGGAGGGTATAGTTACAGGATTAAAGAGAGCATTTCTTAGTGGAATAGCTTAGAGCTGGGAGAAAGAAAGATGTTTGCAAGAGTAGTGAGGAGCAGAAAGATCAGGTTGGGTAGATGCATGAGCATAGCCTGTGGTTGGATAGGTAGTGTTTTAGTTTAGTTTTAAATAGAGAGTTGGAGGTTTGGCTTGTCAGGTCAGGAGGAAGTTGATTCCATATTTTACCAACTGAGTTGGAAAATATGGCGTTACCTGCATTGTTCTTAGATAGAGAGGTTTGGATCAGTATTTTACAAGACGAAGGTTTTTTAGGTTGTTGTAAGGCTTAATAAGGGTGGAGAGCATAGGTGTATAATCAGGGTGGTGGAGGGCTTTATGGGCTATAGAGAGTTGGTAGTATTCAATCAGGTGGGGTAGCTCTAGCCATCCTAGGAGGTGGAGATTTCTGCAGTGATGTGTTTTGTATGGGGAGGCAGTGGCAAATCTGGCAATGTTATTGTAGGTAGATGTAAGCTTATTGATGTTATATTTGGAAAGGTTAGTATATATAGCGGAAGCATATAGTAGTGTCGAGATAAGATGAGTTCTGGCTATGGTAGTTCTAGCTTCTGGAGTTAGGAATGATTTGATTCTGTAAAGAGAACCTAATTTTCTATGAGTTGCTTTTATGGTTGAGTTAATATGAAAGTCAAATTTAAGTTGGTTATCAATAGTTATGCCTAAGAGTTTGGTTGTTTGGTCTGGGGAGATAAGGGTACCATTGTTTGAAGTAAGAGAGAAGTTAATTGAGGGGATTGGTGTGTAGGTAAGAAGAGGAGAAGTTTAGTTTTCTTAGGGTTTAGAAGAAGACAATGATTAGAGAACCATTGCTCTATGGTAGTAAAAGTTCTTTGGGTGAGGTCGTGTAGGTCATTTTGGTTAGAGGCAGAGCAAATGATGGTGGTATCATCAGCGTATTGAATACAGGTAGTAAGAGGTGTGGCAAGGTGTAGGTTGTTAATAAAGATGGAAAATAAAAGAGGACCTAGGATTGAGCCCTGAGGGACACCTAGAGAGGTAGGAAGAAGCTCCGAGAGACTGTTGTTCCATAGCACTGCTTGTTTCCTATTTTGAAGATAAGAAGTAAACCAGTTTAGAGCAGTGCTATCAAAAGAAAGAGATTTTAAGCGATGAAGGAGTAGTTGGTGATTCACCATGTCAAAAGCTTTTGACAGATCTACAAAGAAGGCTGATGAAAGAAGATTGTTGTTTCGGTTATTATTAATGGAATCAATAAAGGTTAGTAAGGCTGTGGTGGTGCTATGGTAGGGACGGAATCCATGTTGGCAATTTGCTAGGAGATTATTGTATAGAAGGTGATTAAGTAGCTGTTTGTGGATGCATTTTTCCATTATTTTTGCTATAGGAGATAGCAGCGCAATAGGGCGGTAGTTAGAGTATTCAAAAGAATCACCCCCTTTAAAGAGAGGGATGATGTGGGAGATTTTCCAGAGTGAAGGTATAGTACCTTCTTTTATGGTTCTATTAATTAGTATAGAGATTGGATAGGCAATAGCTTTAGCTCCTAGCTGGAGATATTCTGCTGGGATTTTGTCGGCTGAGGGTGTAGAAGGTTTAAGTTTTTGAAGTAGGTTAAGTATATAGGAGGTGGGTATGGGTTTAAGATGAAATGGTGGTGGGGTGTAGTTCTGGTTACCTAGTAGAGCAGGGTCAGGGTTTTGTTGGTTGGCTAGATTAAGTATTGTAGAAGTAAAGAAGTTATTGAAAGCATTTGCAGTATGCAAGGGAGAGTCAGGGTGGGAGTTTAGTGGACTGGGAGTTTCCACTTTCCCGGGGGAAAGAAGTTTGTTAATAGAATTCCAGAATTTTTGTGGTTGTTGTTGGGAGGAACTCTGTAATTGGGTGTAAAAGTTTTTTTTATCTTGTATGATAGCTATTTTAGTCGAATTTCTTTTTTGTTTGTAAGTGAGGTGGTCAAGTGAGTCTTTAGTAGTTCGCCATTTAGTCCAGGCTTTGTTCCTACTTATTATAAGTTGTTTAGTATTACTTGTAAGCCATTGTGCTGTCCTGAATTTCATGCGTATAGAGCGCATGGGGGCATGATGATCAAGAATGGAAAGGAAGGTATTGTTGAAGTGGTTAACTGCGTCGTCTAATGGCAAGGTTTGCAGAGATGACCAGTTGACTAGGTTAAGTTCGTATTGAAACTGATGGGGGTCAAAGTGTTTTTTGCTGCGAGATAATCGGATAAGTGGTGGTTTTGTCAGGTGTGTTTTGTGCCTGATAATGTATGTTAGTGAGTGGTCACTTAGGTCATCTGGGAGGGTTCCTATGCTTATACTATGCTTAATCTGTTTGTCCAGTTCGTTTATTTCAGTTTTCAAAGTTGTAGCTTGACCTCTCTTCCGTTTCTTATATTTTTTTGTCTCTCACCTTAATCAGGTATCTTGTTCTTATTGAAATATACCCCCCTGGTGTTGTGTGCCTAGATCCTGATGTTAAACATTTTTTTGACTTTTTGCACTCAAACAATTTCTCTTTCAAAACTTTCCACATTCCATATGCAGTTTTTCCACTGAACACCTCGCTCCAGTTAGTTTTATATGTAAATGTTTTGCTTCCCTATAATCTGTAATTAACCTTCCGTTCATTGGCTTAGATTTCATTTTGGCAGAATTATCTAGCAACAAATTAACCTTTATGACCCCATGATCACTGCACATCAATGGTGATAAAACTTGACATGGTAGATGGTAAACAATAACAATCAGGGTATGAATACAGTAGAGGCAATCAAGACATGGAGAAATACAGGAGCAAATTAATTACATTTGAGTAGAAAGCTCTAATTAACATTGAAGAATAAGAAGTAAAACACAGAGCTACAAATTATCTAAACAGTAACTAGATAACAATAATAATAGACTAAATGATTAACTAAATCCTCGAAGGATTAACAAGCAGTGAGTAATCTTCAGTTCAGTTTTATAGTGATAGAGGAAAGGGTTGGGGGGTATTACTCGGGGTTTGGACAAGGACAAAGCCAGTGAGAATTTAGGTGAGATTTAAGTGCAGTCTTGAAAAGACTGCATGAAGGAAGGGTATGTTATGGTAGTGGGAAGGTTGTACCAGAGCTTGGGTATAGTGCAGGAAAAGAGGTGTACCACCATAAGCTTCAGCTGCATTAGAGGAAGTCTGGCATGGGTAAGGGGCACTTGGTAGAAAAGACCATAGGATAATGCAGGGGAGCAAAGGGTGCACACATACAAATGGAATTGGGTTGAAAAGGTTAATTTAAAAGCATTTAATGGATTCCCAGTGTCTGACAGTGTAATTGTGCACAGGCAATTGGCTGATAATGCAGATACACTGAGGGGTATAATGACTGACAGGTAGCCCTATTGTACTGCTTGACAGCCATAAATGTATAGTAGCAGGGCTGAGCAGGGTGACTGCATTGATCTGTGTGGGGTTATGGCTCTAGGAAGATGGATGTACCACACAGGTGTAACAGGAGCCACAAAGATAAACAGCTGTCAAAGAATCAGTGAATTTAGTTTTCATAAAAAATGTATATCTTCTATCTACTAGTGTCTGACAGGCTATACTAAGGCAAAGCACTGATGGAGCCACATTGTAATTTAGCCAGTGGCTCATGCATGTACCCACAAAGCTCTTTAAGTAGGTCTTCTGCAGCTTACAGAACAGCACTGCTTATCTTTACTTCCATAAATGGATAGCTATATATAGGTTTTGTATTTTAGTTGACACGTTCATTTTTTTCATTAACACTTTAAAGGTTATCATTTGACTTAGTCCAAATAATATTTTAGTTCTCTGACATTCAACATAAAAAGAATCTGTAAGGATAAGGTTAATTAGTGATGTTTATATATTTTGTTTCGACTTCTTTATGGAATAGAAGTTGAATAAAACCAGTATTTACATTGCTGTTTAGGTCGGTACCCATGGTGCAGGATCTGCTTAAATACTATTGAAGGTTCACTGTGTTTATCCAACAAAGGCTTTATATAGTTTGGAGCTGCAGGGACATGCATATACTAATTACTGATTATTGTATTATTCACTGGTTCTCACCAAGAAACAAAGCCCTAGTTTATTTATAACAATTTATGAATCCTGCTTTAGCAGTACATTAGTAGCATATTAGCATTATATAGTACTGTACTGCACTGCATTATGCCACCATGTTTTAATGAAAATTTGAAAAGGAATACATTAAGAATATTAGGGCTCATTTCACATATTGGACTGGTCTTAACTGTCTAGGTCTTGCTTAACTTAATTTTATCACCTCCCTTATAACATGGAGTACACTGCTTGGGATTTAACCCACATAATATAATTTGGTTGTTAAGTGACTCTACCTGAAGGAAAAAGGACAACTGTTTTTGACATGATCACTACAACATCTGGTCTTTGACAAAAGTTTACATTAACAGAAAGATTATTGTCTCATCACCTCCCCTTTTTTTTTTTTTAGGGAAGACGTCACTCTCCCACAACCCTTTATCCCCATTTTATCCTCCCTTATCTCACTGTGTTGTGACATCCCTTCTCTGGGCCAGTGATCAAGGAGCCTCAGTCCTCACCATGAACACTGGTGAGGGATGTTCACTTGAAACAAAAATAGATATACACATTATTTCCAGATACAGCTCTCTGCACCAAGCACAGTTTCCCCTAAGAGCACACAGAGAACACACTCAGCCTTGAGGCTGGGTTTCCCTCACTCTCACCTGGTCCCAAATAAGACTCCCCATGGACACAGCTATAGAGTTGAGTCTTCAGCTGAGTGTTCCAAGCCAAGTCTTCTACCACCCTCTCTGTGAAACCAGAGCTTTGTGTCCCTGCCCCAAGTAGCTGATACACACACTCTTTGCAGTTCGATTTTCACACATACCCCCCACACACACACCCAGGAAAGGCTGGCACATTTCTACCAGCTATGCCCCCTCTGTCGAGACTATAAGGTAGATGCACTGCCACCAGCCAGCTACTTTAAGGCTGTTACAAGGGTAACCAATTATACTGAGTGAAATTAATATTAATACCAATGGTAATGTTGAACAAAAACAGCAAGCCTTTCAGGAGCAGCCCCAGTGTCACCAAATACTTATAAATACTCTCAAAGGTTAAAATATTCTCTAAAAGACCAGCCACAATGAAAAGTTTAAATATGTTTAATAATAAATAAAAAAAGAACACAAAAAAAACACCAGAGTTTCAGTCACAGGAACTATTAAAAATAACACTGGTGAATAGATTCACACACAGAGAGAAAAACAGTACTCAACTAGTCTCACTATATTTTTCTCATTGATCTAAAGAATTACTATTCCCTGGTTACTTATTAAAGCAAGGCGAGATAAAGTGGGTGAGTGATCCTTCTTTATCAATTTTTAGAAACAGATTGCTCTGAGACTTCTGTCTCATCTAGTATTAAAACATCATTTCAGTGCTGGATTACAGATCAACATCACATACATCTGGTCACTTGACTTCTGGTTCCTTGATGTCTAGTTCCCACACTACCCTCTTTACTAGAAACTGAGCAATAATCTAGCATGCATGTGGTATAATAGGCACACTTAGAGCTTTGCTAAGATGTGTTACAGCATCTGGAAGTTTTAAAACCATTTCAAAAACTTCCACCCTTCCAGGGTAGCAATTAGTTCACCCCTAAGGACAATACAGTAGGATTCCCAGTCCTGATTTTCACATACATTTTGTCTCTGGCTGTAATAAGAACTGTAAGATACAATCTTTATGGCCTAAACCAGGTAATGTAATTTCAGACTATTTTTCAAAGTTAGCTGGACTGAGATTAACCTCTTCTCTTCCAGTATCCTCTGTTACAATTTATTAATTTCAATCGCTAAAATACAGTCTGATGTGCAGGTGTATTTCTTTTCTGTCCTGCAGGACCCACTGTTGGTACATTTTCAACACAAGCAGCTTCATAAATACATTTTCAACACAAGCACCTGTACAAATCAGTTTGATATACAAATGACATATAATTATTTGCAAAACTCCAGCTAACTATGCTGGCGTATGTTACATGGCCAATGCCCTACTTCTGGCATAGCTGGCAGTACCTCACATTATCAAAATGTCATCCATTTGACTTACTGCCTCTCATTCATCCTTCTTCCCTCTTCTCTTTGCATCTCTCACACTCTTCTTTCTAGTCCTCATCCCTCTGCATGCCTCTCACACATTTTCTCTGTCTTTTCTTCATGGTATCCTTTCTTGTAGCTATTCATACTTGCCTATTCTAATGCCTTTATACGTCTGTAAATAATAAAGTGCTGATATCCATGTAGCCTAAGCCATCTCAGTCATTATGGCTGCATCTTCTCTATAAAGCTCTGCTAAGAATAATTCCATTTTTCCATGCATGTTTTGACATTAATTGCTTCTTGAACTAAATGTAACATATTCTTAACATTTATAAATATTTTTTTTATGTTTGTTTCTAGCATATCCTTGTCACTGTAAATATGTTTGCTTATTTCTTATGTGATCCCATTTACCTGAGCTGTGTCTGCAAATGGTCCATTGAGATCAGTGCACTACCCCAGTAAGCAATTATAAATACATAAGTTGAAAGGAAACCATTTTGACCATATTTTGCATGTCACTGCATTAGTGGGAGTATTAAATTTGACATAATAGTATTATGATGTCTATCTTATAACTCTTATGATACGAGGCGTGTGTTATTATAGATCTTATGTAAACATTGCTGCATTGATCGTTCATTTTATTTATGGTGGCCGAGGATGTAGGAACCTACAAAAATGGCCATATTAGTCATACAGTATTATTTAATATGGTTGAAGAATTAGAATGTCTTGACAGTATCTCATGTGTACTACTGGGGCTTAATGCAAATAATTTATAAGTCTATGGATTTGTTTTATTTAATTAGTATTAATTGATTGCAGAACTCCTCGCATGCTAATGCGCATGTGTTGGAGTTCTGAGCCCTGAGCCCTTGCAATAAAGAGAGCCAGTAACAGAGAGAAAAAAAAAATCCATCTTGTACCATGACAGGTTGTTTTCAAAAGCAGCCCAGCAGTACGTGCAGCTCAAAGAAATCAGTGCTGCTGACAGGCAGAAAATCTACTTGGAAAGGGACTCCTCGGGCTGCTGTATGAAGCAGCAAGTAGCCATTTGTATTAGCCCTGTCTGCTGACGCAGCCTGATTCAGTCCAAGACAAGTGTGTTGTATATGTGCAAAGACATGGGAACAAGTGTTATTAATTGAATTATTTAAAATAATGTATATTTTTGTTAGCAGTATGTGTGCCACTTACCCAGAATTAAGAAAATGCTTGTAATTTAAATGTGTGTGTTATGTGTGTGGTTTGGATGCTCTTAAATCTTCTAATTTTTCAGAATTTCTCTGCTTTTTTGCTTCACATTTTAGTATGTTCCCTGTAACATTTGTGCTTTATTTTGGCAACTCACTGGGTATTTTGGCAACTAAATGAAACATTTAAAGTTACAGATTTCAAAGCGTTCAGAAAAAAAACATGTGGATGGAAAGTTCTAGCTACTTTAAGTATGTAAGGGCATTATTTTTCCCATTTTGGTACTTTGTCTGCTATAACGTTTTTCTCTTTGATTCTTGAGCTAAGCGAATGAAAGGTATGAAGGGGTGTTTGCAGAAGGTTGTAGATTGTATTCTGGAAGAGTGAGCTCAGAAGCTGCAGGCCTGTGAGGCAGTTATGCATTTGTTTATTCATTTCATCTCAGTCAGACTTCTGAGTTGTAGTCACTATTTACCAGTGGTTGTAATTGATGGCTGTTTTTGTGCACCCGTGTGTGTATGCTCACTTGTTCCAGATTTTGCAGAATGTCTGTGATGTTGCTTTATATTGTGGTGTGCACCTCACAATGTTTGTATTTGTTTGCTGTCAGTAATTAAATTAATAATGACAGATATTTAAGCATGCAGAAAAAAAAGCATGCTAATACAAAGCCTATCATTCGATCACAGCTAATGGTCATTGACCTTCTGTAATAGATACACACCCAGTTCCCATTAGGTTCACTCATTCAGTTGTTTCCTGCTGTCCCTTTCCCCCACCCTTGATTTGAGGTCACCAGTTGCCACTGACCGTGAGAATAATATTTTGTGAGTTTGTCAGAAATTGTATTTTTTGCTAGCCCAGGAACAGCATTGTTTTTAGAGCAATCACGATATATATATATATTTTTACAGCAGAAATAACCCTTTCTTCTCTGTGATGTGAAGACAATGTAATATGTTATGAACGACTCTTTGCATTAGTGACAGAAATTATTGCAACAAAATGGTATTTGGCTCTTATGGTTGGGATATTTTATTACTAAAGTAATGATACTTTGTTATTCAATTTTAAGGAATGGTGGTGGTTTCTTATCAGGGCAAGAGTAACACTTACTTATAAAAGCAGAAGGTGGGCTCTTTATCAGAGAATGACATCATATGTCATTCTTTGATCAAGGGGGTGGTGGTTCTTATGGTAGGTACTTTATTAGGGAAGAGGTAGCATGTCTTCATAAGGTCAGGGCTGACACTTTATCAGGCCATTCCTGTACTAAAAGCAAACCTGTTACATAATAAAAATATACCTATAATACCAGAAGCAATAGTCCATTAGGTCTCTATTTGCCCCGTGTTTTTGTTTGACTTTGTCTAGGTGCAGTGGTACTTCTGCGTTTTTTACCAATGTGGCATGATTCTTTATTCAATCAGTGCTGCTTGCTAAACATTGAGGACACCTGCTTTTGTATCTAGAATTATAGCTCTCCAGTTTGTTTTTTAACTGCAAATGGCATACTTAGCTGCTTTTGGCAAGGACAGAACACATTTTCCAACTATATCCTTTTTTGACATTTCTAAAATATCATAGCTTAATTTCTTGTACTAATTTTGTATGTATGTGCTACACTTAAAGTGCAATATATTTAAAAATGTATCTTGTATGCCTGTAGTCTTATAAATGACTAACTTGTGTTTATAGTCTAACAAATTATAATAATCAAACACACTAATATGAATATTTATTAATTTTCATAGATATCAGAAGACTATAAATGCCTCCAATCAGGGAAAGTTAAAATGTCTTCCGTACCATGTATTTAAGAGTGATGGAGAAACAGACTTCAACCAGGACAGACAGCAGCAGGTTTGATTTGTCTCCGATAAAACCCTATCTTGATATTAGACTTGTTTTTATTTTAATGGTTATGCATGCTTATGGCATTGTAAATAAACTATTTATTATGTTTACTTTGCCAACCCAACTTTTACGTTATTGCATCAATGACATTTAATAATGCCTCACAATATTTTTTTGCAGCTCCTGTTTCAGTTACATTGTTAATTGTGACAGTCTTTTTCCAAGCTAACAGTTTTTTATATTATTGCATGAGTGATATGAGATACAGCTTCTGTTTCAGTTACATCGTAGTTAATTGTGAATGAGCCTTGCCAAGATTAGCTCTTTTATAGTGTTGCATAAGTGATATAAGATACTAACAGCTTCTATTTCAGATACATTGTTGCTAAATGTGTCTGACTGCTGCCAACCCAACTCTCTGCATTATTGCATCATTGACATGCTGAAGGCCTTATGATTTGCAGAGGCAGCTTCTATTTCAGTTAATTGTTGCCAACACTGAAAACACAGAATTTGAAAGCAGATATGGAACGCTTGGCACATCAAGTCTGATCATTTCACTTTGTCCACCTCTTTCTCTCTCGCTCCGTCTTACATTAGCTGCAGTTGTAATTTAATGGACATTTTTTCCTCCTACCCATGTCAAAATTGTTTATATCTGCCCTAAATATTAATGAATCTTATCAAAGGGAAGCCATTCAACCATCCTTCATTTTTTTAATTATAGCATTTTTTAGAGGCATAGATGCAAGTTTTTCATAGCACTTAGATTGTTATGGCTTTGTAAATAACAGCAGCTTCCTGTATAACAACATAGTCACACTGTATTTGATGTACTTGCTTATTTAAAGAATGATTGAAAAGCTGCTAAGTGCCTGTAAGTAGGAAATTCTGTAACAAAATTCAAGAATCACAGATCTGGTAACAAATGTCAATAAAGCTAAGACATGAGTCTTTTGAATTTTTGGAAGATAATTACAAAAAAAATGTATTAGAGATTCCCTCTGTGATTCCTTGAGAGTAAATTGCCTGGGTGATAATTTAGCACATCGAACCTCACCTTTGCATTAGTGTAGCTCTTAGAATGTTACATACAGTAGTTTAATAGCTGTTGTGATGACTCTTTTTGGTTAATTCTATTTATAAGGGAGGCTGTCACCCCCTTATCACCCAATCTTCTTAAAAAAGGGGTGGTTAAAGGAAGCAGCCTAATTAGAAATTAAACAATCAGTTGCTTTGTCTATTAAAAAATGTTAAACTAGACACCTTTCTCATTATGTATCTAGGAATAGCTGTATCTCCAGTAGCTGTGCAGGACAGTACAGGAATTGGCTGTTATGGACAACACTAGATGTTGTGTAACAATGTCACGTGTTATTGTGAACCTGAAGCTACTCAAGGTCCATTGTTACACATAACTGCTATGCCTGTGTTTAAAATGCATAAAAGTGGTAGCTTAAAAAACATAACTGTTCTTATCCAAGATGAAATGTACATAAGACATACTAAAAAAAAAAAAAAAAAAAAAAAAAAAAAAAACTTTTTATGGGAGGCAAGTCCCCATGTATCCCATTAACTTCTATATACTAAATTTGAGATTGCAATAACACAGAGCAAAATGCACTTTAAAGTTAATTTTTCCTTTCTGCTCGCTCTTCATGTCTGTAGGGTTTAGGCACCTAGCCAAAATGACATTTCCATGCGGTACATTTGGCTGGGGGACACATGGCTGAAATGAAATTTGACTGCAGAGAAATAAGGCTGCTATGAATTCCCTGTGGGGAATTAGAAGAATGTGGTGCCATGCCTACAAATGCAATAATCAAATGCACAGTGGAAAAATAATGACCATGGCCAAGAAGGCAACATGAGACAGCAGACAGTATGGCAGGTGGGCATATCAGTGCTAGTAAAAATGCAGTGCACAGTTGGCAGCACCTTTATAAGTGCTATGTGTGAATCTTCTACCCCTTTTACAGTATCCAGAGAACATTACCCAAAATGCATACTGGAGCCTAAATGCATAGGCAGGATTTCCTCCATGCTGTAGCACATTTCTACATGTTGTAGTTACATAAGCATGTATTGTGCACTGAGCACAACACTCATTAGTTCTTCTGCTCCCATGCACTTAGTTATAAAAGCTGTGGGCAAGGAAGTGTGTGCTTCTCTTTGCCCCCATGGAATTCACAAAGGACTATATTTCTCCGCAGCTGAATGTCATTCCACCCATGTGTCCCCAACCAAATGTACCACAGGGAAATGTCACACTGGCTAGGTGCCTGAACCCATGTCTGTGTCATAGCACAGCATAAGTTAATGCTACAGGTGGTTAGCAAAATATGCATAAGCAACGTATGTCAATGATTTGACTTATGGGGAATTAAGGCAACTGAGTCAGATTTGTATCAGTACAGAGATGGTTATAAGAAGAAACTATTTTTTTCTCAACCAACCTTTAACTTGGGGATATAACCCCCAGTAATGGTAATGGGAAAACAGACATTTCACATTTATTCTAGCAGCCTCCAAAAACTGCAAAAGTAATTTTGCTTATTTCTCAGGCATTAAATAGGCCCAGTGGAAAGTGTTAGACAGTATTGCTTAATTTAATTTAGATGTCAGCTTTCTGACGAAAATGCACCTTAAACATTTCATTACTGACTGGAAAGAGACATTGCTTTTGTCTCCATTTAGAAGATGTGAAATGTTAATATCTTGTGCATAGTAAATATTAATTTGTGGCTTCGACATTACTGCAATTTTTATGCACCAGTAAAGACTTGGGCACCCAGAGATGATGTAGCTGAAACACTGGTATGGCCTTAAGGGTTTATATATATATATATATATATATATATATACATATATATATATATACGTACTTAAGTATATCTCTATAGTTTTATATATATATATATATATATATATATATATATATATATATATATATATCCCTGAGACCCATATTGAAAACTAGGAAGCTTAAACATTAGACATAAAATTCTACAGAAATGGAACTCAATATTGAGTCTGACCTACACATTTTTATTTTTTATATATTTTTATATTTATGCTTATATAAGAGTGTAGTGATTTAATACAGCTTTAAATTTGAATGTCTTTATGTATTAATTGTTTAATTGATTAATAAGTTGGAGGTTAGGTGTTTAAATATACTGAACCTGTTGCATTTTATTATGTCTGATGAAGCGGAACATTGAATCCGCAAAAGCACTTACATTCTCAATAAATTTATGTATTTTTACCGTTTGGTCGTTGGATAATTATTCGTTGGAAGTGAATATTGACTGAGACCTGCATCCTGTCTGCTGCTTTTGGTCTGGGGAAGCTTTCTAATATTATAAAGGTTTTTTCCTTTTTCTTTACCATATATATATATATATATATATATCATGAACCTCTTGGCTGGGCCTTTTTTGCTAAATTCGTTGTGTGTGACATTTTTTCCCATTTGTTTAGATGGCACCTTTTAAAGATTGTCTAAAATCTGTAAACTGAAGCTTCATAAAATATCTGCCTTTGTCTCCTTTTGGCTTTTCCTGTTAGGGGTTGCCACAGTGGAACAATGGTCCGCAGAACAATTGGCAGTGGAGCTTTATGGTGCTGAGTTACCTGCCTGGTGCCCAACCTTCCACAGAAGGCTCACACATGCACAGACTCACATCTAGGGCCAATTTAGTGTGTCCAATTCACCTGCAGCATCTCTTTGGAATATGGGGGGAACCGAAGCACCTGGAGAAAACCCATGCGACATCAGGGAGGACATGCAGATTCCACACAGAAGGCACCCCAGCCGAGAATTGAACTACAGAACCTTTTGCTGTGAGGCAGCAATGCTAACTGTTGCACCACCGCGATCGCTCCAAGAAATGTCTGCCTAAAATGCTTAAATGTAGTGTGCAGGTAATGCTGACATAGCAGACATGTTATGTCTCCATTTTTTTGTTTAAGCAATTAAATAAAATCATTTAACAGTGAGCTCACATAACATTAAGTTAAATATTTAATTCCATTATACTTCTATTGGACTAGAGAGTTCATAGGTTCATAGGTTCATAGGTTCATACTAGGCTATCTGCCCGAGGGCATTTATAAGCCTAGCCATAGTTTTGTGGCTTACGCCACCCCTTAGTTTGGAGAAACTATGCCCATTATTTAGCTGTGCCTCTGTCGAGCAGTGACACTGAGGTAACCCCTGGGGTGTATCTGCGACTCCCATCCATTGGTCAAGATTCCTCTTGAACAAGGCCAGCGAGGTGCTCTGCCTCACATAAACCGGGATTTTGTTCCACAGCATAGGGAGTCTTTGGGTGATGAATCTAGCCCTCCAGCACGTCCTATTAATAACCGTGTCGAGGTTTAAGTCACCCGCCCTTGTGGCTCTGAGGGATCTAGATTTTTTGAGATGAAGCATGTTCATCAAATCTGGGTTTGACATGGCCTTGTATGTCAGGCATAGGTCACCTCTGAGTAAGCGGTACGCAACTGAATATAACTGGAGTTCTTTCAGTCGTGCAGCATAAGACAGATTTTTGAGACCCTTTATCCTTTTGGTGAGGAACTTTTATGGCCTCTCCAGCTGCTGCAAGTGTCGGGTCAGATACATTCTGAATGGGGCATTGTACTCGATCATTGGTCTGATGAGTGATGAGTATAGGGAGACTATGACTTCCCTTGATCTAGATGTGAATCCCTTCATGATAAGGTGGGCAATGTAGAAGGTCTTCCTAACTACTTTAGCAATATGAGTGTCGAATGAAAGGCTACTGTCAACCTGGGTTCCCAGGTCCCTAATAACTTCTTCTGTGTTCAGGGGATTGCCACCTATATGGTAGCTAGGGGTAACCTTATTTTTCCCGAAGGGTATGACTATGCATTTCTTGGCATTTAACTTGAGGCCATGGCTCTGGCACCAGTTATCCGTTTCTGTGAGACCCTTCTGAAGGATATCTGTGTCGGATGTGTTCTCAACTACGGCGCCCAGTTTGCAGTCATCTGCGAACTTTGTCAGCCATAACCCTCCTATGTTAGCTTGTACTTCAGAAAAGTAGATGCCAAACAAGAGTGGGCCCAGGACTGAGCCCTGTGGGACACCACTTGTGACAGGCTTAGAGTCTGACATGGCGCCAGCAACTCTGACCCTGTGGGTTCTGTCACTCAGCCAGTTTGCAACCCATCTTGTAATGTATGGGTTTACATTTAAGTTGATGAGTTTTTCAATGATACCTGAATGGGGTATTGTATCGAAAGCCTTCACCAGGTCTAGGTAGGCTGTATGGACTGCATTTCCCTCGTCAATGGCCTTGGTGACTGTTTCAAAAAAGTCAACCAAGTTTAAAAGGCATGATCTGCCTTTGACAAAGCCAAACTGGGTTGGATCCAAAGTCTGCAAATTCCCTATGTCTTTATTTATGAGATCCATTATGATCCTTTCCATGGCTTTGCAGATCAGGCTTGTCAAGCTAATGGGACGGTAATTTCCAGGGTCGGTGGAGGCACCGCCTTTGTGGAGTGGGACCACAGTCGCTGTGCGCCACTCCCTGGGTACGTATCTGGAGGTGAGACTAAGATTAAAACAGCTGTCCTAACTGTGGGTTTAATTCCTTGTTGAGTTCATGGAGCACACAGCCGGGGACACCATCAGGTCCCATGGATGCTGTGTTCTTTGCCTTGGAGAGATGTTTGGGGGGCTACAATCATTTGGTATAGATATCTCTTCTTTAGGCGGGGAGGGTGGGGAGAAGTTTGCACTGAACCTGTCAGCCAGTATGTTGGCAATGTCAGTAGGATCAGTAATCTTCACATCATTTTGAACTAATTCTGAGCATATCTGGGAGTTTCCTCCTAGGTTTCTGACATAGCTAAAGAATGCTTTATGGTTGTCTTTAGAGTCCTTAGCTATTTTTTTCTCAAAATTAGCTTTGGATGATTTTATGAGAGCTCTTAGCTTTTTACTTATAGTGATCAGCGGTGTCTTACCTTTTAAGGATTTTGCTCTATCTTGTAGTAGCTTTCTCCTTTTATTGTAGAGTTTGTTTATGGCTGGGGTCCACCAGACTGGACGCTTGCCTTTGGTACAAAGAGTCTTTGTTTTGCTTGGGATTGCCTGATCCATGCAGCCCTGCAGGTGCTGGTAGAAGGCATTTGTAAGTGATTCAGTAGTTTGAGTAATGTTAACCGCCGGCTCAGGGGCCTTAAAGGAGACCACACTAGTCTTTAGAAGTGTGAAGTCGGCTTTCGAGAAGTTCTTTACTGTGGTCTTTTTCATTTCGGATGGGGCGGGATGAGGACCTCCAGCGAGATTAGTTTGTGATCAGATCTCACCAGTGAGGGGTATACTTCTGGCGTTGAACATTGTGCTCCCATGTTCGTGATGATGAGATCAAGTATGTTCTCTCCTCTTGTGGGGATGGTGACTAGTTGTTCCATGGCATTTGAGTTTATGAATTCCAGGAACTTTTGGGCTAGAGTGTTTGGGCTTGAGTAGTGTTCCCAGTCTATATTAGGGTAGTTGAAGTCACCTAGTATGATGGTGTTCGGAGATACATTTATCCCCTCCAGTGTTTTCAGGAAGGCCATGTGAGGTTCCTGAGTTTGCGAGGGTGGCCTGTAACATGCTACAATTTGCATAGCAGTCTTGCCTATGGTTAATTGCACCTGGATGGTTTCCGATGCATCGTGCGATGCCACCAATCTTGAGGTGTGGGTGTCCTTGATGAATATGGATACCCTCCTCCTTTCTTGGTATTGTCCAGGTTTTGTGGCCGGAATGCATGATATGAGGTAAAACCTGATAGTGCTGTGGTGCTCTCAGGAGCTTTGAACCAGGTTTCTGTCACAGCACAGACATCGATGTTCTCCATACTGAGAAGGGCCTCGAGTGCGTGCATCTTGAGGTTGAGACTTCTGGCATTGAGCAGCATTACCCTTAGTTTTTTTTCTTTGTTTTGTTCTAGGGTGGTAGGTTTAGAATTTGAGCCTTGCCTAAAAAAGGCACTATGGGGGTGGCAAGAGCCTTTGCCAAAATCCGGAATCCCAGGGGTGACAAGTGCAAGCCGTCCCTTGCGAAGCAGCGTGGCTTGTCCAGCATGTCATCCCAGGCAGACAGACATTGGATCCCCTTTGAATGACACCAGAGTTTAAGCCAATTGTTAAAACTGATCATTTTATCTCTGTATTGTGGCATCATTCTTGGTGAAGGTAGGATACTGCTCAAGGTCAGGGTCATACCTGCCTGGGCTACATAATCAGAGAGCTCCTCTATGTCTCTTTTCATGTAGTCCAGGGAGGTACGTCTCAGGTCGTTTACACCAGCGTGGACAATGATTGAGTCGTACTTGTACCTGCTGTTGAGAGACCTGAGTGCATGCGTTATGTGGCGGATTCTAGCACCCAACAGGCAGCTTACTGTGACCTTCTCCTTACTCAGTCTGGTGAGCGGGACGTCAGTGTGTCTGACTATGGAGTCACCAATGACTAGTGTGTCTGGCATAGTGTTTGGCCTTAAGGGCTGTGACTGCTTGACACTCTGACTGTGTGGTCTATGTGATGCAGGTGTTGTGTACTGAGGTGGTAGTTGTTTGGGTGTCTGCTTTGGTGGCCTCTGCTGTTTTGGTAGATTTTTGATCAGAGCCTCGAGTATGTCTTTGTGTGTTTATGTGTATGATTTGAGGTTGTGATGGTATTATGTGAGACTGGGTCTATAGTGTGTGTGGTTACCTTCTCCTCCTGTCTGGTCTTGCCAGTCCTATGTTGAGAGAGCTCAGCCTCCAGTTTGGCCGTATAGTTGCATCTCTCGCATGTATTTGTGTTTTGTGGGAGGAGGAGAGGGTTGTCTGTGTACATGAGGCAATTGTAACATTGCCTCAATAATCCCAGGTTCACCAGCTGAGCAGGAGAGGATATTAGCAACTGATCCCTCGACATGCTAGAAGAAATAGACAGAAAAACTTAAAAAAAAGGTTTTGGGGATGTGGGTGACCGAGAAATGGGGTTTGCTTTTTTTGGGGGTACTTTCTATAACAAGAGTGCTGTATCGAGGTGATAAGTACTGTAGGAGCAAGTGCTTAGCTATACGGATAGAGAATAGTCTACTTGGGAGTCAAGTAGAGATAATTTATAGTTGGAGGATACACTAAATAGAACAGTAGTACACTTTGAGGAAGGTAGTTTTAAGGGAAAATTTGAAGAGTGAACTTTAGGTAGCCCTAATAGTTTAAATCTGCTTAACCGGCGCTGCCCTAGTGTGCAACGGTAGCAGCTCCGCGCTAAATCGCTCTAAATCGTGCTAAATCGCTCTAAAGTGCGCTAACGCGTGCTTTATAGCAGGGGGCTGGAAAAAACAGGAAATGACCCAAAATGGCCAACAAATTACAAGTTGCTGCTTCTAACCACTCCTCTGAGGACAAACAAGCAGCTCAGTACTCCCCACTCCCACTGGTGAGTAAAAAAACTACCTCTGGTCTTGGGTGCTGCTCTTTTGTGCTGTACATTCACTCTTTCAACCTCTGGAGAACAACAAGATGTACTAGAGTAAATAATCATAATATTTTTAAACATATGTTAAAATGTCAGTAAATGCAAGTTAGATAATAAGCAAAAGGCAGTGACTTGCTTTTTAAACCACTGTTGGCTATTAAGTAGTTCTGAATGCTTGCAGTATACCAAAAGAACAGATCTGATGATGTAAATCTTTATTCATTCCTTACTGTTAGGACTTTGGTTCCACCCTCAGAACCGACATGGCTGGTACCAAGCTCGCACCAGCCAAAAACTCTCAGCTAAGACCTGCCCACAATGCACCTCTCATAGTCTCTCCAGATCTCATTTCCTGCGTTCTTCGTCAGACGTGCCAAGCCTTCTCTCAGCTAAGTGTTAGCTTTTTTGTGGTTATTTCGAGTCTTTAGTGTTTGTTAGACAGTTTTTAACATCTAAACTTATTTCTCATCTCTATATCCTTCTTTTCCTGACTAACACTACCCACTACCTTGGTAGTTCTTTCATGCCATCATTGGTACTACTCCCTCTCTCCCTACCTTAGTAGGCCCTCCTCTTACCTTTTTGGTATTCCTTAGTACCATTGTTAGTACTTTTTTCCTGCTATCCGTACAAAAAAAAAAGTGTTTTCTTTTACTTTCCTATCTCTTGTTGCCAGTTATAGTTTGTTGTGTGGTAGTGCTAGTGTGTTATAATGGTAGATAAGGCTAAGCTTGGTTTTAAATAGCGTGATAAGTGCAGGTGTAACATGGCCACGCCCGGTGTGTTTACTGTTTGGGCGTACTGTATATTTTTATGGCAATCTGTGTGTACCACAAAAGTGAACGCCAGCAACAAAAATCGGACTGTGAAAAGTAGTTTATTGAAGCATTAATAAACTACCAAAACACCAAGTAGGTCCCACACATACCGGTTTCGGCCCAGGTTCAAACCCAGCCTTCTTCAGTGTATACCAACAGAACCCATTTGGAAAAATTTGGTGTTTATGTACAACATACAATTCAATGATTGGTTGTATAGATCAATCAATCAAACTCATTAATATTAAACATGGTAATATATCTAATATTGCAATAATAAATGCAAAAAACATATACATGAAAACAAAAAATAATAATATAATGACATATCATGTGTAGAAAATTTTGTGTTAAATCCATGTTTGTTATATTTATTATAATATATTATAAATGTTCATTTAATCCTGGATTTAACAGAGCACCAAGTTTGGTGATCCACTTCTTTTCTTTTAGGTCAAGTTTAGTGTGCCAACCCCCTTTGTTGCTTCTATCACCAATAATTTTGTCAATAATGGTGAAACGAAATTGAGCTTTATTATGTATCAGTGTGTGTTTGAATAATGCATTAGATGTTCTTTTACATCTAATGTCACTCAAATGTTCTGATATCCGTAGCCTAACTGGTCGTGAAGTTTGCCCAACATAAAATGAATGACAGTTACAATGTGCCATATAAATGGCCCAATCCGTGTTACAATTGGCAAAGAATTTTATATCGAACACATTATGACTGTTTCTACTGGTAAACTCTTTTGTTTTTGTTATGAATTTGCAGTTAACACAATGACCACAAGGAAAACAGCCAATGAGTTTATCACCCAAAATAGTCGTTTGATATAAATTGGATAAAGAAGATTCAGAATGGTGTTTGTAATGATTAAAGTATCCTGCTAAATTTTTACCTTTTCGAAATGAAAACAAACATGTGTTTGGTACAATGGATTTGGTTTTAACATCTGATTCCAGTATATTCCAGTTTCCTTTAATGATGTTGATAAAGGTGTTGGTATTTCTACCATATGTGGTGGTAAAACGCAATGTACTTTTCGTATTAGGTTTTTGTTTGTACGTTAATAAACTTGGTCTCTGTAACCCTGAGGCATGATTCAAAGCCATAGTAACAAAACCTGAATTATAGCCCCTATTCTTAAACCTGTTACACAAATCTTGAGCATGATGACCAAAACTAGCATTGTCAGAGCAATTCCTTCTCATTCTGATAAATTGCGATTTGGGAATGTTTTTTGCAATGTGTTTTGGATGAAAGCTGGAGGCGTGGAGAATAGTGTTATATTCGGGAAATTTTCTATAGGTCTCAGTTTTTAAAGTATTATCCATATTTCTTGTAACCAAAACATCCAAAAAAGTTATTGATGCTAGATCATAATTGATGGTGAATTTAATTCCCCATTTATTATCATTCAAATATTCTACAAATTCAAGAAGATATGGAATATCCGATCTCCACACCATCCAGCAGTCATCCAAATACCTCCGCCAGATGTCTATCTCAGGCAAAAAAAGGTTGTGAGTAACATCATAAATCATAATGTGTTCCAAATAAGCCATAAATAGGTCAGCATATATGGGGGCAAAAGATGCCCCCATAGCTGTGCCATTGGTTTGCAAAAAACATTCCTGATTGTAAAAGAAAACATTTTTGGTCAATACATGCTCAGTTAGATTTAATAATAACGTATTGAATCCTGGTTGATACATGTTGGATTGATGTAACCAGAATTCAATAGCATCCAGTCCGGCCCAGTGTGGAATACTTGTGTATAATGAGCTCACATCCAAAGTACAGAGCCACCAATTTGAATCTAGCTGCATATCATTGACAATACTCAAAAATTGAGTAGTATCCTGTATGCGAGATCTTACATATGATAATAAAGGTTTTAAATACTTAGTCAAAAATTCAGAAAGTGGTTCTGTCAATGAGCCCATACCTGATACAATAGGCCTACCAGGTGGATGAAACAAATCTTTATGTATTTTGGGTAGAAAATAGATGTATTGTCTAATGGGGTCAGAAATTGTTAAATGGTCTAATGTTTGCTTAGATATGATGCCATTGTCAAAGGCTGATTCTAAGAAATCATCAATCTGTTTTTTGAAAACAGGAGTAGGGTCAAGTGGCATCTTAGTGTAGTATCGAGCATCATTCAACTGCTTATAAGCTTCATTATCATAGTAGGCCCAATCTAACACTACCACTGCCCCTCCTTTATCTGCTTTTATAATCACCAAATCCTTGTTACGTACTAATTCGTCCAAACATGATTTCTCAACCTCAGTCATGTTATTGAGCATAGGTAAAGCATGATTATACTGGAGATGTAACTCATTTAAGACACTGCGCAAAAATAAATTAACAGTAGGATACATAGGTGGTGTGAAGGATGAACTGTGATATTTGAAAGAATCAAATTGTGTTGAACCACCATCTTCTTTGTCCTGAAAAAATAACTTTAGATTCATTAACCTACAAAATGAGAATAAATCCTGTGTAAAATTATCCTCAGACACAAAGAATCCAGGAATGAAAGACAATCCTTTATTGAGTAATGATGTTTGTTCAGCCGTTAATGTGATTTTTGAAATGTTATGTACATTATTTACTTGTTCGACAATATTTGTAGCAAGCTTTCCAGACTTGTGACTTTTTTTGTGCTTTCTACCACCCCTCCTCCCTCTGTGTTCCCTAAAGGGGACATATTATTTTTCCGTTTAGGGTTGGGGGAATCTAGAGTGGACTGTGTCTCCGTGTCTGTCCCAGATGATGTATCATAATCTGTTGATTCTGCATTAGTACCCTTAGTTTTAAGTATGGATCTCAGGCGTTTCCTTTTGGGATTAGATGGAAACTTGTTGTTATTTTTAATATATCCCTCTTGGAATTTGACATGTCTGACCTGTTTGAAAGGTTGTCCTTTATCATAGTCCATAAGATCGCGAGAGAATTTTTTAATCTTTCTCTCTTTCAAAATAGTTTCAAAACTCAGTAATTCACTGCTTAGTTTGGATAACAAAGCAGGAAAGAATGTCTCATGTTGATAATGATTACATTCTTGAATAGATTCTAAGACAGTATTTGTCTCTTTGTCAATGGTTCTAGTGTAATAATCAGACAAAGAACTGACAAACTTCATTGAATATTCCTGTTGGATCTGAGCCCATTCCTTCATTAAATTATCATCAGGATCTCCCACAAGTGGTTGAATTTTGACTCTGAGACCTCTGGGACAAATGCCCTTAGCCAAATATGCCTTTAATAATTTGTGGTGCCAAACACTAGATCTTAAACTTTTCATATTTTTGTTTAAATTTAAAAAAAGGGTCTCACATTTTTGCTCTGGTTTAATAGCAGTAGTAATACCAGAGATCATAGCTTCATTCCCAATTCCAAAGGGTGCAAGGTCATCCTTGTCTGCTGATAGATCCAATAATATTTGGTTTAGATCCATAATATTTGGCTGATTAAATATAAGTTATTACCACGTCCTGTAAATCTTAGACAATAATGGTCATATATTGTGAATGCATAAATGAATGCAAAATATTACCACGTCAGCTACAGGACAATGATGGTATAATGAAAGCAACAACAAAAAATATATACAAAATCAGAATAATGTTTGACACCCAAATCAAAAGGTATGCTCAATTCAAAATTCTGAAATATATCTTTTATGTGGTCCCAGAGTGCCAATATTCAACTTTGTTTGTAAAAACTAAAGGAAATTCAATGAAGTTTGAAAAAATGTAATTAAGACTATATCAAAAGTTACATTTAAAAATATATGTGTTTGACATGTCACACTATGTTAATTAAATAGCTGTATCAAAATTAGCAGGCCTACTAGCCAATCCCAAAAGTTATGGATGAAACAATCTAGTTCAACCCTTTTATCAATGTTATAAAACAAAACTGATAGTTATGGAACATTATGTCCAATTATTTTGTATAAAAGTTACATTGACTGATCTATCCCTCATGTTACCTATGTGGGGACAACAATATAATAAGGGCAATTTTTATAGCTAACAGAATAATGATTGCCTAATATTCAACAGCTAAATATTGCTATTGGTATACTTATGCTAATTGCCAAAAATAACACTAATCCCTTGCTGTTAGAAACCCAAAAAAATGGATCATCATTGTCTGTGTTGTTGGATATTTTAAACAATCCACTATATGAAAAGAGGGGGGGGGGTAAAGCGAGAGAAATATATGTGTAAAAATATTTCTGCTGGTTTGTTTCAACAATAACACTATTGGGTCATGATATATAGTTGTTGATGTAATGACCTTAATGTTTTTTTAAAAATAAAATGATTTATCACTGAACATCAACTAAATGTTTGCATAAGCATACACATATCAAAAGTATTGCTCTGCCAATGCAATAATCACCTTAATGCTTATAAAAAGAAAGATGATTAAGTGTTTGTATAAGCATGCACATAACAATGTTAAAAAGTATAACTCTACCAATATACTCTTGATTTGTTGTACACAGTCTTAACACTTATAGTATTTTGCATAGAGCGTAGCTAACAAATAATTTAAATTGCACCCAACAGTTTTCAAAAATAATCAGCTCACTGGTTGGGGGGGGACTGGGGGTCTCTTTTAGAATACAAAGAGTTACTATGGCAGCTAAGACTAGATGCAGGAAGGCGACCAGGGCTCAATGACGCTTGCAGCATCAGCAGCGTCCTGAGGTTAAGGAAGGCTAAATTATTAATTTTCGGTTTTCCAGTGTCTTCAGGGTTTACATACAGAAATAAAAATTTTGCTGAATAAACAGCACATTTAAACATTTTTAACATACTAGTATGTGTATAGTATTGGCTTTTGAATATTGTTTTAACATTGCATAGTTTTAATATTGCATATTTTTAACACTGTATATTTTTATGGCAATCTATGTGTACACCAACAATTGATTATTAAGTTTATGCATATACTTTGTTGGACATTGCAGTGAGTTGTGCTTAGTAATGGTTTGCCTGCAAGCAGGTTTTGTACCAGCAAGTAATTTGAAGGGTTAATTAGACCTTCTCTTTTACTAATTGAATTATTGGTCAAGTTTTGACTATGTATATAAAGAACAACCAGCTTCATTTTATTGTATCTTGAAAAAGCTCAGCACCAGGCTGAGCGAAAGCGCTTGAGGAGATTTTTGTTTGTTATTAAAGCAAGAAAGTTTTATGTAAGTTGCAGCCTTTCATTTTCTGCCTTGCGGAAGAAGGAATATCAGCATTTCATCAACTTTTCATTTTGGGCTTCCAGAGCCAGCTTCCAGGTTGTGGATCTGCTTTGCTTTATTGGTGCTTTTCACTTGTTCTTGGTTTTCTGTTTGTGAACTGTTTCGGATCCATGGCGGAAGAAGGAGCACAGAGTACTTTCTCTGACACCCCTCAGTTACTTAAACCACGAGATGACAGTGCACCGGTTACAAGGGCGGAGTTTAATCAAGTGCTGGGTATGCTAACCCAGTTGACGAGTATGCTCAACAACAGTGGTGTTGAGAGACCTACAGTTTTTCCAGGTAACCAGCAGCAGGGTTTAGAGCGAAAGAGAAGGCGCACTTCCGTTCATAATGAATGCAACGAACAAACTGACAGTGGTGCTTGTCTGGGAACCTGCAACCAGCAGGCAGGTTCAAAACGAAACAGTAATGACAGCAGTAAGGGAAACAATGTCCTGCCTAATGAATCAGAAATGCAGGAGAAGCGTTTTGATTTTGGAGCGTGGGCTGGTCAGCAATTTTGGTTTCGTGAAGGTACTGTCAATTTTAATACTAATTTAAACAGTAACTCTGACATTAATGCTGGCATTGAAAAAGATTTTAGCATTCTTCGTGACAAGCTTTATTCTTTTAAAGCAAACCAATTGGAAATTGACTATCTCAAGGAGTGTGTCAATGTGGGAAGAATACCAAAGGGACTGAGGTGCTTTAAATTTCCCAACAATGTGCAAAAGGACTATAATTACTACAAGAAATTGTGTGGTGTATTTAATCGTGCTGGTATAGAAATGTTAGAGGTTATGGTGGAAGAATATGAAACAAAAGCAGAAGTCTTATTAAATGATTTAAAGGCTTTGAACAACAGTTTAATTAACAATGAAAGATTTGTTTCTGTTAAACGAAGTTATGATAATATTTTTAAGGAGGTTGACCAACACTGTTTGAGAATTCTTAATCGTAAAATACACAAATTAGAGAGGGACTTAAAGGAATACAATGAAAGGGTGGCCTACCCACTGCCATTTAAAGCTAAGCAGTATAACAACATTAATAGTGGTGCACAGGGAAATTTTAATAGGGTTTACAGAACAGAAATGTCGTATGAGACACCAAGATACAACCAAAGGTTTGCAGAGAAGGATAGAGGTTCCTTACATCAGGATTTTCACTTTCCCCCAAACAGGGGGGGGGGGCGGATTTTTTCAGGGGTGGGGGAACAAGTAGACCAGGACATGCAGGCTATTTCGAGCTATCCACACACGACCAACACTGTGGCCAGCTTGAATGTTTCAAATAAGGTTACAGTGGTAACAGAAAACAATTTTTCGATTTACAATTATACCAGCATTAGTTTGGGAACAGAACATTTTGATTTATTCACTAAGGGACTGCATTTTGTGCCAGCATTTTCTAACAGGATGGAACAGGAGTTTATAAATTTAAAAATGTTTAGCAGGCAACTGAACCTAATGCTTTATTTTAAAGGGGAACTTCCTGTAAGTATGGAGCTTTCACGTAGGAGTACATTTAACCCACCTATGGACCCAACAGTCAAAATATTTGAAGAAATGATGGAAAAAGACATCAGGATGATTAACAATAATAAGCAAAGAAATGACCCCCATAATATCAGTAGGAATGAGATGAATTTAATCAAGGATCTCAAAAGTAATAACTGTAGGGCTATGAAAACAGATAAAGGGGGGGGGTTAGTTCTGATGTACAATTCAGACTATATTCAGTACATTGAACGGATGTTGCAGGACCCGGAGCAGTATGAACAGGTGTCCAGGAATGAGTTACATATGGCATACTCAAGAATTTCTTTCATTTTATATGACCATCTTTTGCAAGGGGTTTTTAATGAAAAATTGTATAATTTTTTAATTGTTGCCAAGCCAAGAATTCCTGTAATATTTGGCATCCCGAAAACACACAAAGGTCTGGACCCCCTGCACTTCAGACCTATAGTATCTGGGCAAGGAGGTATAACAGAACCAATTGGGAAATTTATAGACCACACTTTGAAGCAATTTGCTGCTTCTTTGAAGTACATCTGCAGGGATTCTTGGGATTTTCTTAGGGGTCTGCAATCCCGAGCATACCATCCAGATCTATTGCTGGTAACTATAGACATTGTTCAACTGTTCCCCAGTATACCTCAATGTTAAGTTGTCTATCTCGCCTTCATTCTTGCTGGATGGGTTCGGAGCCGACCTCGGCTCCGACTCGGCCACTCTAAAGCTCGAGAGTTGGTTCCACCGGCTCGAGGCTCCCCTTATATCCCACAATGCTAGGCGAGAGTTACCTCAGATCTCGTTTGCCGCTACAGCTTCGAGGTTGGTTGTTCTACCGGTTCCTGGTGAGTTTAAGCTTTTTTCTATTAAAAGTCACTCTGTTCCCCCTTTTTTAGTTTAATTATTGTCCTATTAGTGTAGTTCATTGTACTTTATCCCCGAACTAATATTTTCCCGTTTCTTTCTTTGAAAGAACTTTTAGTTCTTCCCTTGGGCCTTGGGCCTTCCCTTCCCTAGGGAGTGTTTGTGTAGTTTAAGCTACTGTTTATTGTACTTTATTGTACTTTATTTTTTAGTATTTCTACTAAAGTAATTTTTTCTGACAGGGTATAACTGGTGTGTTTGAGTGTGTGTTTGTGTTCACCAGTTAGGCTATGTCTAAAGAAGCAAAGGTCTCCGGATTCAAGAAGTGTAATGCGTGCTGTCAGAAAATGTCTCTGACAGACGCTCACACTTCTTGTGTCTATTGTCTGGGACCTTTGCACCTGCAGGACTCCTGTGCTGTCTGCCATGGCTTCAGCCCCAGGGTCCTGCAGGAAAGGAAAAACAAGCTTATTTTGAGAGGCTTGTTGAAGCCTGAGGATTCCCTGTCTGTTTCAACAGGGAAGCCCTCCAAGGCATCGAGGTCTTCGGCTCCGGCTTCTGAGCCGAGACCTCAGGTTGTTCAACCTTTGCCTTTATCGGCTCCGGCTGGAGCCGATAAGACTCAGTCCACAGTTTCTGTGGCTCCCTCGGCTCCGGCCGGAGCCGAGGTTATCGAGGTACCCGTGTCGGCTCCGACAAGATCTTTGGAGCCGACAACCAGAAAGAGGTCTAGGTCACCTTCTCTTGGCTCCGTTCATTCGGCTCCAGGTTCTCCCCTGCTGTCTGAACGGAGCCAAAGGTCTCATTCCTCTAGGTCATCGAGGTTGTCCGATCATGACCTTCAGAGGGTGGTGAGTCGACTACTTAAGTCTGAGGCACTGGCCCAGATGCTTCAGAGCCCGACTCATCAGTCGGTGCCTGTCCCGGTCCATCAACTCCTTCCTCCTTCGACTCTCTTGAGCTCGGAGCCGGGTCGTGTCGGAACCGAGACTGTGGTCACCTCGGAGCCGAGACAATTGTCTTCGGCTCCGTCGTCGGCTCCGTTTTCTTCCATGGAGGAATCTCGGCGCCGGACTTCCCTCGTCGGCTCCGAGGGTGAGTGGCATCGGACCCTTGTCCGACCCCCCCTCTCCCTCTCGGTGCTTCGGCGCTGGTGAGTTCGGCTCCGACATCGGCCTCGGAGCCATCACTGTCGGTGCCGAGGGGGGTCTTTAGCTCCTCGGAGCGGGGACCTCTGGCTCTGCCTGACAGGGGTGCTTTCGAGGTCATGCGGAGTGTGTTAGAGCCTGGCTCTACTCCACAGTTGGCTCCGTCAGCCCCTCCCTCTGTGCTGCCTCAGGGTAAGTCGACTCACTCCCTCATCCCGGACCGCAGAGAGCCAACTCCTCAGGAGCCCCCTGTGGGGATTTCATCCTCTTCCGAGGCCTCTCCTGGTTTGGCAGAAGAGCCCCCTCGGAAGAGGAAGTGCAAGAGGAAGCACATTGACTCACCTGAGTCTATCACGTCCGACACAGATCTGGATGATTCTGAGGGTTCCCCCCGTTCCCCTTCTGAAGATGTCTCTTTTGCAGACATTCTAGAGATCCTTAAACAGAGGGGAAATTGGCCAGCCCTCAACCCTTCGGAGGACGAATCTGTGTATCTTGAGGCGTTTGGCTCTCGTCCTTCCACCTCCTGGGTGTCCCCCCCTTTTGACCCCCTCATGCAGGTGGTTGCTAAAAAGGCATGGACGGCTCCTGATTCAGTGGACCCCACTCCCAGGAGACCCTCCAAATTCATCACAGCTCCAGCAGACAAGGAATTTTTATCAAAAGGAGTCTCTGTGGATGCTATGGTGGTAGCTGCCGCCACAAAGAAGGAACTGGCTGATCCTTCAGTGCCTGTCCATCCACCTAACAAGGAATCTAGGTCCATGGATAGGTACGGAAGTGGATGTTCTCCTCAGCGACATTTACTATGCGTCGCTGAATTACCTGTGCCATTTCACTTTCGTCTTCAAAGGGACTTGATCAAAGAAGCGAGTGAAATGCTAAGGACCCTACAGCTGCGGGTTTCAAGAAAAATGAACACGCAGCTGGCTATCCTTAATTCTATTTCCAACTCCTCCATGCGCCTCCTCTTATGCGGCCGATGGAGCGAGCAGAGCCGCAGGAACAGGGGTAGCCCTCGTAGGCACGCCTGGATGCGGCTATGCAATTTTGCGGAACCTTTCAAGACGTCTTTCACAAACTCCCTTTTGATGGATCATCCCTTTTGGTCCACAAGTGAAAGAAACCCTGACTAGGTGCGAGACGGATGGCAAGACCCTTCCTGCCGTCGGAGTCCGTTTTCCACTCCTTCTAGGCCTTACCCCAAAGGCCAGAAGGGGGGAAAGATGTGGTTCCGTAAACAATCTCAAGGGACTTCGCCTGACGCACAGAGTCGGTTCCCGCCAGAGGCAGAGGGGAACAACAATGGTAGACGTCGCCCTAGAGGCAGAGGGGGTCCGCAGAACCAGGGCAATCGAGAAACGTCTTCCGATAAGCCCTTTCAGCATCCCTGAGGTGTTGCCCGACTGCCCATCTTCGGAGGCAGTCGGGGGAAGATTGTCACTGTACCCAGAAGCCTGGCTATCCCTGACACAAGACAAATGGGTACAGTCCATCATTTCCGAAGGTTATTCTACTCCCTTTCTTCGTTTTCCAAGTCAATCAAAAAAATCCCTTCCAGATGTTCCACCCGCTCAAAGGGATATAGCAGCTTTGGAAATTTCAAAACTGCTTGCAAAAGAGCTATTCAGCCAGTGCCAGCAGACCAACTAGGATCCGGAATCTACTCAAGGTTCTTTTTAGTTCCAAAGAAAACAGGGGACTGGAGACCAATTTTGGATCTCAGTATCTTGAACAGATCGGTCAAGAAAACAAGATTTCGGATGGTCACGCTGCAATCCATTCTTCCCCTGTTGGGAAGAGGAAACTGGATGTGCTCTATAGACCTTCAGGACGCGTACTATCACATAAAAATGAACAGGCGCTCCAGAAGATTCCTCCGCTTCAGGCTGGGAACCAGTCATTTTCAATTCAGGGCCCTGCCCTTTGGTCTCACCACTGCCCCGGTGTTTACCAAATGCATGGCAGTGGTAGCTTCTCACCTGAGACGACAAGGATTCCAGGTGTTTCCATATTTGGACGACTGGCTCCTCACAGCTCCCACCAAGCATCTCCTTTTGATGGCCAGAGATTACACTTTTCGCGTCTGTCAAGAACTGGGTATCTCAATAAATTGCGAAAAGTCTGTTTTGTCGCCTTGTCGTACTATTACCTACATAGGCGCAAATTTAGATACTGTAAACATGTCTGCAACACTAACGAACCAAAGGATATCAGACATTCAGAAATTGGTGTCTCTTCTTCTCAACAACAACAGAGCCAAGGCCAGGTTAGTTCTAAAGGTGTTGGGAATCATGGCAGCGGCCATACCTCTCCTCCCATTGGCCAGATACCACATGCGGATCCTTCAGTGGATGCTTCTTTCTCAATGGTCATACCAGGAACTTCCCATGTCTCACACCATTATGATCACGCAAGCGTGCAAAAAGCATCTCATGTGGTGGATGTCTTCCCCCCAGCTCCTGTTGGGGAGACCATTTGTTCCACCTCCTCCGGTTACTACTCTGACAACGGATGCCTCCCTGATCGGGTGGGGGGCATTATCAGGGCAGGACAGTCCAGGGCACATGGCAACCAAACGAATGCCACTTGCACATAAATGTGCTGGAGATGAGAGCAGTGCTTTTAGCGTTGCAAGCCCTTCAAGACTCTCTTCCCTTGGGAACGATTGCAATCCAGACAGACAATATGTCTGTAGTGTGGTACATCAACAAACAAGGCGGAACCAGATCATACCCCTGTGTCGAGAAGCACTCAGACTGTGGCAATGGGCGATTTCTTCTCAGCGTTTGCTGATAGCAACGCACATCCCGGGAAGTCCAATCACATTGCGGACAAGTTGAGCAGAGCTATTCTCATGCCTCACGAGTGGTCTCTGAAAGACTCTGTAGTGAGAGAGATATTTCTCAAGTGGGGTCAGCCTTGCTGCGATCTTTTTGCTACTCCCCAAAACAGCAAGTGCAGAGAGTACTTCACTCTATTCCCTTTACCAGGCCAACCCAGCAGGGACGCGCTAGTCCAAGTTTGGCCGCGGGGACTTCTGTATGCATTTCCTCCTTTCCCACTGATCTCTCAAGTAATACAGAAAGCTATCGCTCAGAAGGCCTCATTGATCCTCATTGCTCCTTACTGGCCTCGACAAGTGTGGTTCCCCTTTCTACATCGATTTCTTTTGGGCGACCGTGGAATCTGGACCTAGTTCCAGATCTTTTGATCCATCAGTCGGGTCAGTTTCATCGCTCCCTCCCCTCTCTGAACCTCACTGCTTGGTTCCTCCACTTCCAACCGTAGCCAGGCTTCCTCAATTATCTCACTCTGTTAGAGATATATTGATAGCTTCCCATAAATCTTCCACTAGAAAGATTTATTTGAGTAAGTGGAAACGATTTTCTTATTGGGCACAAGGAAAGGACATAGATCCTTTCACCGCTTCCATCCAACTAGTCCTCGATTTTCTTGCTGAACTCTTCCATGCAGGTTCATCTCCATCTACTCTTAAGGTTCAATTGGCAGCTATTTCTAATTTCCATGTGGGTATTTCTGAATCCGCCCTAATGTCCCACAAACTCTGCAAAGCCTTTTTGAAAGGAGTTTTTCTTCTCAGACCTCCTGTAAGAAATCCTCCTTCTCCTTGGGACCTAAATTTAGTTCTTGCTTCTTTGATTCTTTCCCCTTTTGAACCTGCAGCTTCATGTTCCTTAAAATTATTATCATGGAAAACTCTCTTTCTGGTGGCTATCACATCAGCTAGAAGAATTTCAGAACTTCAAGCACTCAGTTGTCGTTCTCCTTACCTTGTGTTCCATAAGGACAGAGTTTCCTTACGAACTAACCCGTCCTTTTTGCCTAAGGTGGTTTCAACATCAAATCTAAACCAATGCATTGACCTCCCTGTTTTTTTCCCGGAGTATTCAAATAGGTCTGAACAAAAATTACACTGTCTGGATGTTCATCGTCAATTAAGGTATTACTTGGACAGGACGAAACAATTCAGAAAATCTGATCAGCTGTTTGTCTCCTATGCGGAAAGCAGAAAGGGACTTCCAGTTTCAAAGGTATCTTTATCTAGATGGCTAGCATCTCTGATTACCCTTGTTTATGAGATTAGACACAAAAAACTGCCTAATAAGCCTAAAGCCCATTCCACCAGAGCTTTGGCTACTTCTCTAGCCTTTCAAGACAGACTGCCTATTGACACCATTTGTGCAGCGGCTACTTGGGCTACTCCTCACACTTTTATTTCCCATTATAAGTTGGATTTAGCTTCTAGGCATAGAGCTAATTTTGGTTCCACTGTTCTCAGGAGTCTGTTCCGTTAGGCCACCGGGACAAGGTGCTAGGGACTTGGTCCCATCCAGCAAGAATGAAGGCGAGATAGACAACTTAACATATAGAAGTTATGTTCTTACCATAACGTTCCATGTTAGTTGTCTTCTTCTCGCCTTCTTCTTCCACCCTCCTTCCCCCCGGCCTGGACAGACCTAGAGGAGTTGTGATCGTGACCTCTCTTTCTACCACCTCTTTCTTAGCTATATGCTATTATGCATATTTCCTGTTCAGGATATAGGTCACCCTTCTTCTTCCTGTTGTTAGAGGTGGATTCTATGTTTTCACAGTTATACTGTTTTTCTGTTATAAGCTGGGGTTAGCTTACAAACGAGATCTGAGGTAACTCTCGCCTAGCATTGTGGGATATAAGGGGAGCCTCGAGCCGGTGGAACCAACTCTCGAGCTTTAGAGTGGCCGAGTCGGAGCCGAGGTCGGCTCCGAACCCATCCAGCAAGAAGAAGGCGAGAAGAAGACAACTAACATGGAACGTTATGGTAAGAACATAACTTCTATTTCTACAGGACTGAAATGGTTTAGTGATGTTTTAGTTAAAGAGGCAAAACTTACTTCCAACACCACAAACTTGTTGGTGGAGTTAATGGAACTAATCCTGGAAAATAATTTCATTTGTTTCAACAGTCATTTCTACAGGCAAAAATCAGGTGTTGCAATGGGGGCGGCGTGTGCCACAGTTTATGCAAACATAGTGTTGCATAAATGGGAAAACACATACATTTTTGGCACAGAGTGGGCACATTACATCAAGCATTATGTCAGATTTCTTGACGACATTTGTCTTGTATGGAGTGGTACCAGGGCAAATATGGAGGAATTTTTTCATTACATCAACAGCACTACTTCTTTTTTAACCTTTACACACTCATTGAGTTTTGACAGCTTGAATTATTTGGATGTGCACTTGGTTAAAGATTAAGTTAACAATAGGTTCATATCAAGTGTGTTTAGGAAGCCCACCTATTCAAATGCTTTTTTGCATTTTAAAAGTAACCACCCTGAATATCAAAAAAGAGGCATAGTCAAGGGGCAATTTATCCGTGCCTCCAGAATGTGCAACACAAAGCAGGTGTTTATGGAGGAAATTAGGTTCCTAAAAGAAAGATTCTTTGAAAGAGGGTATCCTAGCCTTCTTGTTGAAGAGCTAGCGACAGAGATTATTAGGTGCAGGGAAACAAAATATCCACCTCTCCTAGACACCACGGGCACATCAATATGCCAAGTGGGCAGTAGCCTGCAGAATAAGGAACAAAAAGGATACATCCATACTTTTAGTATTGATTATGAGGTGGTGGAAAACAGTGTAAAGAGATAATGGCCGATCCTAAGACTGAACGATAGGTTAGGGAATATGATTCCAGAGTTTCCTAGATTCATTAGACGTAGGGGTACCAATTTAAAAGAAGTGCTAGAGATGAATCAGAACAAACCAATGGCAAGTAGTGATAATAAAAAAGAAGGCACATACAAATGTGGAATGTGCAAGCAATGCCCGGCTATATTCAATGGACATAGGTTATATTTACCATCAAGAAAATTCTTATATCACCCAAGGGGCCATTATAATTGCAATGCCAAACTTATTGTTTATTTAGGTTTATGTACTAGATGTAAAAGTTACTACATAGGAAAGACTGAAAGAACCCTCAGAAGACGTATTTATGATCATCAGTATGATATAATTAAGAAAAAGGAAACTAATGCTTTTTATAGACATTCCCTTTTTTGTCCCAACATGGAAATCAAATTCATTATTTTAGAACAGCTAAGGTTGGATGAAGGGGGGGGGACTGGGGGTCTCTTTTAGAATACAAAGAGTTACTATGGCAGCTAAGACTAGATGCAGGAAGGCGACCAGGGCTCAATGACGCTTGCAGCATCAGCAGCGTCCTGAGGTTAAGGAAGGCTAAATTATGAATTTTCGGTTTTCCAGTGTCTTCAGGGTTTACATACAGAAATAAAAATTTTGCTGAATAAACAGCACATTTAAACATTTTTAACATACTAGTATGTGTATAGTATTGGCTTTTGAATATTGTTTTAACATTGCATAGTTTTAATATTGCATATTTTTAACACTGTATATTTTTATGGCAATCTGTGTGTACACCAACAATTGATTATTAAGTTTATGCATATACTTTGTTGGACATTGCAGTGAGTTGTGCTTAGTAATGGTTTGCCTGCAAGCAGGTTTTGTACCAGCAAGTAATTTGAAGGGTTAATTAGACCTTCTCTTTTACTAATTGAATTATTGGTCAAGTTTTGACTATGTATATAAAGAACAACCAGCTTCATTTTATTGTATCTTGAAAAAGCTCAGTACCAGGCTGAGCGAAAGCGCTTGAGGAGATTTTTGTTTGTTATTAAAGCAAGAAAGTTTTATGTAAGTTGCAGCCTTTCATTTTCTGCCTTGCGGAAGAAGGAATATCAGCATTTCATCAACTTTTCATTTTGGGCTTCCAGAACCAGCTTCCAGGTTGTCAATCTGTTTTGCTTTATTGGTGCTTTTCACTTGTTCTTGGTTTTCTGGTAGTGCTAGTGTGTTATAATGGTGGATAAGGCTAAGCTTGGTTTTAAATAGCATGATAAGGGCAGGTGTAACATGGCCATGCCCGGTGTGTTTACTGTTTGGGCGTTGACCACCTTAATGTTTCTTGTGACATTTGTTCGAGCTTCAGCAACCATACGTTGGCTGAACGCAAGAGCAAGCTGATTCTAAAGGGTATGCTTAAATCACCCTTTCTGGAAGCTCTTTCTGGGCTGGAGGTCTCACCACCTCATAAGCATAAAGACGTAAAAAATCATTAGGAGAAACGGAGTCTTTTGTTTCCGACATCCCTGTCCTCCTTGGTACTGAGTCGACACCAGGCTTCTCCCACGTCATCGGTGCAGACAGCTTCAACACTAGCATCCCTGTCTTCTCCCTCACTGCTGCTTTTAATTCTAACTCAGACTCCTTCCACTGTACTGGCCTCAGCACCATCCCCCGCAGTGCCGACTTTGTTTGTGACACAAGCTCTGACTACTGTACCTGCATTGGCACCATCCCCGGCCATGGTGCCGATGTCTTACACAGCTCCACTGGTAATAACACCTTCAGTTCCGAAGGTCGAGCACCTACCCAGAACTAGGTATTCTCCATCTTACAACCCCTTTTTGGGACAACAATTTAGTCCCTTTCTTGAGAGACTAGACTCCCCATCGGCAGCGTCCTTCAGATCCACCAGGAGTCTTTTTGTGAGGATTGTGGTCCAGCTTCTGGTATCTAGATGATTAACCACCCAGACCAGGTCTCCCCTCCTTCTTAGAGCAGAAGCTCTCATGGCGTATTCTCCTGTCTATCCTCCTCCGACCTCCACTCAGGTCTCAGAGACTTCGGTATCGATGGCCATCCCAGTGCATACCGTCTCGACTCCGACAGTGGAGGCTTCCCTTTCGGCACCGATTACGCTTGGCGCCATGGCTCCTTTGGTACTGGTGCACTCTTGGAGCCATGATTGGACTGTCGGCACTGTGGCACCTAGTTCGGCACCAATTTTTTCTGTGGCACTGTCTACGGCTCTCTCGGCAGCTGGCGGTCCTCTCTGAGCTTCTCAACTGGTGGCAGGCTCCTCTGGGCAGAGTGTGGCCCCAGTTCCAAGGTCGTCCATCTTGGTTCTGGGCTCCCATCCCTCCTCTGGCGGGCCTGCTTTCCAGGTGATGGAGAGGGTCCTTGCTTCAACAGGCTCGCAGTTGACACCATTGGCATTGGAACCAGAACCCCCCCCCTCTAACTTGCAGCTGTCCCACCCTCCTACTCTGGAACCTCGAGCATGGGATCCGCAAGACCTGCCCTTCAAGAGAACCCTTTCTCCGAAGTCCTCCTCAGAAGATCCCACTAGGGTGCCACCCCGGAAGAAACTTTGCAAGAGGAAGCATTGTGATTCGCCTGAGGAATCTATCACTGAAGACACTGATTGCTATGAGGGAGAAGGGTCCCCATGGTATCCCCAGAAGATGTCTCATTTGGAAGCATTCTTGTGATCCTAAAGCATAGGGGAGACTCGAAGCCCTCCAACCCTTCTTCAGAGGAATCAGTGTTCTTGCAGGCTTTCCGTGCTCGGCCATCTACTTTCTGGGGTGCCCCACCTGTAGATGAGCTCATTCGACTTATTGTGCAGCATGCCTGGAAGGCCCCGGACAACTTAGAACCCATCGCCCAGAGGCCAGATAAAATTGTGTCCAATCTGGAAGACCAGCCCAATTGGTTCAAACAGCTGGTAGTCAATTCCATGGTCGTGGTGGCAGCCACCAAGAGGAAACTGGCAGAAGATAGTTCCACTGTACATCCCCTGGAAAAGCGGACCTATGCTTCAGCAACCTTTGCCATCTGGTCTCTGAACTACCTAGCACACTTTACTCACCTCCAAAGTGACATAATTTCAGAAATGTCTGCCTCTTTGACGAAAGTACTGCCTGAGAAGGTGCATGAAACTGTTGCCTCTCAGTTAGCTACCTTGGAATCAATCTCGAGCTCCTCGATGAGCTTGATTTCTCACACTAACAGGGGGGAAGCTTGAGCAGCCGCATTGGGCATCGTTATGAGACGGCATGCTTGGATGCGTTTTGTGTGACTTCGCAGACTCCTTTAAATCTTCCTTTGTCAACGCGCCTGTTGACGAATCTTCCCTTTTTGGTCCCAAAGTAAGAGAGACACGTTTTTGTACCCCCCAGAGGTCCTACTTCAGGAATCAGAAGGGAGGAAAATTGTAGTTTAAGAAGTCCCAAGGATCTTTTCCTGACACTCACGATGAGCAATCCCCTCAGGGCAGAGGGGGCAACTTGTAACCAGGGCGCTAGAGATTCCTTCTCTGGCCAACCCTTCCAGTGCTTCTGAACAGTGGCCCAATTGCTTTCCTGTGGAAGCAGTCAGGGGTCGATTTTCTCTGCACCTACAGGCCTGGCAACTCATAACAATGGATGCATGGGTGCAGAGAATAATATCCAGAGGCTATCATATCCCACTCGACCTCACTCCCAGACCTGTAAAATGAATCCCCAATGTCCCACCCAGTTAGAGGGAGGCTGCAGCCTTAGAAATTGAAAAGCTGCTAAGAAAAAGAGTCATCCAACCAGTCCCACCAGACCAAAGATGGTCCGGCTTTTACTTGAGGTTCTTTTTAGTGCCAAAAAAGACAGGGGACTGTAGACCAATCCTGGATCTCAGCTTACTAAACAAATTCATCAAACCTGAAAAAATCTGGATGGTCACAGTACAGTCCATTCTCCCCTTTCTGGGGAAGGACAACTGGATGTGCTGTATAGACCTCCAGGACGTGTATTACCACATAAAGATGGACAAGTGCTCCTGGAGATTTCTCCACTTCCAGCTGGGCGCCAGTTATTATCAGTTCAGCGTACTGCCCTTTGGTCTCTCAACAGCCCCCAGAGTGGTCACCAAATGTATGGAAATCGTAGTAGCTCATCTCCGGCTACAAAGATTCAAGATGTTTCCATATCTAGATGATTGGCTCCTTCCTGCCATGACCAGGAATCTTCTCATTCTCAGTCTCTCTTACACTCAAGGCCTTTCTGTTCGCCTAGGTATCACGATCAACATGGACAAATCACACTTCTCCAACAAGAGCACTGGAATTCATTGGAGCGATCTTTGACACAACGTCCTGTCAAGCTTCCCTTCCTCCTCACAAGCTTTCAAAAATAAGAAAGCAGATTCAAGTCCTCCTCCCGCAGACTTTTGTATGAGCATGCCTTGTACTACAGCTATTGGGCTGTATGAGAGCAACCATTACCTAAGTACCACTGGCAAGGTTGCACATGAGACTATTACAGTGGCTCCTTTCATCACAATGGTCGATCTTAACCCACCCACTCGACCAAATGATATGCCATACAAATCTTTGCAAGAAAAAAATGCTATGGTGGATGAAGCCAGAAACAAATCTTTGCTGTCGACCGTTCTGTCTTCCCCAGTCCAGGGCCACAGTGACCATGGACACTTCCCTGTTATGATGGGGGGCATTTCCAGGGAAAGACAGTCCAAGGCACCTGGTCCCCCATGGAGGCCAATTTGCACATAAATGTCCTGGAATTGAGGGCAGTTCTCTTAGCGTTGCAAGCTTTCCACACATCCCTTCCTTCCGGGACCATTGCAGTTCAATTGGACAACATGTCAGTCATCTGGTACATCAACAAACAAGGTGGAACCAGGTCTTAGCCTCTGTGTTGGGAAGCCATGAGAATTTGGCATTAGGCAATGGTTTCCAACTGCTTTCTCATAGCAATGCACATTCCCGGGAGTTCAAATCTTAATTGCAGACAATCTGAGCAGGAACATTTTGATGCCTCACGAGTGGTCCCTCAATCCAATAATAGCGGATTGGATTTTCCATTGCCCCTTATTGGCCCTGTCAAGTCTGGTTCCCATTGCTCTGGCCTCACCTATTTCACATCCCGTGGATCCTGGATCAATCCCAAAGACTGCTGTCTCATCCTCAGGGACTGATCGACCCCAATCTCCACAGCCTAAAGCTCACAGCTTGGTTGCCATACTTCCGATGATTGCCAGGCCACCTGATATTTCATCCCCTGTTTGTGAGATCCTTCTGGCTTCGCACAGACCGTCCACCAGAAAAATTTATTCCAGTAAGTGGACTAGGTTCTCTAGATGGACCAAAGAACGTAACATAAACCCCTTTTCCATGCCTATTCAGAAGATCCTTCAATACTTCACTACCCTGTTGCATACAGGAGCTTCAGCATCTACAATTACAGTGCATTTAGCAGCTATTGCAAACTTTCACAGTGGAATTGACAGTTCATCTGTTATGTCACACCGACTGTGCAAAACCTTCATGAAAGGAGTATTACATATTAAACCTCCTGTTAAGCCTCCTATAGAACCATGGGATTTGATGTTGGTGCTTCAGTTGTTAACGAGTCATCCATTCGAGCCTTCTAATTCCTGTGATATCAAAATTTTGTCTTGGAAAACTCTACTTCTGGTAGCCCTTACGTCAGCGAGAAGAGTATCTGAGTTGCAGGCCATGAGTGTCAAGAGACATTACTTGATTTTTTGTAGGGAAAGAGTGTCCCTACATACTGATCCCTCCTTTTTGTCCAAGGTCATTTCTGTGTTTTCCATTAATCAATCTATTGATCTACCGGTTTTCTTTTCCCACCATTCAAATAGAGTGGAATACCTTCTTCATACCCTTGGTGTTCATAGGAAACTTCATTTCTACTAGGACAGAACTAAATCTTTCAGAAAAATGGATTGTCTGTGGCCTTTGCAGGACCCAGAATGGGCAAGCCTGTTAACAAAATGACTTTATCTTCTTAGCTTAGAAACACCATTACATTCATCTACCATGAAAACAAAGTGTCCTTACCTTCCAAAATAAAGGCTCACTCTACTAGATCGATGGCTACTTCAGTGGCCTTTCATTCCAAAGCCTCTATGGATTTTATCTGTGCAGCAGCCACTTGGGCAAGACCTCTTACCTTTATCACTCATTACAAATTGGATTTGGCCTCCAGGGGACGAGCATCTTTTGGTTCTATGGTGCTCAGGAATGTCCTACTTAGGGCCACCCAGGACTCAAGTAGCTAGGGACTCGGTCCTAACAGTAAGGAATGAATAAAGATTTACAACATCAGATAAAGAAGTTATGTCTTACCATAATGTTCCATCTGTGTTGTAGCTCTTTATTCATTCATTACTTCCCGCCCTCCTTCCTCCTGCCTGGACTCCTGGTGGACTTTAGGATTTCCTTATTAGTTAAGGTAACTACCCAGACAGAGCCTCCTATTATCACTGTTATTACTTCTATACTATTATGGCAGGCAAACTCGATCTGAAGAGACTATGAGAGGGCATTGTGGGTAGGTCTTAGCTGAAAGTTTTTGGCTGGTGTGAGCTTGGTACCGGCCATGTCGGTTCTGAGGACAGAACCGAAGTCCAAACAGTAATGAATGAATTAAGATCTACAACATAGATGGAACGTTATGATAAGACATAACTTCTTTTTTCTGTACTAGCCTATAGAATGACACTTCTGATAAAAAATTTAGGATTGTGTTTCTCTGTTATTCTCATTTTATTAACAAAACTTAATATCTCAGAACAATTTATTTTGGAAAGTTTGAATCTTAAAAGGAAAGATTTTTCAGATGTTTGTTCAGATACTATTAGGCATAACACTTGAAGAAAATATGACTGATTCTAACAGTAGTACTAAATCAAGAAGTATCAGATATATAAGGGTAAATGTAATTGTTCTATTATATGACACTCTACACTAGGATTATACCTAAAATATAAAACCTAGAAATATAGTAATAGTACAAGACATAGTATGCAAATAGAAATAGAATCAGAATTAGTAAATATGTATATAGTTAAAGAATATAAATATGTCTGCAAGGGTGGGAAGTTGGCATAGTGGTTAGAGTTTTCACCTTACAAAGTGCAGAATTTGATTCTTACATAGGGTAATTGGCTGGACTTGGAATGGCCCACAAGCACAGTTAGCTTGTTATTAAATTATTAACTTATGATCCTATGAACAACTTTACACATAGCAAATAAAATAAAAATATATAAAATCATCTGTCCTATAAATTAATATATATGAAAATAATAGTAGACCAGGGAGATAATGTGTGGTAGAGGGAAAGATGATCGTAGATATATTCAGTTTGGTCAACTTATAATAAAGATTCTAAACTCCTATCTAACTTTTCTTATTCATAATAACTCACTGACAGGCTTTCTTAAGATGATGCATTCTAAAATATGAGACACATTCATATGAATCAGAAGCATGAGATAAGTGTTGTTAGTCTAATGGAGAGTTCGAGAGGTAGTTTGTTTTTTTCAACAAACTAGGAATACGTTATTCCATGATAGAATGATTCCATGATATAATGTTTTAGGGTTACTTCATTAGGCAACTTATTTGCTTCAAAAGTTTTTTCCATAGATGAAGATTTCATATGGTTTTATGTAAAGTATATAATAAGTTCTGCACACGTGATTTCATTATATCTGTGTTTTTTTTTTCTCTCTTATATAAATGTCTAATTTTAAATGCATATCTATTATTAATGGATTGAATAATCTGGTAAAGAGGGGAGTCTGTTCAAATACTTGCAGTTACATAAAGCTCAAATAGTATTTCTACTGGAAACACATTTACTTAATAAAGATGTAATTATGCTTTCATTAAATAATTATTTGGTTTTAACAGGTTCTGGCTTTCGAGCTAAAAGAAGAGGCACACTCATTTTATGGAAGAACTTGCCAGTAATGCCTAAAGTAAAATATACCTATGTTGATAAAAATGGTATGATAAACATTGTTACAATTGAAGGGAATAGAAAACTGTATACACTGGTGAACTCTTACTGGATTCCAGGGGTTGAAGCTAAAGATAGAAAAAAAGTACTTAGACACTGTAGCTTTTTACAAGAAAGGTGAAGTCATAATGGTGGGTGATTTTAATTGTATTTTATCAGACAAAAATCCCACTGCATATAGAAAGCTGAGAATCACATCTTCAGCCAAACACGTAACAAATTTGTAAATCTAATGAATTTAAAGGATCTATATGAGCTAAGGAAAACAAAGTCACTTCAATTTACCCACTATTCATATAGATGTGGAACACAAACAAATATTGGTAAAATTTTTGTCTCAAACAATCTATCACATATCAGAGAAGTTTCAATAGGTTCATGTCCATTATCGAACCATATTATTTTAAAAACTGACAATTTAATAAATACATCACTGGAGATTACCAGTGTACATTATTAAAATGAAAGGATTCAAGGATTGGTATGTTAAAGAGATCAAAAATTTCCTTGAAATAAATATGAATGGTGAAGTAACTAGCATTGTCCTGTGGATTCACTAAAGGCTTACTTAAATGCAAGAGTTATAAGCTGGTATATTCGTAAAACAAGAGAATGGGACAAAGAATTGAATACATTACAGGCCAAAATAGATGCACTAAAGTTAAATCTATACCACATGACATTATCAGTCAGTCTGAACTATACAAAATATGTTGAAATTCTAAATCATAAAGTTTCAGTTATCCTGTAAAAACTTAAACTTCATGCCTATTTAGTAAACCCTTTAAGCTTGCATAAACTTATTCTAAGATCAAAATAAATTAATAAACTAAATAATATCAAAAAAATTAACCAATATAAACAATAAAAAGAAAGTAGAACAGATATTAAAGGAATTTTAGAGAACTATAAAATATTTTATGAAAATATAAATAATACAAATAGCCTAGATTATGATATAATTGAAACTTTACTAAGGGAAAATATAAAGAATAAAATAAAAAGTGAACAAATAAAATATAATAAACCATTTTCTTTAATAGAAAAAAAAGATAAAAAAAGTTAAAAAAAATAATAAGGTGCTGGGCTTAGATGGTCTTATACTAGAATTATACAAAATACTACTGGATGATGCAGTTAAAAATATTAAATAAGGACTACAGAGAAATAAAAGCAACTGCTGATGTCACCCTATTTTGGAAATATTCCCTTATATCACCTATTTTAAAACAAGATAATGATCTTACAAAGTGCTCATCATACAGACCCATTTTACTTTTAAATGTGAACTATAAGATATTAACGTCCATTTAGCTAACAGAATTATTCAACTTATACCTAAATTAATTTAAATGATCAAGCTGGGTTCATTTTAAATAGACAAGTGCAAGATAATATAATAATACATACATTAATAGACTAAGCAAATAAAAATAAAAAAGAACTTTCAATCATTAATCTCGATTTAGATAAGGCTTTTGACTCAGTTAATTGGTAGTACCTGTTTAAAACACTTTAAGTATATAATTTCTCACCTCAGCTAATTGCATTAATTTCTAAGTTATACATTATCTCTTGTGTTTATGTTAAAATTTGTTCTTTATTTTCTAATTCATTTAAATTACTAAAAGGCACAAAACAAGGCTGTCCATTATCACCTTTACTTTTTGCATTAGCTATAGAACCTTTTGCAGTAGTATTAGATTCCATAAGAAAATAAATGGTATCAACATAAAAGAAGATTTTGAACTAAAGATTAAACTCTTTGCTGATATTTTATTGACAATAAGAAATATAGAAAATTCAATACAACATCTAATTAGTTCTATGAGTCAGTTTGAAGAAATCTCTATTTAATCATAACAAGTACATTGTTAATAAATAAAAATCAAATAATTCATGCAAAAATATTCTAACTTCAATTGGAATAGCAATCAAATGAAATACCATGGTATAACCATTATGTCTAATAGTAAAGAAATGATGCAAACAAACTTTCAACAAGTTGTTGGTAAAATTTTAAGTTTAGTCACAAATTGGAACAAGTTCTTCTTTATCAAGGAAGAATGATTAATGCTTATTAAGATGGTACTTCTCCCTAGAACATTGTTTGCTTTACAATCTTTACCACTATCTCCACCAAAAAAAATGATGAAGATAAATAATATTCTACTTAAAAATTTTTGGGGTCCTAATAAACCAAGAGTTTCCTTTGACTGGCACAGAAAACGTTGGATAAAGGTAGAATAGGATTCCTTGATATTCAATTGTATGTTACTTCAACAATTGTAAAAGTTATAGTGTCATGGATAAATTTATCTTATGATTCAAAATGCAAACAAATACATCAATAAATATTATTAAATAATAAATATATCACAACCAGTCATAAATAAATAGTCCCTAATAGTTTTATCTGGTTATTAAAAGATTTTTGTGTTAATGGAATTATACCCCCTTCTCAAATTCCCTATTTAAATAACATAATTTCTCCTTTCCAAAAGTTCATATATTCTGATCATTGTGTTAAAGACTTAATATTTTCTATGTTTCCAATTGCATATACAAGTGATTGCGTAGAAACTCATAACTTCAGCAAAACATCAGTTCTTAAATGGTACTTGTGTGTGTGTATATATATATATATATATATATATATATATATATATATATATATATATATATATATATATGGTTCCCATTCAGAAGCCTGAAACATCATAAGCCTGAAAATCAAAATCCTGAAACCAAAAGCCTGAAAATTCAGAATCCTGAAAACTCAAAATCCTGAAAGCCCAAAATCCTGAAAGACCAAAATCCTGAAACTCAAAATCCTGAAAACACAAAATAGACATACTGATGTCATTGTGGCTTTGCTATTGTTAGCCCTGTGGTGTTAGGTCATGCGTTGGGGTCAGGTAAGTGTGCGGTTGGTTTTATTTTAGGTTAGGCGGTTTAAGTGAGTTAGGGTTAGGGCGCAGGTTAGGCATGTATGCAATAGTGACAAATATTGGGGTTAGGGGCAGTTTAAGTGAGTTAGGTTTAGGGCGTGGGTCAGGTGAGTGTGCGATAGTGACGGACCTTAGGGTTAGGGTTAGGGTCAGGGTCAGTTGGTAGATATTAGTGTCTTTATAGTGACATATTAGCATTATTTGTGTTTTCAGGATTTTGAGTTTCAGGATTTTGGTCTTTCAGGATTTTGGGCTTTCAGGATTTTGAGTTTTCAGGATTCTGAATTTTCAGGCTTTTGGTTTCAGGATTTTGATTTTCAGGCTTATGATGTTTCAGGCTTCTGAATGGGAACCATATATATATATATATATATATATATACATGTGTGTGTGTGTTTATATATATATATATATATATATATATATATATATATATATATATATATATAGGTTCACTATAAAATTTTGAAATCCCAAAATCTCAAGTTTCAGAATATCGAGTTCAGAATCTCGGGATCTTGGAATCTCTAAATTGTGAACCCCCCCAAAACACCACCCAACACACTAAAACATGTGTATGCAGGGGGGGTAAGCCCCACTGCACCCCCACACCACATGTAACTTAAATATACCAACTCTGTGATCTCCCTACAGCAAGGACAAGGGAAATCTCCCGGTCCGCGCTATATGCCGATCTCCGTTCAGGATTTAGAAGTTCTGAAACTTCGAACATATGATTTTCGATCATATGAAATTCAAAGTTTTGAGCTCCGAAATTCTGAACGGAACCCACGTGTGTGTATGTACATATATATATATATATATATATATATATATATATACAGTTGAAAATGTAAGGTCCAAATATAATCAAATTCTAAGAATTGGCTAATTTTACCAATATTTACAGACTTTACGAACTGCGGTGGTGGTGCTGTGGTAGGGTTGTCACCTCACAGTAAGACGTCCTGTTTGATTCTCAGCTAGAGCGTCTTCTGTGTGGAGACATGCGTGCTGTGGCGGCCCCTAACCGGGAAAAGCCGAAAGACACAAATGAACACAGAGGTAAATAAAATATTTAACCTAGATAAGAAATTGTTCCCCAAATTATTGGAATTCTTAATAAATATGAATAATAATGCAATAAAAAATAAATCATATTTTTTACAAATTAATAAAATTCTTAAGTTAGATTTCACATATTTAGACAATTCCTATTGGAATTGTTCCTCAAAAATTAATAAAGACTTCTGTGAAGAATTCAAGAAAATAATATTACAATCTACAGATATAACCGCATCTTCATTGTATAGGAACATTTTCACTTGGATATTCTTCCTCAGAGTTTTGTCATTCTTAACAAAATTACAGTTATGTATAATTCAAATACAGTTAAATGCTGGAAATGTGATTTTGAAATAGCTGATTGAATGCATATGGTCTATTGATCTGAAGCCATCTTCTCTTTTTGGAAAGAAATTAATAACTTCATTCAAGTTCTGTGGTCAGATAGATATAGTATTTCTAAATTTTTAGATTTATTTAATGCTCTGATTTCTAAGATATTTCCAAAAACCCAAGTGCCTATTCTTTGGTCTACTCTTGTTTTAGCCAGAAAATTAATTACTAAAAATTGTAAAACTAAAGTTACCCCCTCTAGTGTTGAATTTATTGTTGTTGTTGTGTCTTTCGGCTTATCCCGGTTAGGGGTTGCCACAGCAGAACTCCGGTCTGCTAATGTTTGGTAGTGGATTTTTACATGCCGAGTTACCAGCCCTGACGCACAACCTTCAACGAAGGCACGCCCATTCACTCATGCCTCCACACAGGAGACGCTGTAGCTGAGAATCGAACGCGACAACGTCTTACTGGGAGGCGAAAATTGTTCGCAGTAGTGAATAGCATACTGTAAAGATAAGAACTTCTAATATTACACATTCACATAAATCTTGGCTTAAATTTAGACTTGCTTAAAAAGTATTAATTGTTGTTATGTATAACTTTGATGTATTGATCAGCTGCGGACCTATGTAAATAGTTACTTTGTTTTACAATTGATTTATTTATTGTTTTAAAACCAAATTAAAAAAAAGACTTAAAATAATAGATATTAGCAAATACACATACATTTGCTAATTATATTTATATGAAATAAAAGCCACTTGTACATTACAAAATGTGGAATATTGATCATTTCAAGAGGTGTATTAGTGAGTTTGTCATATAGATAATATGTCATGTGATTAGTGTGCAGAAAGTCAAGGAAATTGAGGTGAAGGAAGGAACTAGGTAGGGCATTAAATGCTATTGTATCTTGGAAGGATATGCAGGTTCATAGATTATATATTCAGAGGTGGGAGGTGAACCGTGTCATGAAATAATGCATATAACTAGAAGATGCTGGTAAAGCTATTCAGGTATTGGTGAAGATCAGTTGTGGGGCATAGGATTCTGAATGAAGAGAAATGGATTGATTTGACAAACTGAAGATAACAGTGGCAATTATCCTGGAAATATACAGGAGCAGATTCATTCTATAGTGAAGTTTAGTTGTATTTTAAATGAGAGTACAGTCTGATTGGATTTCAATGGCAGTGGGATGTGGGTCCATTGTTTAGCTACAGTGTTTGAATATAGTCACCTACTGTCTTAGATGATTTGGTTATTGTGATTAGGGATTTTTCTCTAGAATATAAAATTCTTTTGTGGAAGTAGTGTTAAGTTGTTAAAGGCTGGGCAGTTTTCTGGCTTATAGGAATATCTGTATTGTAGTTAGCTGAGAAAGAGTTAGGTGATGTGGTAGTTTTAACCAGTTTACTTCTCTGAGAACTAGGCAGTTTTGTTATCTATTATAGTTTACTGCCAGATTTGGCTATTGTATTTAAAACATTGCTCACATCTGGATAGTTGTCCCACGTTACTTTAAAGAGTTCAGTCCTTTGGACTACTGATTTGTCTTTATTAAAAGAAAAAATGTTTAACTTCATTGGGAGATGGTGGATTAATGCTTATAAAGTATGGCCTTTTTAAAATTTTGTATATCATTTTGTTACTTCATAATGCCAACTCTCAAATTATGGATAAAATTGATTAGCCAAGCTTCAGGATTTGTGGCAACAACTTTTTTTTTCCTGTTTGGAAAAAAAAAAAAAAATATATATATATATATATATATATATATATATATATATATAAGCTGCTGAATGCTAAATGCAAATGGCCCTTCTGTTTGGTATTCATAATCCCAAAAATGGTAAATGTGAAATGGTACAACTTTCTTTTTGATATTTTTATGTACAAGCCTCTTACAGAAGATGAAGTAGTAAGTTTAATTTTTTTTCTTGGGTAAACTTTCTTGTATCTAAGCACTGGACTAAAACAGAAGTCATCTCACTCAAATAATGGCACTGCTTTTTATAACATCTTCATTATTTCCTCATGGAAATTCTCTCAGAAATTTTTGCAGGTCACCACTAATTTTACTCAGCTATGGTTTGAACAAACTTTGTTCTGAACAGTGAAATTCTCTTATACTTTTTACCCTCTCCCACTCCGTGGATCTCAGACTTCCTGAATGTTGTCACATGACTCTCAGCAACTGGGTTATATGTTGGAAGAGACATGTTTGTGCTATTTCTCTGTGGGTTTGAAATGAACTTTGTGTGTGAACTGGTAACAGCAATACTTCATGTATCATTTCCTGTTTTTCACTTATTCCCGTATTGTGACACTGTAGTAAATTTTTTTTCTGTTGTGTTACAAAATTTTGAATAAATTATTGAAAAGATTTTGCTAATCTTTGTAACTATAATCAGGTGATTACACTGCTATCCTGTTTTTTTTCTGATTTATTTAGTAACAGCCTAAACAGTTAAATTAACAGTATTGTGAGGGAATATGCACTTGAGTCTGTCGGGGGGGGGGGGTACTTCACAGTTCTTTTGGAAATAATTGCACAGCCCCTTTCATACAAGGTCTCAACCGTCAGCCATGGTAAAGAGTAAAGAAGCTTAATATGCAACCTTTGAAGACCAAAGTTTGCGATAATGGATTAGGTATATTAATGTAATGAACAATATTGAATGTGGTTGTATCTTTCTGTGCTGAGATTTGCCTGAATAATGACATACTGTTGGAAGGCTGAGCAGCTTGAGAAAGTATTTTTTCACATAGAGAGCAGGTGAGATATGATCCAGTTTTTATTATTATCCTGAAGGCAACCAACAACATTGACTAGTTCAAAAGTGCATGGGACAGGGTATATTGGGCCAAGTTTGTGTGAAATGTGCGATCAGCAACTTGTAGGTAGAGAGCTAAACAAAACAGGTGGATGGCGAAACCTTTACAATGGTAGTCTGTGACTCCAGCCATTAAACTGGGTGAATGAATATCAATTTCCCATAATGTGTCACAAAGTTGTACTAACTCTGGTTGCACAGACACAAAGAAGGGATAAACTAAAACAGAAATCACTGGTGCACACTGAAAAACTACACTGACAGTGACTTCATATAGCAAAAGGAACAGAGATTTCGAAAGTGGGAAGTTGAGTTAGTACATGGAATAGTTTGCTGTGTTGGGACTCAGAAGTGTACAGCCGCCCACTTGTTTGGCTTTTCTGATTTCAAGGAGTCAAAGTTTGATATTTATAAAACAGTTGCATAACAGCTCACATAATGCTGATGTAATGAGCATTCTGAAGCTGGTGCCCGGGGCTTGGAATGATGTCACATGTTATCAAACATTGTGTACTGTGTTAAGTTCACAAATAGAGTAAGCCTCTCAATGATGAATTTGGTGCATTGAGATCAGCTGTATATGCTATAAATGAATTCAAATAGATAATTATGCCCAGTTTGACTGTGCAGCTGTACCAGTTTTCCATTTAACTTATCTTATTTAATAACAGCTCCTAAAAGTATAAATCAGAAAGTAAACCAAACAGCATTACAGTACTCTGGCATCATTATATACAATAATACTGTACAACCTTCCTAAAATATATGATGTATGAAAGTCAAGTCAGATATGATTTCTGGAAATATTCCTTGCACATTTATTTTTTATGTGGCACTTTTTTGACAAAGGGAATGTGGATTTAATAGAATGTATTTATTTACATGTAAAAAATGTGTAGTATTTTGTTTCTTGTTATTTAATATAACTGAGAAATCAAGCTGTAATCATTGCAAAACATATTTTAAGCAGTTTGCAAATCTTTGCCAGTACTGAGAGGCCTGTAGAACAACCCAAAATAAACTGGGTGTTATCACACAGCTTTGCTGCTACTTGTTTCCCAGTGACTAACAGGATATTCCTGAACAAAACAAACAGGCTGTTGGTATTAGAAACAGTCAGTAGCTCATAGCTTGTGTAACTGAGCATCTAACCAGACAGATGAAAGCATGATGTCTGAATAAAGGTTGCACAACTAACATATTGTGTGACAGTAAGGAAATTACTGCAATATTTTTTTCTGTTTTGAAGCTGCACCTGGAAACAAACTTCATTTTAATTGCTTGTCCTGCTGTTACATCAGTGGCTTGTTTCCATTATGTGGACGGCTGCCAATATATGCAAGTTTCTTGTACCTGAATCATAGTATTGTAGAATGGAAAGGTCTGTATTCTCATGTACCCTTTAAAATGAGAAAGGAAAAAAGTTTGCATGTTGATGGCAGTAAGTTGCGGCCACCCATTCCCTGTATAGCCATTCTGGATATATATATATATATATATATATATATATATATATATATATATATATATATATATATGTGTGTGTGTGTGTCTACTTTACTTCCAGATAAATTAAACAAAATTAAAACTGCTTATGGATATATACTTTACTGTTTGAGCCACAGAGGAACCCAACAGTGGCTACTGGCTTTAATTCTCCTTATAAAACCTGGAAGACAGAGTTATAATTATTCGTTAATAGCAGTCACTTCACTCCCATTGTAAATCATCATCTGAGAAACAGTACACCAACAGAGATACTTGCATGGAAGGAGACAGACAGACACAAGTAATCACAACATTCTGTGAATTATTTCAAATTTGATTAGATGGGTGCAACGTGGGCAGGGATAATGTGCCTTCTTCACCCTCCAACCCTCGTACCTGGCCACTAATTATGCACTTGATGCTGTGAACATCTTTAATGGGTCATACATCGATTCCAGTCAATAATGTGTAGTGAAGTGCTATAAAAGTTGCTTACAGGGTAATTTGCCCTTTGCAGGTTTTGCTCAGTCAAGTTTGGTTTAGAAAAGCTGATCCTCTGTAGATTGTCAAGTAAATAGGCAGCAGTATTACACTACTGACATGCCTGCTGGAAGGTCAGAGCATCTTTACTACTCCACTGTGTCAGGCGAGAGTGATTACTAAAAGTGTTCACAGATCTCTGGAAGGTCTTCAATGTGGTCATCCACAAGCTGCAACCAGGGCAAATGGGATTAGTGAAAGTTTGATTACAGCATAGAGAACTTAACAAGGAATGACAGAACTCTGAGTGATTCTGAAAGCCTAATCTATTTTTTGAACTTCAGATCACAGTAAATCAAATACTTACTAGACGTTACCACCAACTCATCAAGATGTACTAGTGAAGGGTATCAGCTGTAATGATCATACGAGTGGTTATGCCACTGACCATGAGTTAACAGTGTGTGGCAACAGGGTCTGAGCAGTTCAGTGGAATGCCTTTAAAGGCAAGATGTATTAGATGCAATATAAACAACATGCTCATACCATCTTTACATATGGAGTCATGGGTCCAAGTGATTCTGATCTACTGAATCATTTAAATTTGTTAAAATAAAATAATGTGGTGTTGCAGGACTTCTCACCCCCTTTAAGGACCAAACAGTAATACAGAAAACCTTAACTTAATGAGAATTTGGGCAGGCCTCAAGTATGCAATACAATCTAAGCAAAAGCACATCTATAGAAGTCACAAGCCATGTACTATACCCCAATACATTCGTTAGTGCTGGACAGTGTTACTTGTACCCCAGAAATCTGCCATGAGGTCTGGATTGTGATCTGTAAACAAAATTTGCTGTTTTTCTGCACCATTTAGTAGGTTTTGAATCATAGCAACTTAATCCATGTTGGGGTTTAGTGGTGGTGGTGGGGAATGTTTGTCAATATTTTGTACTAAAGGAGATTTTTAGAAAAAAAAAGTGTGTGTGTGTGTGTGTGTGTGTGTGTGTGTGTGTGTGTGTGTGTGTGTGTATTTATAAATATATGTATGTATTTGTTTACCTGTGAAAGTTTGACTGTAGCTTTTTCGGCTCACGGTTTACTGAAAGTATGATTTCAAAAAATGGTTAGTCCAAAAAACATATAAAAACAGGAAAAATTGTTTTCACAGGGGGGCAATCCCCCTGCACCCCGAATATGGGGGGGGCAAGTCCCCCACACCTTTCAAAACGATGTATACCAACTCCATGGTTATACCACAGTTAAGTAAAGAGGGGGCAACAAAGTTATTTCTGGCTTGCACAACACAATACAAGCCAATGAACCACACTGCGATGAAACATCCTCTCACTGAAAGATGTATTACAGCAGAGTCAGAGATGATTCGTAGATGTCCTGTATTGATATTAAATTACAGTCAAGAGGAATTCAAAACAGGCATCCATACCTGTCATAACAAGGATCACCACTTTGGACTCTAAACCTAGGATTCATTAAAATGATCACTGCTTGTGTTAATTGTGAAGCCTGGCTCGATCAGTTAGTATACTTGCAATGAGAAAAAACTCTTTATCTGGTCATTACTGTAAGTCTCACTCAAACACTATATCTCTGTCGGATCTGACCCCATTAATGTTTTGTGCATGCTTTGTGTTAGCAAAGGCACTCCCCACTACATAGAGAAACACAAGCTCTTCACATACGCTTGATTACACTTGAAGAAATGTTCCTCCCTCCAGCCATGTGCACACTGCAGCATGCACACACATGCAGACTCATGATTTTCCACTTAACTCCCAAGTGCAAGTACCCATGCAGGCAGCTACACATGCGCACACACATACACACACATTTATACATACAGCATACACAGTCCTATGTACACATGTTCATACACAGTCCTCTGTACGCATGTTCATACACACTAACACCCCCCTCAGTCCCACGTTTGCTGAACTTATCTGCATAGTAAGCATACCTTTCAACTGTCCAGATTTCTGCCTCATATTTTTGAAATGTTCCTCATAAAATTTTTGGTTTTCTGGCGAATCACTGAGGATTGAGAGAAAATTCATGCTAATGCAAACCCTGTTATTCTATTATACATCATAAGTTTAAAAGAGCAATATTTAAAAATTGTACCTGTTTTTGAGACTTGGTGCCCCCATAATTTATGGCTTTGTCCATATGTCTTGCGCCAAGAGGTATGACAGCAAGTACTGCCATAGGAGAGAATGGCTGAATGATGCATTTTCACGGCGGTCACTTTTTCTCCTAGAGTAAAATTTTACTTGGCAAAGTGATTTAGAGACAAATTCACCTGAGGAAATCTGGAGCTGCTGGGGGAGTACATGGCTAATTAACATTAACCATTCCCCTGAACTGCTATGTTGTGTGAATGTTTGCCAACAACACCACTCTCTGTGTTCCAGTCTCCATGAGGCACCCATGAGAAGGAGAAATTCAGTAGTAGAGGAGTCCCTGAATTCAAAAGGCTTACTGCACTGTGAAAACGTGCATGAAAGCGGGTGTGTGTGTGTGTGTGTGTGTGTGTGTGTGTGTGTGTGTGTGTGTGTGTTTATATACCATGTTGTGTTAAGCCTGTAAGCCTTCCTGAATCCTAGGGTGTGTGTTGAAGCTGCCTGTGGTGTTTAGTCTATGTATGTATGCAGTTGTGATGGTCAGAAGGATGGGGGTTAAGTCCATATTAATTGGTCATAGTTCCTTTTGTCTGCCAGTGAAGCAGTATTTTCAGCCTACCCGTTTCAGAGACTTGACTTGGGTAACTCTTGAAAGCCAAAATATACAATTAAAGTTCATCTAGGCATATTGCACCATAGCATATGGTACTTTCTTAAGCTTTTGGATATTCTAATTACAGTGAGGAATAAAATATATTTCTGGATATGCAATTTCTAGTTCTAAGACAAACTGCACTTTAGAGTCAGATGTCATGGTGAGTGTAGTTGCACCATCATGAAATCAACTCTTCATTCAGAGTTAAGACTATGAAACAAGGTGGAAATGAGTTGTTAAGCTTCCCGTTCCGTCAGTTTGCAGACTGACCAAGAGTGTACAGGAAATCAAACCATGTAATTCTTGTACTCTGAAAATGGCTAATGGTATAACTTCTTTAAAAAGATGTACACATTTTACATGACGTATTTGTGAGGGATTTTATGCTGCAGTTTTGGATTATGTGCAAAGAAGTAAAGCCTTTGCTTCTTAAAATCTTCATGTTTGTATGAACAAGTAGGTTGCATGACTGACATGTTGCAGTTAAAAAATGCTGCAGCTGTGCCTTATAGATACCAATAAAGTCATCATGTTCCAGAATGTGGTTTTACAGTAACTCCATATCAGATGTGTGGCTGGGGGGGGGTGGATATTAAGTATACGTAGGTGAGTTTTGTTTTAGTTTATTTACTGCCAAGTGACAGGAGTACACCCTGGTTCGTTTAATTTCTTCCACTTGAGGCAATGATTTTTTTTTTTTCTTGAATGAGGCTGCTATCCTTACTTTGAATGATTATTACATTAATTTATAGTTTGGTGTAATTCTGCCCAATTAGGTTCACTGTTTAGACTTGGCAGTAATACCGTAATAAAAACACAGTGGGCTTACATTCTGTTTTAATCGCGAGTCACAATTTCAAACGTCAGTATAAATTTCAGATTTATCTCATTGCAACAATTCTGTTGTGACTTTCACTCAGTAAAACATCAATACAGATCAGAATATTACATATTTATTCTTAACTCAGCTCCACGCTTACTTATACGAGAGGAAGTCTTACCATTATATGGCAATCTGCTGAGGTCATGGTAAATGGTGAATTCATCTTGTATATCTACATACTGTCCTAGTACATAATGCTAATATTTTGCCACAAGATCAGCATTTCTTTAGGAGTTATTCTGACTTGTTTATTGGTGTAGGCTGTTTACCAGCTGAGTATCATGTTAAAATTTTACCCGAGGCCATACCAGTTATACAGTCCCTGGAAAATGTTCTTGATACTTTCAGAGAGAAAAATGGAGAAATAACTAAAGCACATGTAAGTTGTGGGAGTTATGGTTAAGCAAACAGAGGTAATGACCAAGTGAATAGTATGGCGAGAGCTGTGTAGCAGGACAAACTGAAAATATGTATGGGTCCTTAGGATTTAGAACAAATAGATAAAGAGAAACATTATTGTTTCATCTAAATGAAGAGGTTATTGTAACTATGCCTGATATTCTCCCTTGTGCTTCATGCTAATTAAGGGTTTTAACAAATTAGACTAGATGGGGGTAGTCTAATGCTTTACCAGTTCAAGACAAATGGATTTCTAAGATTGCCTTTTGGAATCAAATCCACCTCAGAAGTGTTTCTAAAAGTTGTACTTGAAATGATTGAAGGGCTAGAAGGTATATGAACTGTGCTTTTTTTGACCCTTTAGTTTTTAAGGTTATTTATAATGGATTGGAGTTTTTGGATTATTTATAATGGACATGACTTGTGCCTTATTCAGTTACTGGACAGAATCAGACAAAGAGGCTTGATGATGACCAGAAGTATCAAAACTGTGCATCAGCTGTCAAGTTTGGATTTCTGCATATTTACCTTATCAGTATCCGGCGTGATACAATGTTATTCCAGGTTCATTTCAAATGTGTCCGCTATAACAGTATTACTTAGGAAATGAGTAGGGTATGATTTTACTTAGCTCTGCTAAACAGAGAGAGAAGCTGTTCGATTTTTAAAGTTACTGAATCACTTATGTTACAGTGTTGTGTTATATCTAGTTTTACTTCAAGATGGTGCTAGTCAGGAATTGCTTGGAATAATACCTTTTCCACAATGGTGAAAGAGGACCTCCCAGGCTGCCTATAGTTTGTTGCGTCTCACAGAAATAAATAGCATCTCCTGTTGCCCTACAGAAAACTGTCTCTAACTGTCCTGTTATACTAGGTGTTTTGATGCTCTTCTGTCTGCGCTAGGTGCTAATGGCCCATCTCTATGAACTCCCTAGCCCTAATCCTGAGGTTTAGGACATACTCGGCAGGCTCCTTGTAGGAATCAAACGTGCCCTCCCAATTGTCACAAAAGAAATGTAGGTTGCCCCTTACCCTGTGACTGTACAATACTTCAGTGGATGCAAAACGTGGATTCCTTGGTCGCCTTCCTGTGTGCATAGAGTGCTAGCCTGCAAGTGCCCACAACATGGCCTTCACTGTGGAGTTAAACCTTTCCACTAAAACATTTGTCAACAGATGGTAGGAGCATTGTCTTTAGGTGCTTTACCCAACAATTCTTCAGCAAATGATCCAGCAGGTCTGACATAAACTTGGCATTTCTCTCAGTATTTCCCTAAGGAAAACCTTTCCTTCTTAAAATGTCTAGCAAAGCATTTGCTGCTTCCTCTGCTTCAGTACAAGACGAAGCCACTGTTTTTGGGTGTTTAGTGACATAACCCACTACTGCCAGGATATGTTTCCTACCTGTGGAACTTGGTACTCAGATGCCTTAAAGTATCCTTAGAAAAAGGGTGACCTGTAGATCATCACCCTGATTAGAGAATGAACATTTTCCAGCATGGTGTTAATCTACAGGTAATGCTCACTGAAAAATGACCCCACCACTTCATGGCATTGTATTAAGCTGCTGTGGACCTCAGACTGAAAGTAACCTAAAGTCTGCCATTATTTTATGCTCGCTAAGTAGCACTTTTGCTGTTTAATAAGTGTAAAATTTAAAAAAAAGGAAAAAAAATAAAAAAATTGTGTGTGAGAATGTATATGTGCATTACAGTGACAGAGATCGCTTGAGCTAGTACGTTATACTCGCTAAGAGGCGCTTTTGCTGTTTAAGTGTAAAAAAATAAATGAATCAGAAAAAATTGTGTATGTATGTATGTATGTTTGTTTCTGTCTGCATGTATGTTTGTTTCTGTCTTCATGTGTGAATGTATGTGTGTTTGTGTGTGTGAATATGAGAAAGAAAGAGAGAGAGAAGGAGAGAGCGTGAGTTCAATCGACTGCTGACAGCAGCAGTAAAGAGGCTTGGATACCCCTCGACCTCTTAGCTAAAGAAATCTGGATAAAGCTTAAAATAAAGAAGGAACAAAGGCTCAAAAATAGGAACAGATTTTAAATATTGCTGTTATAAAACTACAGAGTTGCTTAAATAACAAGATTTGTGTCAGTATGTAAGTCCTGAAGGAAATAGTCTGAAACTCAAGTGTAAGTCATTATTTAGTGACTTAATTCCCCAAAGACTGGCAACAAACCACACATTTTAGGAGTAAGGGACCAAAAAATAAAGTAAATTTCTGGATATTTTTTAAAAAAATGTTATATTTTGGATGTAAAATGCTTTCTCCAACACCATTTACATATACTACAGCAACTTTGAAACATTAGGCAGAGGAACTGTTTTATGTCAAACATATATAAAAAATATATAGTAAAAATACACAAGTAAAACACAGCAATTTTACAGATAGCCCATTCATTAAGTGCAATAATACCCTCCAGGGTGTGTGTTACTGTGTAAATTAAACCCTTCCAGGGATGTAAATGGCCCTTCACCTGAGGTGTCAGGCCTCATAACACCACTAGGTGGGCTTTATTTACACAATAACACGCACCCTGTTGGGCATTATTGCTACCCTTTAAAACAGTTCCTTGGTAATAGGCAAAGGTATCAATACAACCTTGGCTTTGTCTCCAGGTTTGCCTACCTTTGTACACTACCCACAGGTCCTGCTCTACCTTTTTACATTCTCTGCAATCCCACATCATAAAAATACTGTGGAAACTGTCTTTTTAGTATGTTTTATGCCCAAAGAGCTGCAAAAGAGATGTCATGGCCTAGAGCCAGAAGCACCATTCGGTAGGCCCTTGTTACTTCTTACTTCTCCCTGTAGCTCTCCTTCTGGAGTCCATTCTTTGTCCCAATGTATGGACTCCCTCTGGCTTTGAGAATCCAGAACCTCACTGGCTACCTCCCTCATGTAAAATAGGGTCTGAGAATTGACTTTACCTGGGGCCCTCCTTACTGTCTTTTCCCAGCTCTTCTTCCAAAGGAACTCTGGTACTGCTTGACATGGTGCCATAGGTGTTGTCTCACTGCTATCCCTTGTGTGTCTGGTTGAAGTATCACCTTATAAGGCAGCCCAGTACCTTTTACCTTGCAGTGGCTCAGATTCCGGGTCACTTCTACTAACCAGTGCCCCCCCCCCGTATGAAGTAGAATACTATCTCCAGATGGAGATGTGATCTTGGTCTGAGACTAGCAGGAATATCCTCATGTGATTGCTACCTTGCCCCCCCAGCCCAGATTGGCTATAGCTAAAGGTACCTAAAATGGTTTCCCTACTGATGCCTTAAATGAAGTGCACACATGCTTAATTTGGTTACATTTTAAACATCTAATTCCAGAGCCTGGACATATACCAGGAACCATGGCTTTTCCACTTTCCTGTGTAGCCTGCTGGGATAGTTTAGGCTGCCTCAATAGGGTCTCCTATATCCTGAATAGTGTATCTCCCCCTTCTACACAGTGACAATTTAGTAGCTAGGTGAAGGTCCCCTTTCTTCCTCATATGTGTTACATTCCCAGTCTGTGAATCAGCCTCATGTCCTCAGGCATAGTGCTAAGGGCTTGCTCCCTGCTAAAAACCCATGCAAGCATTTAATGTGGGTGACCTTACTTCTGCTCTCCCATGTGTGCAAAAAATATGTATTTCTGTACCATATTCTGTCTTTCTCCTTATACTCTAAATTTCTGTACAGTTCTGGAGCAAGCAAGCAAAGATTCTTTATTAGAATCATTTAGATGGTTGGCATCACTGAGTTTAGAAGCTGTGTGTTTTGCTTTACCTGTGAGCAGGGGAGTTAAAAACATTATTCACTTCTCTTGGTCAACTTATTGCTGACTACACACACTCTCAAAGGCCCTTTTCAAACAATTAATTCATCCCTGTCCTATTGAGGAAAAAAACATTCTGTACTGACCAGGGCTCCGTGGTTGTGATTTTTTTCCTTCCTTATAATTGACGTGTGTCTGGTTGTAGATTGCTCATCTCCTTTTCATGCTGGCATTGCTTTTCTCTCTCCTCTGCTTCCAGTTGCTGCATTCTGTAAGCAGCTTTAGCTTTCATGCACTTTATTTCAAGCACTAGATTCAGTAATTCTAGATGGGCTCTACAGTCCTCTTTGGATGGATCTGAATGGCCTTTACCTGCCTCCTACTCATCATATTGCATTCTTTGCAAAGCTGCCAAAATTTCCACTCTGGAAATATTAGCTTGCTGAATTCCTCTTGTTTGGCAAACTTTGTCAGTTATGCCACTGGTATTTCGAAGCTCATTTTCTGCCCGTTCCTAAATTTAGCTTACTAAATAACTGCTTTGCACAAGCAAACCTCTCTACATTTTACCTTGTAGCTGCAAGGGTTACCATGCACTTTTGATAACAAAGCTGGTTTATGCCGAATAACCTAAATTCGGGTATCCTCACCACTGGCCACCACTGTAGCTCTAGGCTTGCACTGCTGCCAACAATGTGACATCCATATTGCAGGATGCCATCCACATCAAGATGGCTGATATCAACGGGATTGGAATCCCACCACTGCCAACAAAGAGAGAAGTAATAGCAAGAAAGTGCACATAAGTTTATATTAATTAAGTCAAAAGCTGCAATCTAGCCCAAGGACCATGAAGAGAATATATACTGCTGACCTGGGTATAGGTTCATAGGTTCATAGATTAGTACTAGGCTAACTGCCCTTGTGCGCCATTTTAAGCCTAGCCAATTATCCCTTGTGAGACTCCAACCCTACACCTTGTGTTTGTAAGGCAAACACCTTAACCATTAGGCCACCCTCCCAATGGGCATTCAACATCCACCCCAAGGCTGGACAGCACACAGGTCACTTATAAATCTGTAGCTTTAGCAAAGCAGTCCCCGACTCCTACCTCCCCACTCTGTTTGTGAACTAATGTCTTTCAGTGCCCCTTTACCCATGCTCACTACATTTCACGCAAAGTATTTTCACATGTACACCTTCCAGGGCTGGCAAGCAGATTTCTTCAGTTCCCCAATGCCTTCTTAGCAGGGTTGAACTGCCACTACCATGGGAAAGCTAAGGACTTCTAGAAAACTGCTGCTGTTAAATGAAATAAAAAATCTAACCATAACCATTAATACATTTTACTGGAATTAGGGTTAACCATTTAATAGCAGATGTGATATACAGATTTTAACCAGCAATGTAAAAAAAATATTATCCTTTCCTCAGATAAATAATGGTGCCTAAACACACTTATAGCTAAATACATGCCAACCACATGAGCTTAAATGCTAATAACTGAACTTTACTCTAGATTTGGACTACTTTTTAAATACTAAGTAAATTCTACATAGGCTGGCACAAAGAGACCTAAAATAAAAGGCACTGTAGTAGGACTGCATACAGAAAAAATAAGCTCCGTATACTTTACCTCCCAGGCTAACACTTGCTCAGAAATACAGTCCCCAACTCCTATGTTAGAATAAATGTATTTAAATCTTTCCCAAATGGATGATCACTTAGACAAAAAAGGATAGTATCTACTCATATCAATGCTTTATTTGTGCCAATGTATTATTTATTTTATTGCCTGTACTGGAGCTTTTCTCCCCGGGCCTCTACTGAAAACGGATACATATCCAGTTAGACTAGCCCGGTCAACAAATGTAAAATAAAAAATAAAAAATAAATAAATAAAAATCTATTATCTTTTTACAGCATACAACATTTAATACCATGTTTTTCCCTAACCCCCTATGACCATGATATCATCATACTCTTGATGGAGAAAACAAGTAGTTAAAGCATTTGTTTTACATCTTGTAGCAACCACGAGGACTTGGCAGTACATATTCATGTCTGTTTCCCCTGAATGTTGAATACACCCTTGTTTCATAGTGATACGCAGGTCAAGTCCATCATCAATTACATCTCAAAAAGAAACTCAGTTACTGGTCTTTCTTCTTTATTGTCCCAGTCACAAGAAGAAACAGCAAGTGTGGAGATCCAACACACTTCAACAGACAGTCCTTGTTCTTTTATAATCAGGAAGATAGAAATTGCACATTAAGTCATGAGACAAGATGAAGGGGAGAGAAGAGGAGGGAAACATACATTACATTTTTAAGTTACATTTTCAAATCTCATCTATTTAGCCTGCCAGTAACCCTGGCTTCTCAATTATTCTTTTCAGCCTGATAATATTGCTAGCTTCAGACTGGTTAACATTTATGGTAATGCCTTCCTTACATATTTAAGATGGGGGCAGTTGTCCCTGACTCAGGGGTTAACCAAAAGCTAAAGGGCAGGGATTAAGCCTGGATAGACTGAAAACATGTAAAGCATCCAGGCCAGCAGAGAAGGCGAAGACAGCATTGACTTTTATGTAAAATCGAAACACTAGTTGTTAAATCTGCCTTTTATAGGGAGAAAGAACATGCACAGTGGGCTTCTGTGACTGTTCTGGGAGGAGATTAGTCTCATTGGCATTAGTTTGCATCCCTTCTTTGACCATTTTCCTGCTGGACAGTTGCAGTTTTGCTGCCCTTGATATTGTTAACTCACTTACTTTTAGTTGTCATACTACCAAAATACAGTTTGGCAAACTTGAATTTTGGTCATCCTGATAATGTTGATTAACAGAGTAACCATATCTTTCACATTAAGTAGATTTCATCTTGTGAGGTTGTCAGACTTCTCCATGCATTTCCAGACACCGTTCTTAAAGGTTACTCTTCTGGTGGATGAAGACTGAACTCTTGAGCTCTTGTTGTTTGAGGTTCAACCCATTGAGGATCAGAGTTCCTCTGTAGGAAATTAGTGTCTGCGAGCTTTGCCAACAGCGATGCCCTATGGGGAAATTTCCCCCTTTGAGCTGGTGTGATCATGGAGTTTGGTATATAGAAGTTTGGGAGCATGCAGGGGGGATTGCCCCTGGTTAAAAACACATGAAAAGTGTCTTTTGGTGAAATGCAGGTCGTGGATTCCTATCCTCAGTGTATTCAGTTTTACCCACTCATAGAGGAAACATTATTAAGTAAGGCTCATTGGATTAAGAATGCTGATTATTGACTGGAAATAATGAATACTACAGATTTTTCTACGTGCCAGAACTGATAGCGCACTGGGCCATGAGAATATGTTAGACTCCATCCTTTCATCTACTCCTGGATGTGTCTCATACATTAGCATTATGACTTGAAACTTTCAGTGACTATATTCCTGTTTGCATATTCTGGTGCTATAGCAAGGTCTATAAAACATAATTACTTGGGTATTCAAGAAATATGATAAAATTAAGGCCTGTACAATTCTTTGTAATGTCCAAAACATAATAAACTGGATAATTTATTTTATTTTATTTATTTTTGTTTTACATTTGTTTACCGGGAATGTCCGACTGGAATAAGGTCCATTTACAGCAGAGGCCCGGGGAGAAAAGCTCCGTAACATAACAGTACAAATACAACAAATGACAAAAAAATTTCTGTACAGAGACATATATACAATCAAAGCTCCATGTCTTTATATGACAACACATAATCCACGAATGACAGAAAATGTCTATACAGTGGCATATATACAATCAAGGAGATTTTTTGTACCTTAGTTTGATTTGAGCAAGCTTGGTATATAGATAGCAAAACTTTGAATTCCGTATTGGTAGTACAAAGCATAAAAATGAAAGGAATGGAATCCGGAAAATAATGCTATTCAGGAGATATGTCATAGCGTGAGAAGTAGTTTGTAGGATAGTAGTACCTGACAGGGAGTATTTGAGTAGTACAGAATAGCAGGTCTACATTAGAACGTCGAAGGTTCATTATTTCGAACATTCTAACATCAAACCCTATTCAGCAAACGCTGAAAATAGCGAAACGACAGATAACCGAATTTTTTCCTAGGGAAAAAATTCAGTTGTCCATTTCTGTCGTTTTGCTATTTTCAGTGCTGTGGTGGAAAGTTACGAGTTGGGTTCAGGTAAGTGTGCAATTGGGCGCGGGTTAGGTGAGTTAGGGTTAGGGTGTGAGGGAGGTATGTGTGCGATTGTGTGGACTTGAGGGTTAGGGCAGGTTAGGGCACGGGTGAGGTGAGTGTGCAATAGTGACGGACTTTAGGGTTAGGCTTTGGGTTAAGGTAAATGGATAGTTAGTGGTGTTTGTAAAGTTTAGTGTAGGGTTAACTGCAAGATTTTGGGTATATGTGTGTGGATTGCTGTTTGTTTGGTGTGCTTGTGTTGTGTGTATGTGTTTTGGAACAACAAATTGTTTCCCTAGGAAAAAATTTGTTGTTCTTAATGTTCGATGTTGTCAGCGTTCGCTGAATAGGGTACGATGTTAGAACATTCAAAATAATAAACTTTCGATGTTCTAATATAGACCCAGAAAAGCTGAGGTAAGCAGTGAGTAGATGAGATGTGGCAAGTTAGGAGGAGAGCAGAAAAGATTTTATGTGATACAGGGACAGAGCCATGGTTGCAAGAGGTATGACTTTAGTGATGTCTTGAAAAGTGAGATGGATGGTGCAGATACTTTGGGGGAGGTGAATCATCTGAAGTGACTGTAACATGATAAATTAATATAATATGTATGTACTCTTCAGCATGTTTTCACTTGAGAAGCAGAAAATTACAACTTCCAATCTCTCCAGAACTGCTGCAAAAATAGAAATCATGATGTCTCAGAGATGGTCTGTGGACTGTCTACCACTAAACAAAATTTTCTGCTGACCACCAGTGAGTTTTTAAATTGAAATATTTAGCTCTATTTACTCTCCATCACAAGAAACTGTTTGAACTGACAAAAACAATCATCAAGAAACAAGCTGCTGAATCCTGGGTATATGCCAACCCCCTTCCTCACTTCTTTAACCAGGCTGATATTACTGTTCACTTAGAATAAAACTTTAACAAATTGCTTCTCATGCTTGTCAACAAGCCCTTGTGTAGTTTATAATTTCCTTTGTCAACTAAATTTGTGTAAGCCAAAATTAATTTACACCATAAATATTTGAAGCTACAGCCAAATATATAACCTACCCTATATCAGTACTAATCAACTAGTCAATCACTGAATGAATCCTGTCCCAAAATTTGTCATTCACTCAGTCCAGTAATGTAGGGTGCCTGCAAACTGGGGACAGGTTATTGTGATATATCTGCACAGAGGAGATGTCTCAGCTGCTCTCAACAGCTGTCCACCTTCACAAAAATTGTAGAGAAAGGCATGCATGTTAAATTCTTGCAGTAGATGACCCTTTTTCCTTCACTGTATTCACCAGGATAGCGGACACTGCTGCTATGCCGAACAGCAGCAGCATGATGATGTCAAACACTGCTGCTATACCAAGCAGCAGCATAATGATGTGGAACACTGCCACTATGCCGAGCAGCAGCATAATGATGTGGAGCACTGCCACTATGCCGAGCAGCAGCATAATGATGTGGAGCACTGCCGCTATGCCGAGAAGCAGCATAATGATGTGGAGCACTGCCACTATGCCGAGCAGCAGCATAATGATGTGGAGCACTGCCGCTATGACGAGCAGCAGCATAATGATATAGAGCACTGCCGCTATGCCAAGCAGCTACATAATGACGGTCCAACAAGCAATTTAACCAACACCTTTTCCAGAGTGAACTCAGTGCCTGTGATTGGTCTCAATTAAAAACCCTCCCACTTGTGCAGGCTGTCGAATATTTCAACTCTAAGTTCTTAGAAATCCTAGACCACCATGCTCCTAAACGTACTATCAGAACTAGGTCCAAACCTGCCCCCTGGCTTACAAATGAAACCAAGAAAAAAATCCTCCTCAGAAATAAAGCCTGGTCTAAATGGCGAACTACCAAAAGTACATCAGATCAACAAAGCTTTAGACATATGAGAAACATGACAAAAAAAGATATTCTCTCAGACAAAAACAACTTCTACTGTAAAATGCAGCAAACAAACCAAAACAACCCTCAAACATTCTGGGCTAGTATCAATAAACTCCTCTATCCAGGTCACTCCAGAACTCCAACCCCAACAGGTGCAACACATGAGACTCCTATCCAAACTGCCAATGCTTTCAATTCCTTCTTCACAGAGGCTATCCAATCTCTAGCCAGTCAACTAGCTCCTGATACAGCCAGTCTTCTTAACTCTTCTCCAAGCTCTCTTCCTACCTTCCAATTTCTACCTACCTCTACAAATTATATCTATAAACTCATTCTAAAATTGAAACCTTGTACTCCTTCTGCTGACCAGATCCCAGCCGAATACCTGCAAAAAGCAGCTAAAGAAGTAGCTTACCCGATATCCATCCTGATTAATAGAACTACTAACGAAGGAATCATCCCTGACATATGGAAAATCTCACACATTATCCCCCTACACAAAGGTGGCAACTCAAATGAATACTCTAACTATCGACCTATAGCCCTACTATCCCCCTTAGCAAAAATAATGGAAAAATGTATTCACCATCAGCTTCTAAACCATTTAATTCAGCATAACATACTTGCTGAAAGCCAACATGGCTTTAGGCCATTCCACAGTACTACTACTGCCCTCTTATCTTTTACTGACACCATAAACAAAAACCGCAATAACAATGGTCTCTCTTCCTCTCTATTTATTGATCTCTCAAAAGCATTTGATATGGTAAACCACTCTCTACTTATAAATATTCTGAAATCACTCCCTCTTGATACTTTGGCTGTACAATGGGTTTCTTCTTACCTCAGCAATAGGCAACAAGCTGTGCTCTGGGAGAATAAACTATCATCCCACCTTCCAGTCTCACTCGGTGTCCCTCAAGGCTCCATCCTAGGCCCTCTCTTATTCTCAATATTTATCAATGATCTCTACCTAGCTATTCCTCAGGCAACATGCATACAATATGCAGATGATTCAACTTTAATCTGTGCAGCTGAATCTTCATCAGAATTACAATCCCTAACTCAGAAAATATTTAACATAGTTGAGACTTGGTTCATAAAACGTTGCCTTCTCCTGAATCCCAAAAAAACAAAGCTCCTTCTCTTCACACCTACCCGTAAATCCATGCCCTTAGATTTCTCTGTCATTTCTAACAATGGCACTCTCATATCCCCCGATTCTACCACCAAACTCCTAGGAATAACTATAGACAATCACCTCAGCTTTGATAACCATATTAACAATACTATAAAAACAGTCAACAGAAAAATGGGCTCCCTATACAGGATTAAATATTTTCTCACTCCAACTGCCAGAACTACTATTGCCCACTCTCATCTAATCTCAACACTCCTCTATGCCTCACCTATTTGCACCAACCTATCCAAGAAGAATCTTCTTAAACTCACTACATCTTACAAACAACATTGTCAGATTTGCTACTGGTAATCACTTTAGAACTCATCACTGCCAGAATCTAAAACAACTGGGATGGCTTGAACTGCAAAATCAGCTTCATTTTAGCCAACTAACCATTGTTCATAAGATCCTCAACCAGCCCAACAACACTCCTATACTCTCAAACCTCATTACCCCATATAAAAATCTTAATTCCTTACGCTCAGCTAACAAACCTCTACTTAGTATTAATAAGTCTAATAACATGGCAGGAAACTCTCTTTTTTCTTACACAACTGGGAAATACTGGAATCTTCTACCTAGTGATCTTATATCACTTCCTTCCCTACCTCATTTCAAACAAAAACTCAAAATACACCTTAGAAAACACTGGCTGTGCCCTTGCACTAACCCTGACTAACATATAACTTCAGTGACTAAGTTTCTCCTAACTCCTCCTCAATTATAATTTAATGCTCTTTCTGCAAACTTTAGAAAAATAGCAAACCCACTTTAGTGATGTTCTACCTCACATGGATATCTCATTCAACATGTTATCAATACTCTTATACAACCATTCTCATGAAATTGTAAACCTTAAGTTTAATCTACCTCACGTGAATATGTTATCCCATATTATTGTAAATATTTGTCTTGTAATAAACTGTAAAATGCTTGTATCTACTGCTATGTTAACTTGATTGTAACCTGACAAACACTTTTTGTATTTGTAACCTTATACATTTTGTTATAATGTATCTGTCTTTGGAGCTTTTCTCCCCGGGCCTCTACTGAAAATGGACATATATCCAGTTAGACTAGCCCGGTCAACAAATGTAAAATAAAATAAATAAATGATGATGTGGAGCACTGCCATTATGCCAAGCAGCAGCATAATGATGTTGAGCACTGCTGCTATGCCGAGCAGCAGCATAATGATGTGGAGCACTGCCGCTATGTCGAGCAGCAGCATAATGATGTGGAGCACTGCCGCTATGCCAAGCAGCAGCATAATGATGTGGAGCACTGCCGCTATGCCGAGCAGCAGCATAATGATGTGGAGCACTGCCGCTATGCCAAGCAGCAGCATGATGATGATGGTGCAATTTGCAGGTGATGCTGTCTGCCACCAACTCTATGTTGCAGATCCAATTCAATTTCTTTCATTGCTGGCTCCATTTTTCTTGACTATATCTCAAAGGTAGCAAAGCAAAATACACATTTTTGTACTTCTTTGTTTGCAAAGTTCCCTAGTTTTAGAACAATGATTCTTTTATCACCAGTAGCCCAAATATGTCTGTGTTTTCTTTTGACCATTCTATGACTGAAATAGTCATTTCCACCAAACTGCCCGGACTGACCACTTATATCAAGTTTTATGGGCATAAATGCTGCACTTACTGGGCCATATTAGAAACTTGGACATCTTTTACAGGACTAGGGCCCTTCTTAACCCCAGTTGTTAACTGTTTATGACATCAGCTTGCATCATTGCATCGCTTCTGTGTTCCATAGATATATTTAATAACATTCATGTTTCCCATTTTTGCCAAACTGGAGCAAGAATGTAATGAGATTGCTAGGTTTACAGCCGGTCAGTAAGCTGGAGCAGACCACTCTTCCCTCACTTCAGCATTTTCAGTGTTTAACTTCAATGAATAATTTCAATGAATACTTTCCTCTAATTCAAATGAACTTCACCTGCAAACTACTGAATTACTACCAAACTAATTGGTTCTCTGACAGAGTAGCTGATACATGGAGCAGACTACCAAACTACATTAAAGTAAGCACTAGTTTAGATATTTTTAAAAAGAGCCTGGACACTTATTATGGGAACAAGTGATGTTATGTTGTCCTATCTCACATTCATTGTTGATGGTTGAGTTCAGAACTGAGCATCGGTTCTGACTCAGCCGCATACTAAAGCTCAAGGCTACACCCTATCCCAAGATGCCTAGCAACTGTTACCCAGATCTCATTTGTCGCGTGCAGCTTCGGGATTGCCTTTTCGCTAGCTCAGACTAAGTGAATTTTTTCTTTAACCTTTTTTGTGTTTTTTTTCAGTAGTTAAAGTGATAGGATTAATTTCTTTAGATAGCTGTATCTGTGAGTGCTTCCTTGCCTTAGTTAAAGGCTTTTTCGCTGTTTGTTGCTGATTTTGTGTGGACCATCATTTTCTTAAGCCTTCTATCTATTGGCTGCTCCTTTCAGTGATTCTGTTTAAGCTAGAGGATTCTTTTTTCCCCTAGCTTAGCCCGTTTTAGTTAGAGGGCTTCCCTTTCCCTGTTCTGAAATCCAGGTTTCACCGTTTAAGTTAGAGGCATCTCCTCAGGTTAGAGGAGTACTCTCCTCTAACTCTTTTTCCTTTCTAATTTCCTTCTCCAAAAAAAAAAACCTTGGTTTTCTTTCTAGTATGGTTGGGTTTTTTTTGTAGTCTTGCTGATCCATTTTGTGTGTTCTTGAGCTTGTGGTGACAAATTTACTATTTTGCGACTTCGTTACTGGTTGTGACGGTTTTGCTAATTGTGACTTAACAGGATGTCTAAAGAGACCAAACAGTCCGGTTTGAAAAAACATGAAAAAGTGGATTCTTAGGTTCATAGGTTCATAGGTTCATACTAGGCTATCTGCCCGAGGGCATTTACAAGCCTAGCCCATAGTTTTGTGGCTTGCGCCACCCCTTTAGTATGGGGAACTATACCCATTATTTTGCTGTGCCTCTGTTGAGCAGTGACACTGAGGTAATCCCTGGGGTATATCTGCGATCTCCCATCCATTGGTCAAGATTTCTCTTGAACAAGGCCAGCGAGGTGCTCTGCCCCACATATACCGGGATTTTATTCCACAGCATAGGGAGTCTTTGGGTGATGAATCTATCCCTCCAGCACGTCCTATTAATAGCCGTGTCGAGGTTTAAGTCTCCGCCCTTGTGGCTCTGATGGATCTGGATTTTTTGAGGTGAAGCATATTCATCAAATCTGGGTTTGACATGGCCTTGTATGTTAGGCAAAGGTCACCTCTGAGCAAGCGTGCGACTGAATAGAGCTGGAGTTCTTTCAGTCGGGCAGCATAGGACAGATGTTTGAGACCCTTTATCCTTTTGGTGAGGAACTTTTGTGGCCTCTCCAGCTGCTGCAAGTGTCGGGTCAGATACATTCCGAATGGGGCATTGTACTCAATCATTGGTCTGATGAGTGATGAGTATAGGGAGACTATGACCTCCCTTGATCTAGATGAGAATCCCTTCATGATAAGGTGGGCAATGTAGAAGGTCTTCCTAACTACTTTAGCTACATGGGTGTCGAATGACAGACTACTATCAACCTGGGTCCCCAGGTCCCTGATAACTTCTTCTGTGCTCAGTGGATTGCCACCTATTTGGTAGCTAGGGGTAACCTTGTTTTTCCCGAAGGGTATGACTATGCATTTTTGGCATTTAACTTTAGGCCATGGCTCTGGCACCAGTTATCCGCTTCTGTGAGACCCTTCTGAAGGATATCTGTGTCAGATGTGTTTTCTACTATGGCCCAGTTTGCAGTCATCTGCAAACTTTGTCAGCCATAACCCTCCTGTCTTTGCTTGTACTGGAAAAGTAGATGCCAAACAAGAGTGGGCCCAGGACTGAGCCCTGTGGTACACCACTTGTGACAGGCTTTGAGTCTGACATGGTGCCAGCAACTCTGACCCTGTGGGTTCTGTCACTCAGCCAGTTTGCAACCCATCTTGTGATGTATGGGTTAACATTTAAGCTGATGAGTTTTTCAAAGATACCCGAGTGGGGTATTGTATCGAAGGCCTTCGCCAGATCGAGGTAGGCTGTATGGACTGCCTTTCCTCATCAATGGCTTTGGTGACTGTTTCGAAAAAGTCAACCAAGTTTAGAAGGCATGATCTGCTTTTGACAAAGCCAAACTGGGATGGATCCAAAGTCTGCAAATTCCCTATGTCTTTATTTATGAGGTCCATTATGATCCTCTCCATGGCTTTGCAGATAAGGCTTGTCAAGCTAATGGGCCGGTAATTTCCAGGGTCGGTGGAGGCACCGCTTTGTGAAGTGGGACCACAGTTGCAGTGCGCCACTCCTGGGTGCGTATCCAGAGGTAAGACTATGATTAAACAGCTGTCCTAGCTGTGGGTTTAATTCCTCATTGAGTTCGTGGAGCACACAGCCGGGGACACCATCAGGTCCCATGGATGCTGTGTTTTTGCTTTGGAGAGAGCAGTTCTCACTTGGGCGTTGGAGATGTTTGGGGGCTGCAATCGCTTGGTATAGATATCTCTCCTTTTGGGGAGGGGAGAAGTTTGCACTGAACCTGTCAGCCAGTATGTTGGCAATGTCTGTAGGATCAGTAATCTTCACATCATTTTGAACTAGTTCTGAGCATATCTGGGAGTTTCCTCCCAGGTTTCTAACATAGCTAAAGAAGGCCTTATGATTGTCTTTTGAGTCTTTAGCTATTTTTCTCTCAAAATTTGCTTTGGATGATTTTATGAGAGCTCTTAGTTTTTTACTTATAGTGATCAAGGGTGTCTTACCTTTTAAGGATTTTGCTCTATCTTGTAGTAGCTTCCTCCTTTTGTTGTAGAGTTTGTTTATGGCTGGGGTCCACCAGACTGGACGCTTGCCTTTGGTACAAAGAGTCTTTGTTTTGCTTGGGATTGCCTTATCCATGCAGTCCTGCAGGTGCTGGTAGAAGGCATTTGTAAGTGATTCAGATCCAAAATCTGTCAGTTCCGAAAAGACAAAGTCTCCATCGGTTCCACCTGGAATTTCAGAACCATCTCAGAGCCAAAAATGGAGCCGGTCACCTTCCTTGGATCTGGTTCGTTCTGTGCCACAGTCTCCTTTATTGCAATCGGTGGTGGGTAGCCAGAAGTCCTCTACCTATTCCTCTTGGTCATCCAGGAGCCTTTCAGATGATGATGTAGAGCAAGTGGTTAGAAGGTTGCTTCGTACACTGGCCCTAGCAAAAATTCTCATGAGCCCAGCCTAGATGGTCATAGAGCCAACTTCAGTAGCTGCTTTACCTTCTGTTCCTCCTCCAACTCAGTCGAGTTCAGAGCCAGAGTGCCTGGAGGTCCTGGTGGTGGAACCGTCAGACCTGAAATCCATCCTCGGAATTTTGGTGCCAACCTCCTCTCTGATCTCATCGATATTGTCGTCCATTGATGGATTTGGGGGCTGAGACTCCCTCGTCAGTTCCGGGGTGGGAGTCGAATCGGACCCCTGTCAGACCCGACTCTACCACTCAGAGCTTCGGCACAGGTGAGTTCAGCACCCACATCAGCCTCAGAGCCATCCTCCTTGGTGTGGGGGAGGTCTCCCAGTTCCTCGGAGCCAGAGGCTCTCTCGGCCCAGGATCACGGTGCCTTCGAGGTGATGAGGAGCGTGCTTTCCTCAGAGACTACTCCACCCTTGGCTCCAGCTACTCTTCCCCCAAAAGGGTCAGTGTCAACCTCTACACTATCCCTCCAGCCCCAGTGTAGAGAACCAATGCCCCAGGATGCCCCAATGGGTTAGACCCTCTCTTCTGAAACCTTCCCAGAGCATCCCTCCGAGGAAGTCGCTCGGAAGAGAACTTGTAAAAGGAAACACATAGACTCCCCTGAATCTGTCACATTGGATACTGATTTAGAGGATTCAGAAGGGTCCCCACGGTCACCCCCTGAGGATGTTTCCTTTTCAGACATCTTAGAGATCCTGAAACAGAAAGGTGGCTGGAAGACTCTCTCACCTTCTGAAGATGAGTTGGTATACCTGGAGGCATTTGGTTCTCAACCCTCCACCTCTTGGGTGTCTCTGCCTTTCAACCAACTCCTGGGTGTAGTCAGTCGAAAGGCATGGGGCTGTCCAGAGTCGGTGGAAAAAGTTCAGAGGAGGCCCAACAAAGTTATTACAGCCCCAGAGGACAAATAATTTCTAACTAAAGGTGTCCCAATAGATACTATGGTGGTAGCGGTGGCCACCAAGTAGGAATTAGCCAAAACGTCTTCATCTGTCCATCCACTGAATAGGAAATCTCGAACAATGGACAGATACGGGAAGCGTATGTTCTCTTCAGTGGCCTTTACCCTTAGGTCACTGAATTATTTATCCCATTTTATTCAACTTCAGAGGGATCTCCTCAAGGAGCTAGGAGATACCCTCCAAGGTGCTACAGCTGGGAGGCACCTGACAAGATAAACTCTTAGCTTGCGACCTTAAACTCTGTAACAAACTCCTCCATGTGCCTCATTTCTTATGCGGCCGATGGAGTGAGTAGGGCAGCAGGCACAGGAATAGCTCTGAGGAGACACTGCTGGATGCCTCTTTGTGAGTTTGCTGAACCCTTCAAGTCTTCCTTTATTGACTCCCCTTTTGACGACTCATCTTTGTTCGGACCAAAAGTGAAAGAGACTCTTACCAGGTGCGAACAAGATGACAAAACTCTATATGCAGTGGTAGTATGTTTCTCCATCCCTACCAGACCTTATCCCAAAGGTCAGAAGGGTGGAAAAATGTGGTTCCAGAAATCCAAAGGAGCTTCACCGGACACACGTGGTGAATTCCCCCCCCAAGGCAGAGGGGGAAATAATGGAAAGCATTGGCCTTGTGGCAGAGGGAGTCCGCAGAATCAGGGTGACAGAGATGCATTCTCTGGTAGACCCTTCCAGTGCTCCAGAAAGGAGGCCTGCTTGTCCACCTCTGGAGGCAGTCGGAGGGAGATTATCACTGTATCCAAAGGCCTGGCTCAACATCACTCAACACAACTGGGTACGGTTGATTATATCCAGGGGGTTCATCATGCCCTTCTCTTCTCCACCCTTGCCATCAAGATCAGTCCCAGACATCCCACCCAGTCAAAGGGATCAAGCAACTGTAGAAATCCAAAGGTTTCTAGAAAAAAGAACCATTCAAGAAGTCCCCGCAGACCAAATTGGATCCAGAATTTACTCAAGGTACTTTTAATTCCAAAGAAGACAGGGGAATGGAAGCTGTAGAGAAAGCAAAGTTCTGGATGGTTAGACTGCAGTCTATACTCTCTTTTCTGGGACAAGACAATTTGATGTGCTCCATAGATCTTCAGGATGCGTATTACCATATAAAGATGGACAGGTGATCCAGGAGATATTTACGCTTCCGGCTGAGAGCCAGTCATTGCCAATTCAGAGCTCTGCCCTTTGGTCTCACTACAGCCCCCACAGTGTTTACCAAATGCATGGCAGTAGTTAGACTCACCTGAGGCATCTAGGATTCTGGGCGTTTCCATATTTAGATGACTGGCTCCTGACCACCATCACCGAGCATCTACTAACCAGGGCAAGAGACACCGCCATTCATCTCTGCTTAGAGTTAGGTGTTACCATAAATTTTGAAAAATCTGCCTTGTTGCCGTCACAGCATATTACCTTTATAGGGGTAGACGTAAACACAAAAGACATGGTTGCAAAACTGCCTCATGAAAGAATTCAAATATTATGCCATCAGGTGTCAGTATTGCTCATGAAGGAAAAAGTGCAGGCAAAATTTGTCCTCAGGTTTCTGGGTTCAGTGGCAGCTGCATTAACATTAGTCCCACTGGCACATCTACACATGAGAATATTACAGTGGCTACTCTTTGCTCAGTGGTCTATGCAGGAGTTAACCATGTCACACAAGATTCTCATTACGAACACCTGCAAGAGGGACCTACGATGGTGGCTTCAGTTCATGCAGGTAATGATAGGCAGACCATTTGTTCTCCCCCAACCTGTAGGTACAGTGACCATGGACGCTTCCCAGATAGGGTAGGGGGGGGGGCATTATCTGGACAGACTGTCCAAGGGACTTGGCAAGAACACGAATACCACTTGCACATCAATGTCCTAGAGATGAGGGAGGTGCTTCTGGCATTGCAAGCATTCCAGAGCTCTCTTTCAACAGGTACGATTGCAGTACATACAGACAATATGTCAGTGGTGTAGTTCATCAACAAACAAGGTGGAACCAGATCCTACCCACTCTGTCGAGAGGCTCAGAGAGTATGGCAATGGGCAATTTCTTCTCAGCGTTTTCTGACTGCAATGCACATTCTGGAGAAATCCAACGTGATGGCAGACAGATTAAGTAGGGCAAATCTTATGCCTCACAAGTGGTCCATGAAACAGGAAATTGCGAACCAAATTTTTCGCAAGTGGCGCCAGCCTTACTGCAGCCTCTTTGCCACATCCATCAACTCCAAATGCAGCAGCTGCTTTGCCCTAGTTCCCCCACCGGGGGAGTCACCAAAGGATGCACTAGTTCTCAATTGGCCCCTCCCCCCCCGGGACTTTTGTATGCTTTCCCCCTGTTTCCATTAATAACTAAAGTCCTCCAGAAAGCCAAATCATTGAGTTGCAGGCTAATTCTCATTGCTCCTTACTGGCCTTGTCATATATGGTTCCCCTTTCTATGGCCCCATCTTCAGGGGGAGCCTTGTATCCTGGGCCGAGTGCCAGATCTCCAGACGTATCAATCAGGAACGCTCTACCCCTCTCTTCAAAACTTCAAGCTGACAGCTTGGTTATTCCACTTCCCATCTTAGCCAGGCTTCCAGAACTGTCCCCAGCAGTATGACACGTTCTGGTTTCATCGCACAAGAATACAACTAGAAAACTTTATGCAAGCAAATGGAAGATATTTTCTTGTTAGGCTGACAAAAACTATATAGACCCCTTTACAGCCCTTATAACTGCAATCCTGGAATTTTTAACAGAAACCTTTAATCGGGGTGCAATGGCAGCCATGGTACGAGTACAACTAGCTGCCATATCAAACTACCATGTAGGAGACATGGGATCCAATGTAATGTCCCACAGATTATGCAAAGCCTTTCTGAGGGGTACATTCCTTTTAGGACCTCCCATAAGAGAACCACCACCTCCTTGGGACCTCAATTTGGTGTTATCTTCTTTAATTCTCCCTCCATTTGAACCAGCCTCCTCTTGCCCACTAAAATTCTTATCTTGGAAGACAATCTTTTTAACGGCCATTACTTCCGCTAGGAGGATTTCAGAACTGCAAGCTCTGTCTATTCATCCTCCCTATTTGAATTTCCACAAAGACAGTCTCTCTCTCTCTCGGGACAAATCCTTCTTTTCTGCAAAAAGTATGTTCTGAGGCCAATGTAAATCAGTCTGTTGAGCTACCTGTATTTTTCCCCAGTCATGGCAACAAGGCAGAATACAAGCTTCACCATTTGGATGTCCATAGGCAGTTATGTTTTTACTTACATAGGACAAAGGAATTTAGAAAATCTTACCAACTGTTTGTTTCATTTTCAGAAAACAGAAAAGGAATTTCAATTTCAAAAGTCACATATCAAACTGGCTTACAGGCAACATTACGTATGTCTACTCTCAGAATAAACAGCTGCCAGGAAAAATTAGATGTCATTCAACCAGAGCTATGTCGACTTCCACTGCCTTTCAAGCTTGGCTCCCTTTGCATTCAATTTGTGCTACAGCTACATGGGCTAACCCTCATACCTTTATCACTCATTACAAAGAAGATGTGACCTCCCAGAACAGGGCATCCTTTGGTTCCACTGTCCTGAAGAGTTTATTCCCTTGAGCCACCCGAGAAATAAAGTGCTGGGAACACTGTCCCAACCATCAAGAATGAAGGCAAGAGAGGGCAACATAACATGAAGAAGTTATGTACTCATCTTAATGTTCCATGTTTGTTGTCCATAATCTCACCTTCATTCTTGCATCCCACCTTCCTTCCCCCTTCCTGGAGGATTGAGAGGAATTTTCTGAAACTGGCTGTAAGTTTCCTGATTCCATTCATGACTTACGAATTATGGCCAGAGGATCTGTTGTGGTTGTTGTACTGGATTGCATAGTCTAGTGGTTAGTTTCTCTCAAACAAGATCTGGGTAACAGCCGCTAGGCATCTTGGGATAGGGTGTAGCCTCGAGCCAGTGAAAGCTCTCAAGCTTTAGTATGCAGCCGAGTCGGTTCCGACCCCAACCATCAAGAATGAAGTTGAGATTATGGACAACAAACATGGAATGCTATGGTGAGTACATAACTTCTTTTTCTTATACTTTGTTTATAAAATAGCATAACTTTCCTGGGTGCTATTGCATGTGAAATATACTATCAGTAGCAAGGATTCAGACCTATGTAATAACTGACACTGGTTTAGAATAGAATTCACTGTTTTTTGCTTATTATCCAACTTGGATTCGTTGACATCTTAGCATATGATTCAAAATATTATTTACTTTTAGACAAGAAGTAATAAACTGGACAGTTCTTAGAATGTTCAGAACTCCTGCAACATCACAAAAGTGCTCATGTTTCAGGGTCTACTTTAATTAAACAAAAGTAGAATCCATTGAATACGAATCCGTCGACACATAAATAGTGATACGCGATAACGTCAAACATGCAAAACCGTGAAATTTAAACATCGAAACCGCACTAGTCGGCCAATCCCACCGCCCGTAACGTACTACCTACGCAAACACAACAACAAAAAACACACACATACACTAACCAAAACCCTACTACTAACCCTAAATTAAAGCACCAAAACCCCACTTGTAACCCTACACTAAACCCCATATACACAACTATCTATGCACTACCCTTAACCCCTCCCTAACCCTAAGGTCCGTAACTACCGCACACTTACCCTACAGAACTATACCCACACAAAGTAAATATTCCACACACATACACTTAACAAAACCCTACACTAAACCTTACATACATTACCTATCTATGCACTTACCTTAACCCGCACCCTAACCCTAAGGTCCGTAACTATCGCACACTTAACTTATGGAGCTATACTACAGGCGGGCCAACTATGACAATTTGACATTTCCGATTTCGCTATTTAGTGCGGTCGACGTTTCCGCGTTTCACTGTTTACGTGTCGACGGATTCGTATTCGACGGATTCCGCTTTCGTTTAATTAAAGTAGACCCCATGTTTCAAGTTGGTTTTCATAATAAGGGCTTGAAAATGAACAGTCCATCAGTTAAAATTTACGTAAAAATGCTCGCTGGTGAATATGTGCGACCTCTACACCACGCATCAATCCCTCAACCCCCTCCAAACCACGAAAAACACATCAAAAACCATCTCAAAGTATCCCAACCACTAAAAAGCCATTGCACTCAAATAACATTTAAGGATTCTTCAAGCACTATTTGTATGAGATGCTTAATCTAAAGCAGTCTGTTTTTTTTAATAAGACGTAGCATATAAACTTGCATTAAAAGAGTGACAGTTATGTGTGATCCAGGTTTAACTTGTAAAAATATGAATGCTGGCTTCATTTTTCTGATGGGGAGTAACAGAACTAAATGACTTGTATTAACAGGGTTCTACTTCAAATTAACAAAACCTCAGCCGCATTTTAAATGATTGAGACAATAACACCAAACTTGCATTTAAACAAAAACCAACAACATCAATATTTTCACCAGGAAAAGGAGGCAGTCGGCCAACATGGACAAAAATAAAAGGAAGCATATCAAACCAACCCAAGTGGGGGGCTGTGCCCCCCCACCTGCTAACTAAATATACCAACTCCGAGATCTCACTATAGTAGGGAAAAGGACAAACTCCCGAATGCTAGCTGTCTGCCTCCTTTCCCTGGTGAAAATATCAGTGTTGTGGGTTTTTGTTTAAATGCATGTTCGGTGTCATCATCTAGATCATTTAAAATTTGGGTAAGTGGGGTTTTGTTCATTTGAAGTAGACCCATTCATAGTGTTTTTCATTCATCATAATTCATAAATTGCATGTCCCAAATCTGTTTCTCTTGTATTTTTGTAGTGCTCATCTTTTTGTGCAGTGTTTGACAAGAATGTGTGCATGCCTCAAGGTCTGAATGCCTAATCTTCTCGCTGCAGTCTATTTCTGCTTATTCTTATAAATGTAAATGTGCACACACACACGCAGGAACCATTTGAAACTGCAAAGACTAGAAATGCTGATGGCACTGAAGAACAGTGACTGCAAATGCGGCCATTTTTAATTCAGTGTTTTGTCCCTTTCCCAAGGTTCATAGACCTTGTGAGTAATTTATATAGACATAAGGGTGCAATGGCAACTCCCCCATGGGGGGAGTGAAGGAGTGTGCAGCTTCCCTGTTAATAAGCACCTTAAATCTCAATGTTAAGTTGTCTTCTTCTCGCCTTCTTTCTTGCTGGATGGGTTCGGAGCCGATCCTCGGCTCCGACTCGGCCACTCTAAAAGCTCGAGAGTTAGTTCCACCGGCTCAAGGCTCCCCTTTTATCCCACAATGCTAAGCGGTAATACCTCAGATCTTGTTTGCCGCTACAAGATCGAGGTGTGTTGTTCCAACCTGCTTCAGGTTAGTTTGTTTAGAGCAGTCTAAAACTTAATTTAAACCCCTTTAACTTAGTTTTTATTGATAATTCCCAAAGTTAAGTAGTTTTTTATCCTTTCCCTCCAGTTTCTCCACACTTTTTACCTTTGCACCTGCAGGACTCTTGTGCTGTATGCCATGGCTTCAGCCCTAGAGTCCTGCAGGAAAGGAAAAATAAGCTTATCTTACGAGGCTTATTGAAACCTGATGATCCCCCGACTCTATCTTCGGGAAAACCCTCCAAGCCTACTAGGTCGTCGGCTCCAGTTTCTGAGTCGACACCTAGGGCTTCGAAGTCTGCTACAACATCGGCTCCGGCTGGAGCCGATGAGACTCGAACACTTATTTCTTCTGTTTCCTCGGCTCCAGCCGGAGCCGAGGTATTAGAAATCACTGAGTCGGCTCCGATAAGGTTATCGGAACCGACAACTAGGAAAAGGTCTAGGTCACCGTCTCTTGGCTCCGTTCATTCGGCTCCAGCATCTCCCTTGCTGTCTGAATGGAGCCATAGGTCTCACTCCTCTAGGTCGTCGAGACTTTCGGATCATGACCTTCAGAGGGTAGTGAGTCGACTTCTTAAGTCCGAGGCACTGGCCCAAATGCTTCAGAGCCCGACTCATCAGTCGATGCTTAACCCTATTACTCAAAATGTTCCTCCTCCGACTCCTTTGAGTTCGGAGCCGGGGCGTTTCGGACCCGAGACTGTGGCAGCGTCGGAGCCGATACAATTGTCTTCGGCGCCGTCGTCTGCTCCGATTTCTTCATTGGAGGAATCTCGGCGCCGGACTTCCCTCGTTGGCTCCGAGGGGATGAGTGGCATTGGACCCTTGTCTGACCCCGCTCTCCCTCTCGGTGCTTCGGCGTTGGTGAGTTCGGCTCCGACATCGGCCTCGGAGCCATCACTGTCGGTGCCGAGGGAGGTTTTCAGCTTTTCGGAGCAGAGATTTCTGGCGCTGCCTGACAGGGGTGCTTTCGAGGTCATGCGGAGTGTGTTGGAACCTGGTTCAACTCCACAGTTGGCTCCGTCCGCCCCTCCCTCCTCGGTGCCTCAGGTAGTTTCTACTCACTCCCTCATCCCGGACCGCAGAGAGCCAGCTCCTCAAGAATCCCCAGTGGGGATCTCCTCCTCTTCCGAGGCCTCTCCTGAATTGGCAGGAGAGCCCCCTAGGAAGAGAAAGTGCAAGAGGAAGCACATAGACTCACCTGAGTCTGTCACCTCTGACACGGATTTAGAGGATTCTGAAGGTTCCCCCCATTCCCCCTCTGAAGATGTCTCCTTTGCAGACATCCTGGAGATCTTAAAACAGAGGGGGAATTGGCCAGCCCTCAACCCTTCAGAGGATGAATCTGTGTATCTTGAGGCGTTCGGCTCGCCCTTCCACCTCCTGGGTGTCCCCCTTGACCCCCTCATGCAGGTGGTAGCAAAAAAGGCCTGGACGGCTCCTGACTCTGTGGAACCCACCCCCAGGAGACCTTCAAAGTTTATTACGGCCCCAGCAGACAAACAATTTTTGACTAAAGGAGTTTCTGTGGATGCTATGGTGGTAGCTGCTGCCACCAAGAAGGAACTAGCTGATCCTTCAGTGCCTGTCCATCCTCCTAACAAGGAATCTAGGTCTGTGGACAGGTACGGGAAGCGGATGTTCTCGTCAGCGACCTTTTCGATCGTTAAGCTGAACTACCTCTGTCATTTCACTCGTCTTCAGAGAGACTTGATCAAGGAAGCGAGTGAGATGTTAAAGGACCCAACAGCTGCGGGTTTTCAGGATAAGATGAACGCTCAGCTGGCTACCCTCAATTCGATAGCTAACTCCTCCATGCGCCTCCTTTCATATGCGGCTGATGGAGCGAGCAGAGCCACAGGTACAGGTGTGGCCTTACGCCGGCATGCCTGGATGCGGCTATGCAATTTTGCGGACCCCTTCAAGACGTCTTTCACTAACTCCCCGTTTGATGGATCGTCTCTTTTTGGTCCTCAAGTGAAAGAAACATTGACAAGGTGCGAGACTGATGGCAAAACTCTTTCTGCCGTCGGAGTCTGTTTTTCTACTCCTTCTAGGCCTTACCCCAAGGGCCAGAAGGGTGGAAAGATGTGGTTCCGCAAACAATCTCAAGGAGCTTTACCTGAAGCACAGAGTCGGTTCCCCTCTAGAGGCAGAGGGGGGAACAATGATGGTAGACACCGCCCTAGAGGCAGGGGGGGTCCGCAGAACCAGGGCAATCGAGAAACCTTTTCTGACAAGCCTTTTCAACATCCCTGAGGTGTTGCCCGACTGTCCACCTTCGGAGGCAGTCGGGGGAAGATTATCACTGTACCCAGAAGCCTGGCGATCACTAACTCAAGACAAGTGGGTACAGTCCATCATTTCCGAAGGCTATTCCATTCCGTTCTTTCGCATTCCAAAACAATCAAAAAAGTCCCTTCCAAACGTTCCACCCGCTCAAAGGGAGCAAGCAGTGTTAGAAATCTCAAAGTTGCTTGCAAAAAGAGCCATTCAACCAGTTCCAGCAGACCAGCAAGAATCCAGAATCTACTCCAAATTCTTTTTGGTTCCAAAGAAAACAGGGGACTGGAGACCCATTTTGGATCTCAGCAACTTGAACAAGTCTGTCAAGAAAACAAAATTTCGGATGGTCACGCTGCAGTCCATCCTACCCTTATTGGGGAAGGACAACTGGATGTGCTCTATAGACCTCCAGGATGCGTACTATCATATAAAAATGAACAGACGCTCCAGGAGATTTCTCCGCTTCAGGTTGGGAACCAGTCATTTTCAATTCAGAGCCCTGCCCTTTGGACTCACCACAGCCCCCCGGGTGTTTACCAAATGCATGGCAGTGGTCGCCTCTCATCTGAGATGTCAAGGATTCCAGGTGTTTCCATACTTAGATGACTGGCTCCTTACAGCCCCCACCAAGCATCTTCTACTACTTGCCAGAGACTACGCCTTTCGCACTTTTCGAAAGCTAGGTATCTCAATAAATTGCGAAAAGTCTGTTTTGTCGCCTTGTCGTGCTATTACCTTCATAGGCGCAAATCTAGACACAGTCAGCATGTCAGCCAGACTCACAGACCAGAGGATAGCAGACATACACAAACAAGTCTCTCTTCTCCTCCACAGCAACAAAATCAAAGCCAGACTGGTCCTGAAAGTACTGGGGATAATGGCAGCTGCTATCCCTCTTCTTCTATTAGCCAGATTGCACATGAGAATCCTACAATGGATGCTCTTCACACAATGGTCATACCAACAACTTCCGATGTCCCACACCATTGTGATAACTCAAGCATGCAGGACTCACCTTCTTTGGTGGATTACATCCCCCCAGCTCTTCTTAGGAAGACCCTTTGTCCCTCCCCCTCCGGTTGCTACTCTGACAACGGACGCCTCCCTGATCAGGTGGGGGGGCATTATCAGGGCAGGATGGTCCAGGGCATATGGCAACCTTACGAACGCCATTTGCATATAAATGTTCTAGAGATGAGAGCAGTGCTTTTAGCGTTGCAGGCCCTTCAAGACTCTCTTCCTATAGGAACGATAGCAATTCAGACGGACAACATGTCTGTAGTGTGGTATATCAACAAACAAGGCGGAACCAGATCCTACCCCCTATGTCGAGAGGCACTCAGACTGTGGCAATGGGCGATTTCTTCTCAGCGGTTTCTGATAGCAACGCACATTCCCGGGAAGTCCAATGTCATTGCGGACAAATTGAGCAGAGCTATTCTCATGCCTCACGAGTGGTCTCCGAAAAATTCAGTGTTGGAGAAGGTTTTTCGAAAGTGGGGCCAGCCTTGCTGCGACCTTTTTGCTACTCCCCAAAACAGCAAGTGCGAAAATTATTTCACTCTCTTTACCCAACCAGGCCATCCAGCAGAGATGCTCTAGTCCAAGATTGGCCCCGGGGACTTCTGTATGCCTTTCCTCCCTTCCCACTAATTTCTCAATTGATACAGAAAGCCATCGCTCAGAAAGCTTCCTTGATCCTCATTGCACCTTACTGGCCTCGACAGGTTTGGTTCCCATTTCTACACCGTTTTCTGTTGGAGCAACCCTGGCATCTGGACCCAGTTCCAGATCTTTTGACCCATCAGTCGGGTCAGTTACATCGCTCCCTCCCTTCTCTGAACCTCACTGCTTGGTTCCTCCAATTCCAACCCTAGCCAGGCTTCCTCTAATATCTCACTCAGTTCGAGATATTTTAATAGCTTCCCATAAAACCTCCACTCGGAAGATTTATCTTAGTAAGTGGAAACGTTTTTCCTATTGGGCGCAGGGAAGGGACATAGACCCTTTCACTGCTTCTATTCAATCGATCCTTGATTTCTTAGCCGAACTTTTCCACTCAGGTTCATCTCCTTCTACTCTTAAGGTCCAATTGGCAGCTATATCTAACTTTCATGTTGGAATCTCAGAGTCTGCCATCATGTCTCACAAACTTTGCAAAGCCTTTTTGAAGGGAGTTTTTCTTCTCAAGCCTCCTATTAGCAATCCTCCTCCTTCTTGGGACCTTAACTTGGTTCTCACATCTTTGATTCTTCCCCCTTTTGAACTTGCGGCTTCGTGTTCAGTGAAATTGCTATCCTGGAAAACACTCTTTTTGGTAGCCATTACTACGGCTAGAAGAGTCTCTGAACTTCATGCACTCTGTAGTCGATCTCCTTACCTTTTGTTTCATAAGGATAGGGTATCCTTACGTACCAACCCATCCTTCTTACCCAAAGTAGCCTCTCCGGCAAACCTAAATCAAAACATTGACCTTCCTGTGTTTTTTCCTAACTATTCCAACAGGTCAGAACAAAAATTACATTGGCTAGATGTTCATCGACAATTAAGGTATTACTTGGACAGGACCAAACAAATCAGAAAGTCTGACCAACTGTTTGTTTCTTATGCAGAAGGCAGAAAGGGCCTTCCAGTTTCGAAAGTATCTCTCTCCAGATGGCTTACATCCTTGATTTCTTTTGTATATGAGATTAGGCATCAAAAGTTACCAAACAAACCTAAGGCTCATCCAACTAGAGCTTTGGCTACTTCCATAGCTTTCCAAGACAGACTGCCTATTGATACGATTTGAGCTGCAGCTACTTGGGCTACTCCTCATACTTTCATTTCTCACTATAAGTTGGATTTAGCTTCTAGACACAGAGCCAACTTTGGTTCCACTGTACTCAAGAGTCTGTTCCGATAGGCCACCCGGGACAAGGTGCTAGGGACGCGGTCCCATCCAGCAAGAATGAAGGCGAGATAGACAACTTAACATATAGAAGTTATGTACCTACCATAACGTTCCATGTTAGTTGTCTTCTTCTCGCCTTCTTTCTTGCGTCCCACCCTCCTTCCCCCTAGCCTGGACAGACCTAGAGGAGTTTGATTGTGACCTTTTTTTCCTACCACCTCTTTTTTGTATATATGTATATACTGTAATATGTATATATTCCCTCATCAGGTTGTAGGTCACCTTCTTCTGTCACTTTATAGAGGTGGGTTTCCCCTTTCCAGTGTTTCTGGATTTTTTCCTGGCTGGGCCTAGCTTACAAACGAGATCTGAGGTATTACCGCCTAGCATTGTGGGATAAAAGGGGAGCCTCGATCCGGTGGAACTAACTCTCGAGCTTTTAGAGTGGCCGAGTCGGAGCCGAGGATCGGCTCCGAACCCATCCAGCAAGAAAGAAGGCGAGAAGAAGACAACTAACATGGAACGTTATGGTAGGTACATAACTTCTATTTTTCTCAGTTGTGGGTGTTTATGATATTGGTGTATGTGATTTCATATATATTGTTTTATGCTTTGTGTGGTTTCTTAGTATGTTAGATATTACATATGTTCCTTGTTACAGTGTAATTTGTATAATGTGTCTGCTGTACCTCAATTTTATACTGTAGCTTTTCTCCCTAGGCCTTCAGCAAAAAATTATCTTTCTGGTTATTAAAGCAAAATATATAAGTTAACAATAAATGCAGAATGCTTTTCTTATTGATTGAATTAAAGATGTGAAGGAAGACCTCTGTGGTGGGCTGATCTGTTGCTATTTGCCAGTGTGTTTTGATCCAGTGGCTACTATATACAGTTATGTTACAGGCACAGTAGAATGATTGGGATAGGGGCCCACGTAAAATGGTGTATGTGGGTAAACCATACCATCTTGTGGTCCTTGAAAGTTAATAAGACATGCAGCTGCAGGGGTATAAGTACATACTCTGGAAGAGAAAAATGAATGAAACAGCTGGGATTTAGGATCTTTTCTACAGTATTTTTTACAGGTAAGCAACAGGGAAGTAAGAATCCTGAATAACATCATTCACTACTGCCAAACTTCTTTATGGCAACCTTCTTCAAATGTACTGAACTCTCTATGTACTTACATATTTATTAATAGCTTGTTTTTTTTTAACCTTATTCAATGGGTGGATCCATACAAGGACCCTTTTTAACCATGCCTTGATATACGTTTGGTATAGTGTGTATATGATTATTGTGCAGAATATTAAAATAATAGTGTACGTAATGGTCATTGATAGAGTTAAACAAGTAGGTGTATGAAGTGAGTTTTCGCTAGAGAGTAACAGATGAATGTAACTGTTGTGTTGGTGGACAAAGACTATACTGAATAAACATCTGATTAACCATCATAAATATGTACAGTAAAGGACAAGAAGTAAAAATAATATTCCCTAATGTACAGAATTTTTCAAATGGTTTAAATGCAAGTGTCATTCAAAACAAATATAGCAAAAAAAAAAGTATTGTGTATGGCATGCATGGTTTGCTGTTAATATAAGCTAAATCAAATAATGCTATACAGGGGGAAAATGGCATTTACTCTTTAATGCACAATGCAGGCTATAATATAAATTCCCTTTTGGTTATCCCATATTCTTTGCAGTCAATAAAAAACATCTTTTGTAAAGGTACAACCAGGTGATACCAACTTCCATAAGCCCAATTAAATTATGGTGTCTTTGGACTCTCTGCTATTTGAATCAAGTACCAGTTCTAGCACAGAACCATAATTGTTTAGAAGTTTGGAATGGGACTTGTTAGCTTCAGCAGATTTTGGAACATGCATTAATATAAGTGGTTTCCTTTAATATGGTGTTTAAATGCATTTCAGTGGTGTAGTTATGAGCTCCAAACAGACCTTCAGAGACTTTACCCTGGAAAGTGCAGTGTGGCAACACTTCAAGAAACCGACTTGCGAAATGAAAGAGCTCGTAAGACCAACCGTCAACAAGAACTGTTCCTGCTTTATCAAGCAAATGAGCAGGTAGGAATCTTAAATTTATTGTATGAGAACAATTACTAAATATAATATACTGTTATAACATATGAGTTGTTTTTGTTTTATGTCTCCAAAATTTACACAATAGAGAGAAATTAAGTTTTTCATGGAGATGTAACATTCCTTAAGGAGGCCCTAAAGTGTGACCTGTTTACCATAGTGTTGGTGCTCGGCCTCATACACCTCTCTAAACTGTACAAGATGAAGCCTGCTGTACTGCTTGAACAGGGCTCATGCCATGAATTTAGACAGGCTAGGCCTCTCACCCATGAAGTCGGCTCATGTTTAGAAATAACAACCTAGGGGATTATAATAGGTTTCAGAAAAAGTTCGGACAATATACTGTTAATATGAACATTGTCCCTTACAGCTGCAGAGTTGCTGGGAATGGACTCAGAAAATAAGCTTCAGTAAGGCTGCATCAATTACATTGTTACTGGTGCAATCATAGCTGTCCACGTCATGGGGTTCAAGCGATACATTATGCTACCAGAAGTTACCTCTAATGGAAGTCCATTAAGATTATAGGTGAAGAATAACCAATACTAGATCAAATAGAATGGTTGTGATTTATTAAAATTAATTATGTTTTGGGAACTGTCCCTAGGTTGATTATTTCATTACTTAGAAGTCAACTTTTTTTCTGCTTGTGTAAAATTCACTTCTGTATGTTCTAAACAACATTTAGCCATATCTATCTGAACTTTAACTGCATATAAGTAAGCACATTAAATTTAAAATAATAAAAAGACAGAGTAGTCCAAATTACCACTGTAATACAACTGTGAAGTTACATAGACTCATTTTTCTGGCTTAGCTCACATGCATAGTTCATCTGTACGTGTGTGTGTGTGTGTGTGTGTGTGTGTGTGTGTGTGTGTGTGTGTGTGTGTGTGTGTGTGTGAGAGAGAGACAACATGCACTTGTGTGCATCCATGCACGTAAGGCTGAAAAGCCTTTGACTAGAACAAAAGCTGCCTTCTGTGCTTACAGCTGTTTTCAGAAGGCCAGGATGAACAAAACTGCAGACATCTGCTTCATTCTGTTTGGGCTCCTTATTTATGACATTAATATCTGAATATAGCACCCTCTCTAGTACAAAAGTGTTGGCTTTATATAACGATGCATCTGTTTTCAAGAGATTTAGCAGCCAGGCCACTGAGAGTTCATTATGTCCTTTTCAGTGTTTGGCATGCACTTTTAGCAGCATTACTCAGTAGTGCAGGAAGCAACACTTAAACATGTGTGTATTTTAATAGGTGACGGTAAGCGAGATGTATGCTTTCAGTTTGCTGCCATTTGATTGTAAAGCCGTTCAGGATGCAAAAGACTGTGGCAGTGTCAGAAAAATGCAAATGTATCTTTTTTTCATATCGCCCCATCCCCACCTTTCTAGAAAGTAACAGCCTAGATACAGGTCAGGAGGTAACTGGTGGGTTAAACGGTAAGTTTATTCAAAACTACTTGTGATAGAAGTAATAGAATTATCTTGGATAGGGGTGCTAACAGGGAAGCCATAACAGTGCCTTTAAAGGGCAATTGCTCTGTGGAAATAAGTCTTCATAGGTCACAAAAGCAATGCAAATTCAAGCTTTATTTTCAATTCTTAAATATCATTCATGCTGATACTGCTCTTAGAGGATTTTGTATTTAGAGAAAAATAAATCTGTTATATTTATTTTGGCAACAGTTTAGGAAATTCTGAAGTACTTTTCTTGTTAATCAGAGCATCATCATCAGATCCCATCCTTGGATTGACTTTTTGTTCACTTAAAATGTTGCTTTTTGTTACAGGCTGTCAAGATAAAATATTAAAAGACATTGATGTCTGTGTAGTGACTGAGACATGATTAAAAATAGTGGATATGATTCCAGCTGTGCAGGGCTTTAACTCCTTCCACACATTTAGACCAGCTACTGGGCAGGACATGAAAAAAGGGTGAGATGTCAATATCTAGAAGCGACTCACATCAAGGGTGGTAAAGCAGTATGATGCATTAGAGCTTCTTCATTAACTAGGTATTGAACTCCCTCGATGACAAAAGAAAATCACAACGCCTGTCTGCAGGAGTTAGAATCACTCAGTAATAAACCCAGTACCATTTTCCTAGGTGGTTTAAACTATCCACTATAGACTGGGAAACCTGCACCACCGCTAGTGCACAAGCAAACAGTTTTCTGGGCTTTGTCGTTATAAATGCCCTGGAACGTCAGAGTACCTGTTAGGGGAAATAACAAATTGGTTCCTCTCCTTACTAATATGGTAGCACCTGTACCATCCCTTGTGTATCTCCATCACTTGTTACGTCTGACCATAAAGCAGTGTCCTTCGAAGTAAAACTGAAACCAGAGATCCTTTCCACACAAGGTACCTTCAGAAATGTCTTTAAGACAAGCTAGCCACTCCTAAATGATACACTAGCAACCAACAAATCCATACCAAACCCAGTTAACTCCATTGAATAAACAGAAGTGTACACCTCTAAACTATACCAGTGTAAACAGCTGCATAGATGCAACTGTACCCCATAGAAACAAGTACAGGTCAAACCCCAGAAACAAACTCACATGGTGAAACCATCATATCAACAACCTTTATAATAAGAAGAAAATATTTTTTGACAAAAAGTAAGAAGAGAAATTCCAGAATGTTAGAGCCCTTGTCACCAAAATAAACAACTCAGGAGCTTAATAAAATCCACCAAAGCCAAGTTTGCAGCTTAAATAACTAACCAAGCCAAAGACAACTGCATGGCCTGTTTTCATTATGTTTGTAATCTCAAAAGCACAACACAGCAATGTGTTGAGCTGATTGATATTACCTACACTGAGGCTGAAGATATAGCAAACCTACTGGCCAATAAAATTATCTCTAACTTTATCTCTCTCTCCCCTCCGTTTATTCTTCAAGATGTATCTGAAACTGTCTCGCCTTCAGGTATCTCACAATACCAATTCCTAAAAGTGCTATCAAAATCTAAGAATACTTCATTGATGGGTCCTGACAATATCCCTGGATGCATCTTAAATAACATGAAGCTCGAACTTTAGCCACACCCCTAACAACAATCTCAGCTTCCATACAGGTTTTGTACCAAGTGAATGGAGAACAGCTACATAGGTTCATAAGTTCATAGGTAGGTACTAGACTATTGGCCCTAGGGCCTATATAAGCCTAGCCAAACTGTACTCTGGCTTTTGCCACCTAAGAAAATTAATTTCCTGTGCCCCTGTCAAGCAGAGCCACAGAAGTGATCCCCGGGGTGAATTTCCTATCTCCCATCCAGTCATCAAGATTTTTCTTGAAGAGTGCTAATGAGGAGCTTTGTTTGATATAGATAGTAAAATGAAAAAAAGGCTTGCACCACTACGAAAAGTTCACTGAGAAATTCTGTTAAAATGTAGGTTTTAATAAAACGAAGAAATAAAAAGCACAAATCGTGCTGTTCAAGTTGCAGGTCAAACAGGATAAGCGCTTTCAGTTAAAAAAACCTTCTTCAGATCCTAGTGAGTAGACCTGACTTACTACTGTTAAATAAAGATCCTTAATTGTTTAACCAATCACATACAGCAATCAGATGCACGCCTTCCTTAAGCCTCCATTTCATTTTGTGATGGAAAATGGTCGGAAAACTAATACTACATTTAATGCAGGTATGCACAATCCTTTATTTGATATCAACATAAAGACTGGTGTGAATCAGAAACTGATTACAGACTGTAATGAAGAATTTGATAACATCTTTAGAGACGTTGAGAATGCAGCCTATAAGCTCAAGAGGCTGCAATGGCAGCGATTTCACATGGAAGCGTGTCTACATCATAATGTGATACCGAGGGGATTGAGAATTAGGTGTATGCCCAGCTATGGGAACACCTACCCCGATCTCCTGGCCAAATGGCAGGAGATTAACATAGAGACAAGCTTCTATTACATGCAGCTGCTAATAGACTACTTTATGCCACATGAAGATGAGATTTCTGCTCTTATTGAATGTAAGCAAAAGCAAATGGAAACTATGCGATTACCCGATAGCTGCTTGTTTAAGCTAGAAACCCTGCAAGATAAATTGGAAACTTATGAGAAAAAATTGAAAAATATAAAAATTAACAAACTGAAGAGAGATTATTTTGATTTTACTAACGGTCGCCTGTTTGAGTGGCCAAGGGATAAGAGAGCACCAGATAGAAAAGAACGCTCTGACAACATGGGAAATGTACCTGTCACATGCAGGACTGTTTCTAGTGTGACTATACATGCTGAAGTACATAGTAATATACACACTAATGGGCAACATCCTGAATTAGCCTCTCGCAATACTCCTAACAATAGGACTAATGGTAGTATAGTTAACAATGACTCTGGTATGCTCGAGGTCATTACATCGCTAACGGAAAATGATAATGCAGCAAATGTAGACACTGCACCTGCAGGAAGCATTCAGCCTTCAAGTGAAATAGTTCCGAGTGTGATACCAAAGAAGGGATCTGTCCATGCACCTTTGTTACAGCAACTCCCTTTTTTATTAACACAGAAAAATGTCGGGAGATCCAGGTCAGAAAGCAGAGAGAGAAAAAAGAGAAAGGTAACTTAATCGATTTCGTTGGTAATTAATATATCCAATTATGAGCTGACAGCTACCCAATAGAGTGTTCTGCAAAGAGGCTTGAGCTTCATACCCTCAATACGTTCTGACCTGAGTGAGTTAGCGACAGACTTAAGGTGCTTTGGTAGGAACGCTATGTTGAAGTGTCTTTTTGACAATGAAAATACTGGTACAAACTATACATCGTCTGTGTTGAAAAAAACAAGTTCCTTTGTCCCCAGTAATCATCCCACTGTGGAGATGTTCTTACGGTTATGTGAGAATGAGGTGTTTGAACGGAGGTCAAAAGGAAAAAGTAAACACTATTACAATTTAACACAGGATGAGTCTCAGGCGTTAAAAGAATTGCAAACAATGAAATAAATTATTTTCAGACCAGCTGACAAAGGAGGAGCTTTAATAGTGATGAATTCAATACAGTATGACCAGAAAATGCAGGATATGTTAAGCCATATGATACATACCACAAAATCGAGAAGTATCAAGTAGACAGATTGATTTCCTCAGTAAAGAATGCCCTGTATGACAAATTAATGACCAGAGCAATTGATAAAAATCTATATGACTTTCTTGAAATGGTATATCCAACTATACCTGTTATCAAAGGGTTGCCTAAGATTCATAAGAACAGTGTTGACCCCCCTCTGAGACCGATAGTTTCGGGGAGAGGATGGGTCACTGAGCCCATTTCAATCTATGTGGAAACTGAACTCAAGAAGTTATTGCCTTTCGCACATACTGTATTGAGGGACACTGGTCATCTGCTGGAGAGACTGTATGAAAGAATGGAGCAAGAAAGCTCCATAGGCAACCTCATTTTGGTGACGATGGACGTCAACAATTTATTCACTTGCATACCCAATGATCTAGGAATAGAAGCAATAAGGGACTTTGCCTTTCATTTTGAAGTAAACATGGATGTGAATCTAGTATGCAGCTTCCTGGAATTGGTCCTGGAGAGCAGTGTGTTCCTCTATGGTGAGAGCTACTATTGGCAGAAATGGGGGGTAGCCATGGGCACCCCCTGTGCAAACAGCTATGCCAATATAGTCCTAGCTGAATGGGAAAGGCAATGGGAAATGGATACGAAAAATGAATAGAAGGAATGCATCATCTTTTACAATAGGTTTGTGGATGATGTTATATTCCTGTGGAAGGGCAGTATGCAACACCTAATGAGTTTGTCAACTACTTAACAAGTATGACTAGCTTTCTAAGATTCGAAGTGAAAACGTCAGAAAATGAGATAATAATGAAAAACAATTAGTCATGAGTAAGGCAAAGCAATGTCCATTCGATACAGCAAAGGGCAACCGTACTACTCGAAACGGAAGCAGAGTGATGTGAAGAAAGGTGGGAACAGCAACAGTCTCAGATGCATGATGACCTACAGCACTGACTGATGTCCGTGAAACCATCAAGAAATTTTGGCTAGTCTTAACTGCTGACAGCAAAATTAAGAGAATAGTAGGGGAAACACCAAAGTTTGGTTATAAAAACAAGAAGAACTTAAAGGATTTATTGTGCAACTATGATGGAATACCTAACAAGCAGAGTACAGAAGGAAGAAATAGGTTAGGAACTTGGAAATGTGGCTTTTGCAAAGCTTGCAGCCACATTAAATGTTCCAGCAGTTTTGTTCATCCGGTAACTAACAAATGCTATAAGTTCTCTGGTTTTGCTAACTGCAACACCAAGAATGTTATATACGTTGGCACTTGTAATTTGTGCCAAGCCTATTATGTAGGAAAGACCAATAGAAAGTTTAAGGAACGGATACTTCGCCATCTGTTATACATCAAGAATAAAGTGGTAACCAATACCTTATATGGACATGTGTCTGAAAATCCAGGGCATTCATTTAGCTTTATGGTTATCTCAGATGTGACTACTAACCTTCGTGGAGGATCCATTGTCAAGAAAACTGAAATGGAAGAAAGCAAATGGATCATGAACCTCAGAGCTAATTTGTTTCCAGGGCTCAACAGAGTAGTTCCTATTAAACCTATTTTGAAAGAGAGAAGCCTAATTAAGAAATGAAATGGAGGCTTAAGGAAGGCGTGCATCTGATTGCTGTATGTGATTGGTTGAGCAATTAAGGATCTTTATTTAACAGCAGTAAGTCAGGTCTACACACTAGGAATTGAAGAAGGTTTTTTAACTGAAAGCGCTTATCCTGTTTGACCTGCAACTTGAACAGCACAATTTGTGCTTTTTATTTCTTCGTTTTATTAAAGCCTACATTTTAACAGAATTTCTCAGTGAACTTTTCGTTGTGGTGGAAGCCTTTTTTTCATTTTACTACTTTTGCCTATTAAGGCTTCCTCTGGAGGTGGTTTTTGGTTTGGTTGTTTGTGTTTGATATAAATAGGTAGTTTGTTCCAGAGTATGGGAAGTCTCTGGGACAGGAATCTATCCCTCCAGCATATTCTGTTTATTGTGGTGACAAGGTTTAGGTCCCTAGAGCATGTAGCTCGGAGGGATTGGGATTTCTTTACGTGGAGTATGTCCAACAGCTCTGGGTTTGACATAGCTTTGTATATTAGGCAGAGATCGCCTCTGAGTAGGCAATATGTGACAGAGTAAAGCTGGAGTTTTTTGAGACGGTCTGCGTAGGGCATCTGTTTGAGGCTGGTAATCCTCTTTATGAGGTATTTCTGTGGCCTTTCCAGTTGTTGTAGATGTCTTGTGAGGTACATACCAAAAGGGGCGTTGTACTCTATAATGGGTCTAATGAGTGATGAGTAGAGGGGAACAATGACCTCTTTTTTCCTGGATGAGAAACCTTTTGTGATGAGGTGTGCCACGTAGAAGGATTTCCTGACTACTGTGGCGATGTGATTATCAAAGGAGAGACTACTGTCCACCTGTGTCCCAAGGCCTCTTATCACACTTTTGGTGTTAAGTAGACTACCGCCTATGTGGTAGTTCATGGGTACAGAGTTTTTACCAAAAGGGATGACAGTGCACTTTTTGGCATTGAGCTTGAGGCCATGGCTTTGACACCAGGCATCTGTCTCAGTGAGGCCCTTTTGTAGGATGTCCACATCATTAGGAGTGTTGATTATGGCTCCTAGTTTGCAGTCATCTGTGAACTTTGTTAGCTAAAGACCTTCTGTGTTAGCCTGTACTTCAGAGAAGTAGATACCAAACAGGAGAGGACCTAGGACTGAACCCTGTGGTACTCCACTTGTTACTGGTCTGAAGTTGGATTTAGAGTCTGCTACTTTCACAGTGTGGGTTCTGTCAGTGAGCCAGTTGGCAACCCATCTTGTGACATAGGCATTTGTATCTAGTTTAGTGAGTTTGTCTATAATTCCAGAGTGGGGGATGGTGTTGAAAGCCTTGGCGAGATCTAGATAGGCTGTGTGAACCATCTTACCCTCATCTACAGCTTTGGTGACTGCTTCAAAGAAGTCTGTCAGGTTTAGGAGACATGATCTGCCTTTTACAAACCCGAACTGGGTAGGATCTAGAGTTTAGAGATTACCAATGTCATTGTTTATAAGGTCCATGATGATACGCTCCATAGCCTTGTAGACCAGGCTCATCAGGCTAATGGGGCAGTAGTTCCCAGGGTCCATGGTGGCTCCCCCTTTGTGGGGTGGGATAACCATTGCTGTGCACCATTCAGTGGGCACAAAGCCTGAGGTGAGGCTATGATTGAACATGGTACTTATTTGGGATGCCAGTTCGTTCTGTAGTTCATGTAGAACACAGCCTGGGATGCTGTCAGGTCCCATGGATGCTGTGTTCTTAGCTTTGGAGAGTGTGTTTTTTACCTGTGCAGCCATGATTACAGGTACTTTGCATTCTTCCAGTATAGAGATGGGCCCTTTAGAGGATGAGAGAGGGATAAAGTTAGCACTGAACCTGTCTGCCAGGATGTTGGCAATATCAGATGATTCTGTATATTTAATGCCATTGTGCTATGAGATTTTTGACATAGCTATAGAATGTTTTGTGGTTGTCTTTAGAATTAGTGGCGATTTTGTTTTTGTAACTAACTTTGGAGGATTTTATGAGGGATCTCAGCTTCTTACTGAGGCTGACCACAGAGTTCCTCCAATCATGGGATTTTACTCTTTTTTGCAACAGTTTCTTTCTTCTGTTGTAGAGTTTGTTTATAGCATGGGACCACCAGATTGGCTTCTTTTTTTGGAGGATAGCATCTTGGTTCTGTTAGGGATTGCACGATCCATGCACTCGTGTAAGTGCTTATAAAGTGCAATTGTATAGGATTCAGCAGTCATTTCTCTATTGTCCGTCAGCTTGGGTGTCGTGAGGTTTGCCACTTCTGTCTTAAGAAGCATGAAGTTGGCGTTGGAGAAATTTTTTATGGTGGTTTCCCTAACGGGGGGTGGGGGTGGGATGTGGATGTCTAGAGTGATTTGCTTGTGGTCGGATCTGACCAACGAGGAATTGACCTCTGGTGTGGAACACCAGTTGCCCATGTTGGTAATGACCAGGTCTAGGATATTGCTACCCCTGGTGGGGGTGTGGATAAGTTGATCCGAGGCATTGGAATTTATGAATTCCAGAAAACGTTGACCACAAGAGTTGGTACATCAGTAGTTTTCCCAGTTAATGGTGGGATAGGTGAAATCACCCATTATTAGGGTGTTAGGTTGTACCCTAATATTTTCCAGTGTATAAAGAAATGAGGAATGGGAATCCTGGGGCATGGTGGGGGATCTGTAGCAAGTTACAATTTGCATTGCAGTCTTGCCCAGAGTTAGTTGCACTTGGATAATCTCAGATGCATTATGCTGAGCAACTAGCCTGGAGGTGTGGATATCCTTAATGAATATGGACACGCCTGTGTCTTTAGTGCTTTGGTCCAGGTTAGGTGGCCGAAAGGTGTAGTATTAATTATAGCCTGGTAATGCAGGGGTGCTGTCTGGAGCCCTGAACCAGGTCTCTGTCACTGCACAGATGTCGATGTTCTCTATTTTAAGTTGTGCCTCGAGTGAGTGCATTTTAAGGTTTAGACTTCTAGCATTAAGTAGCATTACCCTCAGATTTTGCTTGCTTGTACCTGTTACAGTGGTGAATTTGTCATTTGAATGTTGCCTAAAAAGGCACTATAGGGGTGGCAAGAGCCTTAGCCAGTATCCAGAATCCCAAGGGTGACACATGCAGGCCATGTCTGGCAAAACATCGTGGTTTGTCGATCATGTCATCCCAGGCAGACAGATACTGGATCCAGTTAGAATGACACCAGAAGCTTAGCCAATTGTTGAAGTCAATCATTTTGTCCTTGTACTGTGGTATCATTTTGGGTGATGGCAGGATGCTACTCAGGGATAGGGTCATACCTGCCTGGGCTACAAGATCAGAAAGCTCCTCCATGTCTCTTTTCATGTAGTCCAGGGAGGTACGTCTCAGGCATTCACACCAATATGGATAATGACAGAGTCATATTTATACTTGCTGTGGAGTGACCTGAGTGCATGCGTTATGTGGCGAATTCTGGCACCTGACAGGCAGCTGACAGTAACTTTCTCCTTGTTTAGCCTGGTGAGTAGAACATCTGTGTGCCTGACTATAGAGTCACCTATGACTAGAGTGTTGGGTACGTTGTTAAGCCTTATGTGCTTTGGTTGAGTGGCACACTGAGTTTGTGGGCTATGTGTCATTTGGGTTGTGTTGGGGGGTGGAGGTTGCTTGCGTTTCTACTTTGGAGGTCCCTGTTGCTTGGGTAGATTTTTTTTTTGAGAGTCATGTATTTTTATGTGTGTGTTTTGGTGGTGTAGGTTTTTAGGGACTATGTGATGAGTATGATGTGGTGCAAGTGTTCTGCATAAAGGAGGACCTCCCACAGACCCATAAGTCTGACCAACCTCATATACAAAGTCATGGAAAGACTTATCATGGAATTATTCAATTTGGACATAGGGAACCTCCAAACACTGGACCTATTTGAGTTTGGATCTGTCAAGGACAGGTCATGCTTACTTAATCTGGTATATTTTTTTTAAATGTCACCAAATAATGGATGAAGAAAAAATGGTACACATCACTTACCTCAGCCTGGCTAAAGCTTTTGACATAATTCCCCACTCAGGCATAGTATCAAAATAGGGTAGGTTACCTTTACAAAGAGACCAGCCAGCAGTGCAGTCCCCAAAGGTTCTGTGCTGGGACCTAACCTGTTTGACATGTACTTTTCTGAAATAAAATGCAGTACCAAAGGGCTCTGGCTGACTAAATTTGCAGATGACTGCAAGCTAGAAGCAGTCATTGAATCCCTAAATGACTTAGCCATCCTGCAGGAAGGTTTGTCTCAAATAACTGGTGCCAAAATCATGGACTGAAACTAAATACCAAAAAATACATTATTTTATCCTTTGGCAATACACCCCTAAGTGATGACCCATTTATTCAAGATTTGGGAAATGATGTGGGCATTGGCCTAACTTTGGCTAACATGTTCATTGTTGTAAGAAAGTTCTTCTATATTGTTTAGCTTATAAACAAAGGGATAGTCCCTAGGTTCAGGGATGCCATAGTCCCCTTTACTCCGCCCTCATTAGGTCAAATATTGAACAGAATGCCCCCTTTGGCATGTATCTATCCAGACACATACAACAACTGGAACACCCACAGAGAAACCTTAATAAAAGGATACAAGGCCTAAACAACATGTTTTACATGGACTGACTCAAAGCCCTGTCACTATACTCTGCATCCTACATACTGCTAAGAGGTGACCCGTGTCTGGCATACAAGGCATCCTCTGACCCATTACTATGGATTTACTGCACATCAGTAAGTCAAATGGCATCAGATATACTCAGTCTAGGGATCTAAACCTCTTCTGCAACATCAACAGAATGGTTTGGAGGAAAAGGTATACATTACAGAGGATACCAGAGCTGTGGAACACATTCTCCATACACATAAAGTTCATCCCTGTCCATATTGAAGCACAACTTATCTATGGATGGGAAACAGAAAATTTACCCCATGGCTGCCCTGTGTACTACTAATGGAGAGAAGCATGCTTTATTCCATGTATGGATCCCCTCAAATTATCTGTGGTGTGATCCCATTTATTCTCATTAGGGGTAATATATATAATTAATCGACCATGGGATGAGTAAGACCAGTCAGTAACCAAATGAGATAGATTAATTCAAGGCTTAACATGGCCTGCAAGGGAAGCTAGCCTAGTACTTACCTAGGAACCTGTATGTTTGCAGACTTCCTTGCTGTTTTTTTGAATTTCATTGAACAGATTTTGAGCAGGAAGGATGTTTTACAAAAAAAAAATTCTAATTTTAAAAAACAAATGCTACAGCAAGACCATGCAAAGAATGCTACCTGGCTTTCTTACAATGACTCAAACTATTGTACAGCAGATTGCAAGAGCTAGTATGAAATAAATCAAAGTCTAGATGTTCTAATAAAAGATTATATCATCCTTAAATTATGTATCTGGATTTAGTGTTCAATATGTAACAAGCATTCAAGCATAAAAGGACAGAATTGCAACCCGAAGTCAACACCGTGCAGCTTCAGTTTGGAAATTATCCATTTTCTTTCCTTTGGAGTTCAAAGAACTAGTATGCTGTTTTAAAGATTCTTCAGTAGGTGCACCCATCCATAGTACTTTCTACAGCATCCCCCTGATGTCTTGTTTGAGGGTCCTTCTTTCTCTAAACCATAATTTATTCAGACCTATCTCTGTCTGGTGAAATCGGTGAGGAACCATCAGTGTGCCCATGAAGCATTATTTTTTTTTTCTCTTTAATCTTTGCGACGTTGTACATGCAGTGGTGCCACAATAACAAAACTAATTTTTACATATGCAAAAGTTACCAAAACTTTTTTTAAAACTACTTCTGCTGTGAGAAGTACTGGTTGTTAGTTTCTCATTTGTTACCCATAGGCCATGCTAAGATTTCAGCTCACAGAATTGTACTTGAGTTATAGCGATAAGCAAACCTTAAATAAAATTTAGGAGAACTTTAGTACTAAGAATCCTCACTGGAATGTATTGACCAGTATTAGAGAATGGGCAACCTGCACATCCCACTCCTGAATGGGGAATAAATGAATGCTCTCCTGCAGAGTGATAATGTGCAGACAATGCCCTGTGAAAAACAAGTCTGTTGACTCATAACACCATGTTAAGGTGCCGTGAAGCTCAGACAATAATAAAAAAAAGCAAACGGCAACCATATGTTCTTACAATTGCTAAACAGCACTTGTAAAAAAGCAAAGTTTTTCTATTTTCTAAATTAACATGTGTTTTATGTGTGCATGTGTGTTCGTGCATGTTCATCAGTGCAGATCAGTGAGAGGAAGAGAGACAAAGACATCATTAGACAGAGAAACAGAGGTATCACGTTTTGAGAAGCAGCCCATAAGTATGACTTTTCTAAACAAAGAGAAATGTGACACTCTCTCTCTCTGGCATTATAGGCTGACTTTAATCCTCACCGATTTTACTAACAAATCTAACATTCTACTGAAGGGCAGGGCAGAACCATGCAGCAAGATCATGGACAGTTGAGCAGCATGTGGGGGGGGGGGGGGGGATACATTGTGTGCTGTGTTCATTTTTCCATTTATTTGCTCACACTAAGACATCTGACCTGTATTCACTTAAACTGTCTGTAACTCCGGGTATATGTGTGGAGGTCAATCTGTGTTTGTGTGTATCAGTCTGTGTGTGCGAGTCTTGTGCATATGGACATTAAATACTTACATAACTTATATTTTGGATGTAAAATATTTCCTCTAACAATTACATATGCTGCAGCAAATTTGAAACATTGGGTGGAGGAACTAGTTTACATTTAAAAAAAGTACAGAGTAATAAAAACAAACAAATAAAAAAATAATTTAACAGCCCATTCAATGAGTTCCCACCAGGGTGGACATTATCAGGGAATTGATGCCCTCCCAGGGGTGGTAAGGCCTTCTGCCTGGGAGTCTGGGTTCATAATACCTGTGGGCATGTTAATTCCTTGATAATGTCCAGTCTGTTGAGCATTATTACTAGGTTTTTTTAACGAGACATAGATTCTTAGACTATAACATAGGTAGAGGCATGTTTATATGAATGATGAAACCTATGTCCGCATTTAAAGATCTACTGAGATATCTGTCTGGGGAAAAATAATCATATAAAACTATTTTACTGTATTAATTTACATTTTGTATATTTCATATAGAGCTTAAACTTGGACTTGTCATTCTTAAGGAAGTTTGATAAATGCTAATGATATAACAGATGATGCCTTTTGTTCAAATGCTCATCTGTTGTCAGCAGGATCCGTGTTGGATCATTTGCTGAGTATTGCACATATTCAGTATTAACTACAGTCTTGCCACCTTTTCTCAAATAGTTCTTCACTTTGCTTGGCTTGGTAGGAGTCAGAAGAGGACTGTTAGAACATGATTACTAATAAGATACTTTCACTGTTACTGATTCTCAGCTGAGCTTATGATGCAGATAGAATATATTTCCTTCTTCAGAAATGTTCAGAACTTGTAAGCACTAAATAACCTACTAATTACTGCAGCACATAACCTTCCTCATTACCTAGAGGAAAACAGTTTTGGTACTTACTTTCCTCACTTGCTTAGAGAAAAACAGCTCTTGTACTCACTTTCCTCACTAATCTAGAGGAAAATAGTTTTTTATTCAGGCATGTCCAAGGGTCACCTCCCAGTGTTCTCTCCTGTCTATCTGATGAATCTGGGCATCTTGGGGCAATGTAGAAATTACCTCATGTACACAGACAACCCTTTCCTCCTATCACCCAACACTACAACATGAGACAGATGCACTTATCTAGCCAAACTGGAGGTAAAGCTCTCTCCAGTCAAGACTGAACTTGACAGTAAAGAGGAGAAGGTAAACACTTGCACCAGACCACACTCATCATATAGTCTCACTAAATCTACACCACCAAAATCCACACATAGAAACACAAAAACATTCACAGAGGCTCTCAATAATAATTTGCTCAAGCAACAGAGACCTCCAAAGCAGAAATTCAAGCAACCTCCACCCCCCCAACACAACCCAAATGACACATAGCCCGCAGACTCAGTGTGCCACTCAACCACAGCCAATAAGGCAAAACAATGTACCCAACACACTAGTCATAAGTGACTCTATAGTCAGGCACACTGATGTCCCACTCACCAGGCTAAACAAGAAGAAGGTTACTGTCAGCTGCCTGTTGGGTGCCAGGATCTGCCACATAACCCATGCACTCAGGTCACTCCACAACAAGTACAAATATGACTCTGTCATTGTCCATGTTGGTGTGAACGACCTGAGACGTACCTCCGTGGACTACATGAAAAGAGACATGGAAGAGCTTTCCGATTTTGTAGCCCAGGCAGGTATGACCCTAGCCCTGAGTAGCATTCTGCCATCACCCAGAATGATGTCGCAGTACAAGGACAAAATGATTGACTTCAACAATTGACTAAGTTTCTGGTGCCATTCTAAAGGGATCTAGTATCTGTCTGCCTGGGATGACATGGTCGACCATGATGCTTTGCCAGAGATGGCCTGCACTTGTCACCCCTGGGATTCCAGATACTGGCTAAGGTTTTTGCTGCCCCTATAGTGCCTTTTTAGGCAAGGTTTAAATGACAAATTCACCAATGTAACAGGAACAGGCAAGCAAAAACTGAGGGTGATGCTACTCAGTGCTTGAGGTCTAAATCTCAAAATGCACTCACTCGAGGCACTCCTTAAAATGGAGAACAACGATATCTGTGCAGTGACTGAGACTTGGTTCAAGGCTCCAGAGAGCACCCCTGCACTACCAGGCTACAACTCATACCACACTTTTCAGCCATGTAACCTGGACGGAAACACCAAAGGCGGAGGCGTGTCCATATTCATTAAGGATATCCACACCTCCAGGCTAGTTGCTCAGCATAATGCAGCCGAGGTTATCCAAGTGCAACTAACTCTGGGAAAAACTGCAATCCATTGTAGCTTGCTACAGATCACCCACCATACCCCAGGATTCCCACTCCTCTTTTCTTGATGTACTGGAAAATATTAGGGTTCAACCAAACACCCTAATAATGGGCGATTTCAACTACCCCACCAGTAACTGGGAAAACTACTCATGTACCAACTCCTTCGCTCAACGCTTTCTGGAATTCATAAACTCCAATGCCCTGGATCAACTTATCCACACCCCCACCAGGGGCAACAATATCCTAGATCTAGTCATTACCAACATGAGTGACTGGTATTCCACACCTGAAGTCAATGCCTCATTGGTCCGATCCGACCATAAGCTAATTACCCTAGATATCCACATCCTGCCCCCACCCCCCATTAAGGAAACCATGGTAAAAAATTTCTCCAAAGCCAACTTCATGCTTCTTAAGACAGAAGTGGTGAACTTCATGACACCCATGCAGATGGACAATACAGTTACGACTACTGAATCCTACACAATTGCACTTTATAAGCACTTACATGAGTGCATGGATTGTGCTATCCCAAACAGAACCAAGACGCTATCCTCCAAAAAAGGAAGCCAATCTGGTGGTCCCCTGCCATAAACAAACTGTATAACAGAAGGAAGAAACTGTTGCAAAAAAGAGTAAAATTCCATGAGTGGAGGAGCTCCCTGGTCAGCCTCAGTAAGAAGCTGCGATCCCTGATAAAATCCTCCAAAGCTAGTTACGAAAACAAAATCGCCACTGATTCTAAAGACAACCACAAAGCGTTCTATAGCTATGTTAAGAATCTCAATGGTAACACTCAGATCTGCTCTGAGTTACAGCACAATGGCACTAAATATACAGACCCAACTGATATTGCCAACATCCTGGCAGATAGGTTCATTGCTAACTTTACCCCCCTCTCACCCCCTAAAGAGCCCATCTCTATACTGGAAGAATGCAAAGTTCCTGTAATCACGGCTGCACAGGTAAAAAACACACTTTCCAAAGCTAAGAACACAGCATCCATGGGACCAGATAACATCCCAAGCTGCGTTCTACATGAACTACAGAACAAACTGGCACCCCACCTAAGTACCATGTTCAATCATAGCCTCACCTCGGGCTTTGTGCCTGCTGAATGGCACACAGTGACGGTTATCCCACTCCACAAGAGGGGAGCCACCACGGACCCAAGGAACTACCGCCCCATTAGCCTTATGAGCCTGGACTGCAAGGCCATGGAACGTATCATCATGGAACTTATAAACAAAGACATTGGTAATCTCCAAACTCTGGACCCCACCCAGTTCGGGTTTGTAAAAGGCAGATCATGTCTCCTAAACCTGGTAGGCTTCTTTGAAGCAGTCAACAAAGCCGTAGACAAGGGTAAGGTGGTTCACACAGCCTATCTAGATCTTGCCAAGGCTTTTGATACCATCTCCCACTCTGGAATTATAGATAACCTGACTAAACTAGGTATAAATCCTGATGTCACAAGATGGGTTGCCAACTGGCTCACTGACAGAAACCACACTGTGAAAGTAGCAGACTCCAAATCCGACTTCAGACCAGGGACAAGTGGAGTACCACAGGGTTTAGTCCTGGGTCCTCTCCTGTTTGGTATCTACTTATCTAAAGTACAGGCTAACACAGAAGGTCTTTGGCTAACGAAGTTCGCAGATGACTGCAAACTAGGAGCCATAATTGAAACTCCTAATGATGTGGACATCCTACAAAAGGGCCTCACTGAGACAGATGCCTGGTGTCAAAGCCATGGCCTAAAGCTCAATGCCAAAAAGTGCATTGTCATCCCCTTTGGTACAAACTCTGTACCCATGAACTACAACATAGGCGGTAGTATAATTAACACCGAAAGTGTGATAAGAGACCTTGGGACACAGGGGGACAGTAGTCTCTCTTTTGATAATCACATCCCCACAGTAGTCAGGAAATCCTTCTACGTGGCACACCTCATCACAAAAGGTTTCTCATCCAGAAAAAAAGAGGTCATTGTTCCCCTCTACTCATCACTCATTAGACCCATTATAGAGTACAATGCCCCTTTTGGTATGTACCTCATAAGACATCTACAACAACTGGAAAGGCCTCAGAAATACCTCACAAAGAGGATTACCAGCCTCAAACAGATGCCCTATGCAGACCATCTCAAAAAACTCCAGCTTTACTCTGTCGCATATCGCCTACTCAGAGATGATCTCTGCCTAACATACAAAGCTATGTCAAACCCAGAGCTGCTGGACATGCTCCACGTAAAGAAATCCCAATCCCTCCGAGCTACATGCTCTAGGGACCTAAACCTTGTCACCACAATAAACAGAACATGCCGGAGGGATAGATTCCTGTCCCAGAGACTTCCCATACTCTGGAATAAACTACCTATCTATATCAAACAAAGTTCCTCATTAGCACTCTTCAAGAAAAATCTTGATGACTGGATGGGAAATAGGAAATTCACCCTGGGGATCACCTCTGTGGCTCTGCTCGACAGGGGCACAGGAAAATAATTTTCTTGGGTGGCAAAAGCCAGGCTACCTTTTTGGCTGGGCTTGTATTGGCCCCAGGGCTGATAGCCTAGTACCTACCTATGAACCTATGAATAAGTATTTCTGGGAAATGTAGCAGTTAGTAAATAGTAGAGGTGGGGGTAAGGTGTACCTTTAGGCAAGGGTACAAAACATGAGAAGTCTGTTTAAGACTACTGAAGCATAACATAATTGCAAACACAACAAATAAAGATTTTACGAGGGCAAGGGCTTCTCCTCTGCACCACCATATGTGATAACTTTGTGCTGCCATTTATTTAAAAATACTCACATGGTCACACAACCATGTTGAAAACAAAAAACATCCAGATCTCATAGTACACTAAGTTAATATGTAATAATGATGGGGAATTATCTGACTGGAGACTCAGGATCATGGAGGTAATGGCACATAGCACAGTCAACTATAAATTCTTAATTTGTATAGGTGGGGTTTAGGGTGTGACACCTACCTATTGTGTGGGGGTTATGGAACACAGTTTGTAAGTGTGGTAATTTTGAAAGAACTTAAAAAGGGAGAAATGAGAAAGCACTACAGAAGTATCAAGAAGGTTTGGATGAGACATTAAACCAAGGTCCCATCTGCTTAGTGTGTAGTAGCACAGATAGATGTAAAAGAGCCCACTGCACCTATCAAAATATTCCTTAGTAGTAAAAATATCACCTCAGGTCTCCATGAAAAGAGGCCACTAGCTTATTGGGGCTAACCTGGTCAACGGATGGATGGATTTATGTACGTATGTATTTATTTTATTCAGGTTAATGATGAGCTCTTTGCCTCACACAATTGTCCATTACTAAAAGTTCAAAATGCATATTATTAATGCTGGCATTTTAGATAGGTTGACTAAGAACTTTGGATCTATTCATATTAGGAATGCATGATGCAAATATTTAAAGCATGTATGAAATTTGAGAAGGGTGGCTTACAAAAAAAAAGCAAGTTAAGGAATCAGTGAGAATGTGTTAAAGCAGAAGCTTGAGACATGTTTAATTCCTTGAAGTTTTTTAATAGTAAAGTCTCTCTGCTGATGACATGTAGGGTATGGTATTTAAGGAAAAAGAAGCAAATATCAAATTGCAAGTGTGGGATGCGTTGGATAATAGTAATGACCAGTAACAAGTTTATTGTGAAACATTGCTTCAGGATGTTTTGAGTACCTGTAAAGATTAAAACGGTTAAGCAGGATGGAATGGCGTACTGCAACACATACCTCTCAGATGTCCACATTTTCACAGAATGTCCAGATTTATGCCTCATATTTTTTGCCTGTTCCTCATAAAATTTGTTGTTTTATGGAAAAATGAGGATTGAAGTCACTAAATAATGGCATATGCTTACATTTCAGAATTCATATTCTTGAGAAAATGCAAACTAACACAAAACCCCCATTATTCTAGCAGCTTTCTAACTCTATAAGAGCGATATTTAAAATTTGCCCCTATTTTCATCCCCAATTATTTTAGGCTATGACAAGATTTCTTGCTGAGATACATACTGGCTTATGCTTGGCTTTATATTTATTATAAAATTCCAGAAGACCAAGCCACTTAATTGAATGGGAAAGCAAAGCTGATATATAAAATATGGCCAGAATGTTTGTGTTATTAGTAAATGTTTTTCAACAGTTCTTACTGGGATGTAAAGGCTTATATATGTTTTTCCAAATACAAATCAGAAAACATTTCAGTAAGTGGAGGACCATGACTTTTATGAATGCGTGGCATATTAACATGAAGGTTAAAAGCTACCAACAGTTAAAAAAGCAGAGGTAAAACCTGGAAAGAATGGAAGCAACCCCCCAAATTACTTCAGTCTATGAAAAACTGCACAGATTAATACTAATTCAGTTAAATCCAGCTACAACAGTCACAAATGCATAATTCAGAATTATTCTGGATTGCTGTTAAAATGCTATCTGGTGCCAAAATATTTTATAGAATCATAGAAAATGCAAGGTATCTAGCCCCTGCGTCCATTTACACTTTGCCAGTGCCCATCCCTGAAACCTTGCCTCCTTTTTCAAGGGGCAACAGGACAGTCATGCCAGAGGCAGATTTGGGGATAGTCATGCAGTTCTCTAACTCCCTTTTAAGGAAGAAAGCATGTTATGTTGCTTAATTTGGAGTGGAAGTTTTTTCCAGAGAATGGGTAAGCAGTCTGTGAAAATCTTTCTCTCTACTGTGTTTTGTTTGTTTACTGAAGTGGGTTTACAATCCTGATTCTGGTGTTAATGGGACTGTTTGACTTGTGGAGTTCTAAGATGTCTTGGGCCTACTGGATCCCTAGTGACACAAAAGGCAAGGCACAAATCACCCCTAAGGAATCTGCAGAACACTGAATAAAGGGACAGGGCTTCCAGCTTCCAATAGCACTTGTCTTTTAAACCTGTGATTCCTTTAGCTAGGAACCTCTAGGATATTTCCACTTGCTTTATATTCTTAGTAAGATGCATCCCAAAAGGAGCATGGTACATGGTAGGTCTGATCAGAGCAGACTACAGGGGGTAAGAACTTCCTTGGATTAGATGAAATACCTTTGGAAAAATCTGTGATAGGTAAAAAGATTGCCTATCAACTGTTGCAATTTGAGGATAAAAAGGAAGGGAATAATCTACATATGTTCTAAGGTCTCATCACATTTTCATTTTGAAACTGTGTTGACAACATGTAAGATGGATGAAGGAATTGTTTACCAAATGTGATACTGAACTTTTTAGCATTTAGATGTTAAGTTGTCAATCTCGCCTTCATTCTTGCTGGATGGGTTCGGAGCCGATCCTCGGCTCCAACTCGGCACTTGCTAAGCTCAAAAGTCACTTCCACCAGCTCGATGGAGCCCTATATCCCATGATGCAAGGCGGAGATTACCCAGATCTCATTTGCCGTTTCGCTCATGAGGTAACTTTTTACCAGCTCCTGGTAAGTGAATTTTTCTAACTATATTTCGGAGACTTTAGTTCACCCCATAACTTTATTTTTATATTTATATTACTTTTTTAACTTCCCGATTCACTAGCCCTATTCCCGTTAGTGTCCGTTCCCTTTATTCATTCATTTTTGCTAGTCGGGCCTTAGGTCCTTACCCCTCCTATATTTTTCTTGTCAGGGTTTGTTTGTATGTGTCTGTGTGTTTTTCCCTGTACTTGGTTTTGTTAATTTAGTTTAATTTAGTTTAATTTTTGGACTGACTGTGTAGTGTGTGTGTGTATTAGGGACTCAGTCATGTCCAAAGAAGCTAGGGTCTCAGGCTTCAAGAAGTGTGACTTGTGCTGTCAGAAGATGTCTCTGACAGACGGTCACACTTCTTGTATTTATTGCCTGGGACCTCTACACCTGCAGGACTCCTGTGCTATTTGTCACTCCTTCAGCCAGAGAGTCCTGCAGGAACGTAGAAATAAACTTATTCTCAGGGGCTTATTAAAGCCTGAGAGCTCCCCGGCTAAGTCTGGCTTGGGGAAGCCCTCTAAGTCTCCCAAGGGCCAGGCTTCAGTTTCCAAGATACTCTGGCTTCCATGCCTGTGTCGGCTCCGGCTGGAGCTGACACATCTCTGACCCAGCTTGGAGCCAACAAGTTGTCGGCTCCAACTGGAACCGAAGGTTCTTTGGCTCCGATGGCTCTGTCGAGAAAGAGATCCAGATCTCCGTCGCTGGAGTCTATTCATTCGGCTCCGGCCTCCCCCTTACTTTTGGAGCGGAGCCATCGGAGCCGATCCTCAAGGTCTTCCAGACTCTCAGACCATGACTTGGAGAGAGTGGTAAGTAGACTGCTGAAATCACAGGCACTGGCCCAGATGCTTCATAGCCTGTCTCAGCAGACGACCGCTATTCCACACCTTCCAGAAATACCTCCTTCGACTCTCCTATAGAGCTCGGAGCCGGAGCTTATTGGAACTGTGACTGTTGGTGCTTCGGAGCCGATACCACTCCTTTCGGCTCCGTCGTCTTCGACTCCTATCTCCTCCTTGAGACCGTCCTTGGAGGGATCTGGTCGTCGGGCTTCCCTTGTCGGTTCCAAGGGGACGAGTGGCATTGAACCCTTGTCCGACCCCATTCTCCCCCTCGGAGCTTCGGCTTTGGTGAGCTCGGCACCGACATCTGCTTCGGAGCCTTCCCTTTCGGTGGGGCCAGGGATTCCTGTTTCCTCGGAGCGGGAGCTCTCGGTCCTCCCCGGGAGGGGAGCCTTCGAGGTGATGAGGAGTGTACTAGCCCCCGAGCTGAGTCAACAGTCGGTCCCTTTAGCTCCTCCCTCTTCAGTGCCTGTAGATATCTCTTCCCACTCTCTTGCTCCCGGACCCAGAGATCCATCGCCCCAGGTTTCCCATTGTTAATACCCTCCTCTTCCGAGGTTTCTCCTGATCCTTCAGGGGAACCCCTGCATAAGAGGACTTGCAAGAGGAAGCATTTAGACTCCCCTGAGTCTACGACATCAGATACCGACTTAGATGAGTCGGAGGGGTCCCCAAGATCCCCCTCTGAGGATGTCTCCTTTTCAGACATTCTTGAACTCCTGAAACAGAGGGGGAACTGGCCCTCCATTAACCCCTCCGAGGATGAGTCGGTATACCTGGAGGCTTTTGGATCTCGACCCTCCACCTCCTGGGTTTCTCCGCCTTTCGACCCCCTCATGGACGTGATAGCTCGAAAGGCGTGGGCATCTCCTGATTCCGTGGAACCAGTCCCCAGGAGGCCTTCTAAATTTATCACGGCCCCCACTGAAAAACAGTTTCTCACCAAAGGTGTCCCGGTTGATGCCATGGTGGTGGCGGCCGCCACCAAAAAGGAACTTGCAGATCCTTCTGTACCGGTCCATCCTCCTAACAAGGAGTCTAGAACCATGGACAGGTATGGTAAGCGGATGTTTTCCTCAGCGACCTTTGCTGTGCGTTCGCTGAATTATCTATGTCACTTCACCCGACTTCAAAGAGATATCCTCAAGGAATTGGGTGAGGTGGTACAGGATCCGTCAGCTGCTGGGGCTCAAGAGAAGATTGCCTCTCAGCTGGGAATCCTAAATTCCATAACTAACTCCTCCATGCGGCTCATTTCTTATGCAGCCGATGGAGCGAGTAGAGCTGCAGGCACAGGAGTGGCTCTCAGACGTCAGTCCTGGATGTGACTTTGCAATTTTGCAGACCCCTTTAAGGCGTCCTTCACAAACTTTCCCTTCGATGGGACAACTTTGTTTGGACCTCAGGTGAAGGACACTTTGACCAGGTGTGAGCAAGACGGCAAGACTCTTTCTGCCGTAGGAGTCCGTTTCTCCACCCCTTCAAGGCCTTACCCCAAAGGTCAGAAGGGAGGGAAAATGTGGTTCCAAAAATCTCAAGGAGTCACGCCTGACGCACGTGGTCAGTTTACCCCCAGAGGCAGAGGGGGTAATAACAACAGACGCCACCCTAGGGGCAGAGGGGGTCTGCAGAACCAGGGCAGCAGAGAGCCTCTCTCTGACAAGCCCTTCCAGCATCCCTGAGGTGTTGCCCGACTGCCCACCCTTGGAGGCAGTCGGGGGGGAAGATTGTCACTGTACCCAGACGCCTGGCTTTCCCTTTCTCAAGACAAATGGGTACAGTCGATCATATCCGAGGGTTACAAAATACCTTTCGAGAAATGCCCCTTCCCTCAAAAAGGATCCCTTCCAGACGTTCCACCCGGTCTAAGGGAAATTGGAAAGATAGAGGTTTCAAAACTTCTAGAGAAAAGGGCCATCCAGCCAGTTCCAACAGACCATTTAGAATCCGGAATCTACTCAAGGTTCATTTTGGTCCCCAAAAAGACGGGAGACTGGAGACCAATATTAGACCTCAGCAGACTAAACAAGTCTGTCAAAAAGACGAGTTTTCGGATGGTCTCACTTCAATCGATTTTGCCCTTTTTGGACAAAGACAACTGGATGTGCTCTATAGACCTTCAGGATGCGTACTATCACATAAAAATCCACAGACGCTCCAGAAGGTTTCTCCGCTTTCCGCTGGGGACCAGTCATTTTCAGTTCAGAGCCCTGCCCTTTGGTCTCACCACAGCCCCCAGAGTGTTCACCAAATGCATGGCAGTGGTCACGGCTCACCTGAGACGTCAGGGATTCCAGGTGTTTCCGTACCTAGACGACTGGCTCCTCACAGCCACCACCAGGCATCAACTTCTCCAGGCCAGGGATTACACTCTACGTCTCTGCAGCCAGTTAGGGATTTCTGTCAACTTCGAAAAGTCTTCCTTATCGCCTTGCCAATCTATTACCTTTATAGGCGCAGATCTAGACACTACTCGGATGTCAGCAAATCTAACAAATCAAAGAATCCTGGATATCCAAAATCATGTTCGGATCATCCTATTCAGCAAAAAGGTACAAGCCAGGTTGGTCCTGAAAGTGTTAGGCCTAATGGCAGCTGCCATCACACTTCTCTCTCTGGCCCGCCTTTACATGCGTCTCCTACAGTGGATGTTGTTTACCCAATGGTCCTTGCAGCAGTTGCCCATGCGTCACAAGATCCTTGTCACACAGATCTGCAAGAGTCACCTATCCTGGTGGATTTCTTCCCCTCTAGTCCATCAGGGCAGACCATTTGTCCCCCCGGCCCCGGTAGCCACGGTCACTTCGGATGCCTCCCTGATTGGGTGGGGGGGGGCATTATCGGGGCAGGATGGTCCATGGCATGTGGCAACCGTTCGAATACCACCTGCATATAAATGTCCTAGAGATGAGAGCAGTGCTTTTAACGTTGCAAGCCCTCAACGACTTTCTTCCTTTAGGAACTATCGCAGTTCACACGGACAACATGTCCGTAGTATGGTATATCAACAAACAGGGCGGGACCAAGTCCTATCCTCTGTATCGAGAAGCTCTCAGACTTTGGCAATGGGCGATCTCCTCTCAGCGGTTTCTGATAGCAATGCATATCCCCGGGAAAACCAACATCATAGCGGACAGGTTGAGCAGAGCTATACTCGTGCCTCACGAGTGGTCTCTCAAACAATCTATAGCGGAAGAGATTTTTCAGAAGTGGGGCACTCCTTGCTGCGACCTTTTTGCTACACCCCAAAATAGCAAATGCCCAGACTTCTTCTCTCTCTTTCCACTTCCAGGCCATCCCCCCAGAGACGCTCTAACCCAGGATTGGCCCCGGGGACTTCTTTATGCTTTTCCCCCCTTTCCGTTGATTCCTCAAGTGCTTCAGAAAGCTACCGACTTGAGAGCCAAGCTGATCTGCATTGCTCCTTACTGGCCTCGACAAATTTGGTTCCCGTTCCTTCATCGACATCTCGTAGTGCAGCCTTGGCATCTGGACCCAGTTCCAGATCTTCTGACCCACCAGTTGGGTCAACTGCACCGGTCCATTCGTTCCCTCAACCTCACTGCTTGGTTGCTCCACTTCCTTCCTTAGCCAGGCTTCCCATGATATCTAATCCCGTTAGGGATATCATAGTAGCTTCTCTAAAGTCCTCTACCAGAAGGATTTACTCTAGAAAATGGCAACGTTTTTCCTTTTGGGCAAGGTCTAAGAACATAGATCCCTTTACTGCCCCTATTCAGTCAGTTTTGGACTTCCTAGCTGAAATTTTTCACTCTGGTTCTTCTTCTTCCACAGTTAAAGTCCAGCTGGCAGCAATCTCGAATTTTCATGTCGGTTTTGCGGACCAGAACATTATGTCTCACAAACTTTGCAAAGCCTTTCTCAGAGGGATCTTCCTACTTAAACCCCCTGTTAGAGATCCTCCACCGCAGTGGGATCTAAATTTAGTGCTGGCATCCTTAATACTTCCCCCTTTTGAACCGGCTGCTACATGTTCGTTAAAATTTTCTCTCTTGGAAGACACTCTTTCTAGTCGCTATTACTTTGGCTAGAAGGGTGTCTGAACTTCATGCTCTCTGTGTTCGTCCCCCTTACTTGGTCTTCCACAAGGATAGAGTATCTTTGAGAACTAATCCGTCCTTTTTGCCCAAGGTTGCTTCTAAGACGAATTTAAACCAATCTATTGATCTTCCAGTATTTTTTCCCAATTATTCTGACAGGGCGGAACAAAAATTGCATTGCCTAGATGTTCATCGCCAACTCAGATATTACTTGGACAGAACAAAGCAATCTAGAAAGTCTGATCAGCTTTTTCTTTCTTATGCTGAAAATAAGAAAGGTCTCCCTGTTTCTAAAGTGACCTTATCCAGATGGCTGTCTTCCACTATTTCTTATATTTATCAGCTTAGGGGCAAACAGCTGATCTCAAAACCAAAAGCACATTCTACCAGAGGCCTAGCCACATCTACAGCTTTTCAGGCTAGACTACCCTTAGACACTATATGAGCAGCAGCCACTTGGGCCACTCCTCATACCTTCGTCTCACATTACAAATTGGATTTGGCCTCCAGGGACAGGGCAAGTTTTGGTTCCACAGTTCTCAAGAGTCTGTTCAATTGAGCCACCCAGGATAGAGGTGCTAGGGACGCGGTCCCATCCAGCAAGAATGAAGGTGAGATTGACAACTTAACATTTAGAAGTTATGTACCTACCATAACGTTCCATGTTAGTTGTCTTCTCGCCTTCTTTCTTATGCCCTCCCTCCTGTCCCCCTAACCTGGACAGACCTTGAATTATCATCTTCTCTGGGAGATTTCTCCCTTGGACACCAGTTAGCTCTGCACTTAGTTACCTGGGTTCCCCTTACAGTTTTTTCTCAGGTTAGTTGTTCTTCTTCCCTTGGGGGAAGATAGTAGGTATTTTTTTCCTCTAGCTACCAAACGAGATCTGGGTAATCTCCGCCTTGCATCATGGGATATAGGGCTGCCTCGAGCTGGTGGAAGTGACTTTTGAGCTTAGCAAGTGCCGAGTCGGAGCCGAGGATCGGCTCCAAACCCATCCAGCAAGAAAGAAGGCGAGAGAAGACAACTAACATGGCACGTTATGGTAGGTACATAACTTCTAATTTTCACCCATGTTTGAGCAGTAAGCCATTTTTGAGCAATTCTGCATACCAGAGGAGGACTTGAGAATGACACAAAGTTTGTCTACAACCTTGGTTAGCCTTACATACCAATTGTAATTTGGAGATTTTGCAAAGCAGATGCAAAATAGTAGGGCTACCAGCAAGGAACCCTGATATACACCGCTAGTCACCTACCTGTTTACTGAGGATACACCTGATGTACTCACAACATTAGTTCTATCTCTTATAGGTTCATAGGTTCATACTAGGCTATCTGCCCAAGGGCATTTATAAGCCTAGCCCAGAGTTTTGTGGCTTTCGCCACCCTTTTAGTTTGAAGCAAACTATGCCCATTATTTTGCTGTGCCTCTGTCAAGCAGTGACACTGAGGTAATCCCTGGGGTATATCTGCGATCTCCCATCCATTGGTCAAGATTTCTTTTGAACAAGGCCAGCGAGGTGCTCTGCCTCACATGTACCGGGATTTTGTTCCACAGCACAGGGAGTCTCTGGGTGATGAATCTGTCCCTCCAGCACGTCCTATTAATAAACGTGTCAAGGTTTAAGTCTCCCGCCCTTGTAGTTCTGAGGGATCTAGATTTTTTGAGGTGAAGCATGTTCATCAAATCTGGGTTTGACATGGCCTTGTATGTCAGGCACAGGTCACCTCTGAGTAGCGTGGCGACTGAATAGAGCTGGAGTTCTTTCAGTCGGGCAGCATAAGACAAATTTTTGAGACCCTTTATCCTTTTGGTGAGGAACTTTTGGGGCCTTTCCAGCTGCTGCAGGTGTCGGGTCAGATACATTCTGAATGGGGCATTGTACTCAATCATTGGTCTGATGAGTGATGAGTACAGGGGGACGATGACCTCCCTTGATCTAGATGTGAATCCCTTCATGATCAGGAGGGCAATGTAGAAGGTCTTCCTAACTACTTTAGCAACGTGAGTGTCAAACGAAAGGTTACTGTCAACCTGGGTCCCCAGATCCCTGATAACCTCTTCTGTGCTCAGTGGATTGTCACCTATATGGTAGCTAGGGGTAACCTTGTTTTTCCCGAAGGGTATGACTATGCATTTCTTGGCGTTTAACTTTAGGCCATGGCTCTGGCACCAGTTATCCGTTTCTGTGAGACCCTTCTGAAGGATATCTGTGTCAGATGTGTTCTCGACTATGGTGCCCAGTTTGCAGTCATCTGCAAACTTTGTCAGCCATAACCCTCCTGTGTTTGCTTGTACTTCTGAAAAGTAGATTCCGAACAAGAGTGGGCCCAGGACTGAGCCCTGTGGGACACCACTTGTGACAGGCTTTGAGTCTGACATGGTGCCAGCAACTCTGACCCTGTGGGTTCTGTCACTTAGCCAGTTTGCAACCCATCTTGTGATGTATGGGTTTACATTTAAGCTGATGAGTTTTTCAATGATACCTGAGTGGGGTATTGTGTTGAAAGCCTTTGCCAGGTCGAGGTAGGCTGTATGGACTGCCTTTCCCTCATCAATGGCCTTGGTGACTGTTTCGAAAAAGTCAACCAAGTTTAAAAGGCATGATCTGCCTTTGACAAAGCCAAACTGGGTTGGATCCAAAGTCTGCAAGTTCCCTATGTCTTTATTTATGAGTTCCATTATGATCCTCTCCATAGCTTTGCAGATCAGGCTTGTCAAGCTGATGGGACGGTAATTTCCAGGGTCGGTGGAGGCACCGCCTTTGTGAAGTGGGGCCACAGTTGCCGTGCGCCACTCCTTGGGTACGTATCCTGAGGTGAGGCTAAGATTAAACAGCTGTCCTAACTGCGGGTTTAATTCCTCATTGAGTTCGTGGAGCACACAGCCGGGGACACCATCCGGTCCCATGGATGCTGTGTTTTTCGCCTTGGAGAGAGCAGTTCTCACCTGGGCGTTAGAGATGTTTGGGGGGCTACAATCCTCTGGTATAGATATCTCTCCTGTGGGGGGGGGAGAGTTTGCACTGAACCTGTCAGCCAGTATGTTGGCAATGTCTGTAGGTTCAGTAATTTTCACATCATTTTGAGCTAATTCTGAGCATATCTGGGAGTTTCCTCCCAGGTTTCTAACATAGCTAAAGAAGGCCTTATGATTGTCTTTTAAGTCCTTAGCGATTTTTCTCTCAAAATTTGCCTTGGATGATTTTATGAGGGCTCTTAGTTTTTTACTTATAATGATCAAAGGTGTCTTACCTTTTAAGGATTTTCCTCTATCTTGTAGTAGCTTCCTCCTTTTGTTGTAGAGATTGTTTATGGCTGGGGTCCACCAGACTGGACGCTTGCCTTTGGTACAAAGAGTCTTTGTTTTGTTTGGGATTGCCTGATCCATGCAGTCCTGTAGGTGCTGGTAGAAGGCATTTGTAAGTGATTCAGCGGCTTGAGTAATGTTTTCTGCCGGCTCGGGGGCCTTAAAGGAGACCACTCTAGTCTTTAGAAGTGTGAAGTCGGCTTTTGAGAAGTTCTTCACTGTGGCCTTTTTTATCTCAGGTGGGGGCAGGATGAGGACCTCCAGTGAGATTAGTTTATGATCTGATCTCACCAGTGAGGGGTATACTTCCGGTGTTGAACATTGTGATCCCATGTTCGTGATGATGAGATCAAGTATGTTTTCACCTCTTGTGGGGATGGTGACTAGTTGTTCCATGGCATTTGAGTTTATGAACTCCAGGAACCTTTGGGCTAGAGTGTTTGGGCTTGAGTAATGATCCCAGTCTATATTAGGGTAGTTGAAGTCACCTAGTATGATGGTGTTTGGGGATACATTTATCCCCTCCAGTGTTTTCAGGAAAGCTATGTGAGGTTCCTGAGTTGGAGAGGGTGGCCTGTAACATGCTACAAATTGCAGAGCAGTCTTGCCTATGGTTAATTGCACCTGGATGGTCTCCGATGCATTGTGCGTTGCCACCAACCTTGAGGTGTGGGTGTCCTTGATGAATATGGACACTCCCCCTCCTTTCTTGGTGTTGTCCCCATTTTGGGGCCAGAACCCATGATATGAGGTAAAACCTGATAGTGCTGGGGTGCTCTCAGGAACCTTGAACCAGGTTTCAGTCACAGCACAGACATTGATGTTCTCCATACTGAGAAGGGCCTCGAGTGCGTGCATCTTGAGGTTGAGACTTCTGGCATTGAGCAGCATTACCCTTAGTTTTTTTCCTTTTTTGTGTTCTTGGGTGGTAGGTTTAGAATTTGAGCCTTGCCTAAAAAAGGCACTATAGGGGTGGCAAGAGCCTTTGCCAATATCCGGAAGCCCAGGGGTGACAGGTGCAAGCCGTCCCTTGCGAAGCAGCATGGCTTGTCCAGCATGTCATCCCAGGCAGACAGACATTGGATCCCCTTTGAATGACACCAGAGTTTAAGCCAATTATTAAAGCTGATCATCTTATCTCTGTATTGTGGCATCATTCTTGGTGAAGGTAGGATACTGCTCAAGGTCAGGGTCATACCTGCCTGGGCTACATAATCAGAGAGCTCCTCAATGTCTCTTTTCATGTAGTCCAAGGAGGTACGTCTCAGGCCGTTTACACCAGCGTGGACAATGACTGAGTCGTACTTGTACCTGCTGTTGAGAGACCTGAGTGCTTGCGTTATGTGGTGGATTCTAGCGCCCGACAGGCAGCTTACTGAGACCTTCTCCTTACTCAATCTGGTGAGCGGGACGTCAGTGTGTCTGACTATGGAGTCACCAATGACTAGTGTGTCTGGCATTGTGTTTGGCCTTAAGGGCTGTGACTGTTTGGCACACTGACTGTGTGGTCTATGTGTTGCATGTGTTGTGTCCTGAGGTGGTAGTTGTTTGGGTGTCTGCTTTGGTGGCCTCTGCTGTTTTGGTAGATTTTTGATCAGAGCCTCCGAGCATGTCTTTGTGTGTTTATGTGTATGATTTGAAGTTGTGATAGTACTATGTGAGACTGGGTATGTGGTGTGTGTGGTTACCTTCTCCTCCTGTCTGGTCTTGCCAGTCCTATGTTGAGAGAGCTCAGCCTCCAGTTTGGCTGTATAGTTGCATCTCTCGCATGTATTTGTGTTTTGTGGGAGAAGGAGAGGGTTGTCTGTGTACATGAGGCAATTGTAACATTGCCTCAATATTCCCAGGTTCACCAGCTGAGCAGGAGAAGACACTAGCAACTGATCCCTCGCCATGCTAGAAGGAATAGACAAAAACTTAAAAAAAGACTCCGGGGGATGTGGGAGATCGAGAAGGGGGTTTTAGGCTGGTGGGGTACTATCTATAATAAAAGTGCTATATCAAGGTGAGAAAGTACTGTAGGAGCAAGTGCTAGGTTTTACAGATAGAGAATAGTCTACTTAGGAATCAAGTAGAGATGAACTTTTTAGTTATAGGATACGCTGGTAAGATCAGTAGTACAGTTCAAGGAAGGCTGTTTTAAGGGAAAATTTGAAGAGTGGACTTTAGGTAGCCCGAATAGTTTAACCCTGATTAACCGCTGCTGCTCTTGTGTGCTACAGTGGCAACTCCGCGCTAACGTGCGTTTAGCGTGTTTTATAGCAGGGGGCTGAAAAAAGCTAGGAACTGGCCCAAAACGGCTGTCCACCTAACTATTTAGAGTCAGTTTGGAGCTCATTCAGCTTATTATGTGGTATGGTATCAAAAGCCATAGCCAGGTTGAGGTATGTTGTAGAGACAACATTTCCACTCTCCAATGCTTGTTATCCGCATGATGGAACTTGATTAGATTCATTAGACAGAATCTACCATTAACAAAGCTTAACTGTTGGGAGTCAAGCCTTGTACAATTTTTGATACCAGTTATGTCAGTTATGATATATTCCATGGCTTTGAAGGTGAGATTAGACAGGCTAATGGAGCTTAGTTTCTTGGGTCAGTGGTGTGTCCACCTCTGAAGTGGCAGCAGAACAAATGTGTGCCATGCGTTAGGGACAAAACTAGTAGCTACTGAGCTTAGAAGTGGGCCCACTAGGGCATGTTTTGTTTTGTTTATCAGACAACCAGCTATATCATCAGGCCCCATGGATGACATTTCATTTTAAAGAGTACCTTTATCAAGTGTCCTTTGGTTGTGATCGGGGGGAGGAGATTCTATGGGATATGTGTGTTGAAATTCACACTGAACTTGTTTGCTAGTATGTTGGCTTTCATAGTGGTGCCATTTTGAATACACTTTGAACAATGTTGGGTGTTACTCCTTAGTTTCCAAATTCATCTAAAGAATGATTTGTAATTGTCTTTAGATTCTGTTCAAGTCCAAGTGCATGGGAAGCTGTTATATTCCTACTATTTTTTTTAGTTCTTTCAACAGCTTTTTAATGCTAACTTTTAAACATCCCATTTTGATTGAATTTGGTAGGATCTAAAGTCTTTGCATTTATCTAAGCGCACATAGACACTGGCATCAAATAGCATTGGCACCTTACAGCAAGAGGTTCTCTGCTTGGATTCTCAGCTGGGGTGCCTTCTTTGTTGAATGTCCTCCCTGAGGTCTACTTCACTATATTGAAATACCACATCATCAAATTTTAGTTCGTTGAGACCAGTTCATCGAAACCCCACTGTATTGACAATGTAAATCGAGTCCCGTTTCATCGAACCTACTTTCCAAATCTTACAAGACGCTGCAGTCAGAGCTCCTCCTCAACTGGCAAAGATAATTTAACAAAAAGCTAGAGCTATGTCAACAGTTACGTAGGGGGGCAATCCAACCCCCACCCCACCCCCTATATTTTAAATATCAACTCTGAGATCATATTACTGTGGGGTAAGGGTAAGGGTAAATTTCACGATCCCCACTGTACCACAATCTTCATTCAAATTGTTAAACAGCAATAGTTTTTTTTACATACTGTTTTGCAGTGTAGGAACTGCTGCTATAACTGCAGCGCAATCATCCATAACTGAGTGCTGCAGCAACTGTACTAAAAACTGTAAGTAAAGTTACGTCTTTTTGAGTAGTACCTATTTATTTTCACAATCTTTTCTGAGTATGTCTGCAAGAGTAGGTTCGATGAAATGGGGACTCTATGATTTACGTTTTCGATATAGTGGGGTTTCGATGAACTGGTCTCGAAGAATTAAAATTCAATGATGTGGTATTTCGATATAGTGAAGTAGACCATCTTCTAATGTTCACATGGGTTTCTCTGGGTGCTCTGATTTCCTCCCACACCCCAAAGACACTCAATAAGTGGAATGGACACTCAAAACTCTCCATAGGTTTGAGTGTGTGTGCATGTAAGTGAGATGGAAGAACAACCATGGCAGGAATAGCCACCTATCAGTGTGAACTGTGGCTTTAGGTTGTCACTGTTGAAGTGACACCCTAACCCTATATGGAAAATGGAAGGTTGGGGATGGATGAATGGACAAAGAGTTTGTCTTCCATAACTACTTTGCTGTGTCATTATCTTGTGTAATAAAGTTAAACTGGAATTTTGAAACTTCACGACAGAATTGTAGGATGTTATGTTGTCCATCTCGCCTTCCTTCTTTCTGGTTGGGTTCGGAGCTGATCTCGGCTCCAACTCGGCCACTTCTAAAACTCAAAGAGTCCATACTGGCTCTAGGCTAGCCCCTTATCCCAGCATGCTTAGCAGTAGCTACCCAGATCTCATTTGCCACTTGCAGCGTTGAGATTGTCTTTTGTTGACTCAGGCTAAGTAGTGATTTTTTTTCTATAAAAATTCTAATTGTTTAAAGCTAAATTTCTTCAGAGTGCAGTGATTACTCCTTCTGTATCACCCCTATCCTCGTTGCTGTTGTTTTGCTGTTGTTAGGCTGTCGTTTTCTCTCAGGCCTTTGCCTGTGTGTTGTTGTTGTTGTTGTCGGCGGCCCGTTTTTCTTGAGGGTTGTTCTCTTGTCCTATTATCCCTCCTTGCTGCCTAGGGAGAAGCCGTTTTAGTTAGAGGCCTTCTCCGTTTTGGAGCAGTAGCCGTTTAACTTAGAGGCCCCCCCCCTTCTTCCTCCCTTTTCTTCTTCTACAAGAAAAATAAATAAATAAAAAAAAGACTCTGTAAGTTGTTAGTCCTGTTTTTTGTGGTGTTTATAATGTCCAAAGAAACACCTAAGCAACCAGGGTTCAAGAAATGTGACTTGTGTTGCTAGAAAATGTCCTTTATGGACGGGCACATGAGTTGCATGTATTGTCTAGGGGTGATCCACCTGCAGGACTCGTGCTCTGTTTGCCATGGCTTTAGTGCATGGGTTTTGCAGGAGAGGTGCAACAAACTTATTTTAAGAGGATTATTGAAACCCCAGGTTGAAGTAGCACCGGAGACTCAGCCCTTAAAAAAATCTGATGACAAGCTTGCATCTTTATTGGCTCCACCTTCGGTGCAGACAAAGTCTAGACCTAAATCTTCAGAACCTTCGGAGCGGATTCTTGGCTCCGATGAGTCTTTTTCTCTTGCGGCTCTATCAGTGTCTTCAGAGCCATCCTGGACCCACAAGAGATCGAAATCTCCTTCGCTGGACCCAGTGAGATCTGTGCCTCAGTCTCCACTGTTGCAGTCAGTGGCAGGTAGTCACCGGTCCTCGGCCCACTCCTCTCGATCATCCAGGAGTTTAGTGAATGATGATGTGGAGAGAGTGGTGAAGCATCTGCTCAAGATACCAGTATTTGCTAAATTGTTGTGGAGCCCAACCCAGAAGGAAGTGGCACCATTGTCTGAACCAGTCCCTGTCTCTATTCCTCCTCCGACTGCGTCCAGTTCGGAGCCGGAGTGCATGGAAGTAGTAGTAGTGAAACCGTCTGTTCTGACAACCCTTGCCTTGTCGGTTCCGACATCTGCTCCGACCTCCTTGATAGTCCTCCCTGTCGAGGAGTCTGGGCACCGAGACTCTCTCGTTGGCTCTGAGAGGGGAGGTGTTATCAGACCCTTGCCCAACCCCACTTTCCCCCTCGGAGCCTCAGTGCAGGTGAGTTCGACTCCCACATCTGCCTCGGAGCCGTCACCTTCAGTGCAGAGGAGGTCTCCAGGCTCCTCAGACCCAGAGCCTCCCTCCGTTTCGGACCGCAGTGCCTTCGAGGGGGATGAGGAGTGTGCTGTCTACCAAGACCGCTCCACCCTCGGCTTCATTGGCTCCGTCTCCATCGATACTGGTGCCTGCCTTGGATCTTCTTCTCCATCCCAAGCGTAGGGAACTGATGCCCGAGGACGCCTCACAGGGCAACCCCTCTTCTTCTGAAACCTCTCCTGAGCATGCCTCAGAGGAGGTTCCCAGGAAGAAAAGATGTAAGAGGAAGCATGTGGACTCCCCTGAGTCTGTCACTTCTGACACAGACTTGGATGACTCGGAAGGGTCCCCATGGTCCCCCTCTGAGGATGTCTCTTTCTCAGACATCCTGGAGATCCTTAGGTAGAGGGGAAACTGGAAGTCCCTTGCCCCTTCTGAGGATGAGTCCGTGTACCTGGATGCGTTTGGTTCCCGACCCTCCACCTCCTGGGTGTCTCCGTCTTTCTACCCACTTTTGTCTGTAGTGAGTCGAAAGGCGTGGAGTTCTCCAGAGACCATGGACCTAATTCCGAGAAGTCCTAACAAGTTCATGACTGCACCAGAGGATAACACATTTCTCACTAAAGGCATGCCAGTTGATGCTATGGTGGTGGCAGCAGCCAACAAGAAGGAACTTGTGGAGACTTCCCTCTTCTGTCCATCTGCCAAACAAGGAGTCTAGAGCCATGGATAGATATGGGAAGGAATTTTTCTCTTCAGCGGCCTTTACTCTTCAGTCGCTGAACTATTTGACACATTTCACAAGACTTCAGAGGGATCTCCTTAAAGAAATGAGAGATACCCTCCAGGATCCTTCAGCTGGGGGAGCGGCTTCCAAGTCGGCTAACCAGCTAGCGACCCTAACCTCCATTGTTAACTCCTCCATGGGCCTGATTTCTTATGCAGCAGATGGAGCGAATAGGGCTGCAGGGACAGGAGTGGTTCTTCGCAGACACTCCTGGATGTGCCTTTGTCAATTTGCAGAGCCCTTCAAGTCCTCCTTTACGAATGCCCCCATTGACGGCTCGGCCTTGTTCGGGCCGCAAGTTAGAGAGACTCTTACCAGGAGTGAACGAGATGGCAAAACTCTCTTTGCCGTAGGAGTCCGTTTTTCCACTCCATGCAGGCCTTATCTCAAAGGCCAAAAGAGTGGTAAAATGTGGTTCCATAAATCCCAGGGAGCTTTGCCGGACACTTGTGGAGATAATTTCCCCCAGGGGCATAGGAGAAAATAATAGCGGAAGATGCCGGCCTCGCAGCAGGGGGGGGGGTCCACAATAGGGTGACAGAGATATGTTCTCTGCTAGGCCCTTTCAGAATCCCTGAAGGATTGCCCATCTGCCCACCTCTGGAGGTAGTCGGGGGCAGAATATCACTGTACCCAGAAGCCTGGCAAGATATAACAGAAGACGTGTGGGTACGGTGCATAATATCCAGGGGTTACAAAATTCCCTTCTCCCAAACACCACCAAGAAGTCAAAAATGATCATTTCCTGCTGTTCCACCCAATCTTCAGGATCCAACAGCCTTGGAAGTAAAAAATTTGCTGCACTTACTTAAGGTTCTTTTTAGTTCCAAAAAAGACAGGGGGGACTGGAGACCTGTCCTGGATCTCAGCAAGTTAAACAGGACAGTAAAAAAGACCAAGTTCTGGATTTTGACACTGGAGTCCATTTTTCCCTTTTTGAGTCAGGACAATTTGATGTGCTATATCAATCTCCAGGATGCGTACTACCACATAAAAATGGACAGGCAGTCCAGGAGACACTTACGCTTCTGGCTGGGAGCCAGTCATTACCAGTTCAGAGCTCTGCCCTTTGGTCTCACTACAGCCCCCAGGGTGTTCACCAAATGCATGGCAGTAGTGACTGCTCACCTGAGACATTTGGGATCCCTGGTGTTTCCTTATCTAGACGACTGGCTCCTCACTGCCACCACCAAGCATCATCTCTTAAGGCCAGGAACCACACAATTCACATCTGTGCACATCTAGGAGTCACAATAAACTATGAAAAATCTGCCTTGTTGCCCTCTCAGTGTATTACTTTCATAGGCGCTCAACTAAATACAAGAGGCATGATAGCCAAGCTCCCACAGGAAAGGGTGCTTACCATTCAACTTCAGGTCTCTCTCCTCTTGTCAAAGTCAAAGGTTCAGGCACGGTTAGTCCTAAAGGTCTTGGGCTTGATGGCAGCTGCCATTACTCTAGTTCCGTTAGCTTGTTACCATATGAGGATTTTGCAGTGGCTCCTTTTCACTCAGTGGTCATATCAGGATCTACCAATGTCACACATGATCTTAATCACGGATGCTTTCAAAAAAGATCTACAGTGGTGGCTTCACTCTCCCCTAGTCTCTCTAGGCAGACCCTTTGTAGCCCCTCATCCTGTAGCCACAATGACCACAGACGCTTCCCAGATAGGGTGGGGGGGCATTATCTAGGACAGACAGTCCATGGAACTTGGCAACCTCATGAGTACCATTTGCACATCAATGTCCTGGAGATGAGAGCGGTGTTATTAGCGCTGCAAGCATTTCACGACTCTCTTCCTTTGGGCCATATAGCAATTCAGATGGACAACATGTCAGTGGTGTGGTACATCAACAAACAGGGCAGAACCAAATCTTACCCCTTGTGTCGGGAGGCCCTTCGAGTATGGCAATGGGCGATTTCCTCTCAGCATTTTCTGGTTGCAGCGCACATTCCAGGGAAGTCCAACATAATCGCGGACAAGCTCAGCAGGGCAATTCTCATGCCCCACGAGTGGTCTCTGAAATAAGATTTGGCTGATATGATCTTCCACAGATGGGGCCAGCCATGCTGCGATCTTTTCGCCTCACACCTAAACAACAAATGCAGCAGCTACTTTGCCCTAGTTCCCCCACCAGGACAGTCACCCAGCGATGCACTTATCCACGATTGCCCCCCCCGGGATTCTTTATGCCTTTCCCCCCTTTCCTCTAATTCCAAAAGTTCTTCAGAAAGCAAAGTTGTTGAGTCGCAAGCTGATCCTCATTGCCCCGTACTGGCCTCATCAGATATGGTTCCCATTCCTTTGGCATTACCTGCAAGAGGAGCCTTGGAATCTGGACCCGGTTCCAGATCTCCTGACACATAGTTTGGGTGCTCTTCACCCCTCCATTCAAACTCTCAAGCTAACAGCTTGGTTTCTCCACTTCCGGTCCTAGCCAGACTTCCGGATATCTCACCTATGGTTCAACATATTTTAGTCTCTTCTCACAAGCCAACTACTAGGAAACTTTATGCTAGTAAATGGAACAGGTTCTCTTTCTGGGCCGAGCAAAATGACATAGATCCCTTTACAGCACCAATTTCAAAAATTTTGGACTTCCTGGCCAAAACCTTTGAGAAAGGAGCAGCAACTGCCACTATTCGAGTTCAACTGGCTGCTATTTCCAATTTCCATGTGGGCCTTCTGGGTTCTAATGTCATGTCCCACAAGCTATATAAGGCCTTTTTGAAAGTTGCAACTCTATTAAGGCCTCCCATCTGAGAACATCTCCATCCTTGGGATTTAAATTTAGTACTAGCAGCTTTAATTCTCCCTCCCTCTGAACCAGCTGCTTCTTGTCCTCTAAAATTCTTATCATGGAAGACCTTCTTCCTGATTGCAATTACATCAGCTAGACGGATTTCCGAGTTACAGGCACTTTCCATCCGCCCGCCTGATATGATATTTCACAAGGATAGAGTATCTCTTAGAACAAATACTTTCTTTTTACCAAAAAGCCTGTTCAGAGTATAATTTGAATCAGTCCATTGAACTCCCTGTATTCTTTTCAAATTATGGCAACAAGACAGAGTATAAGCTACATCAATTGGATGTCCACAGACAGTTACAATTTTATCTTCAAAGAACCAAGAACATCAGAAAATCATATCAGCTGTTTGTATCCTTCTCACAGAGTAAGCAAGGCTCACCAGTTTCCAAAGTGACGTTGTCAAAATGGCTGTCCGATACTATTACTTATGCTTATGAGTCTTGGAATGTGTCTGTCCCGGAAAAGGTAAGGGGACACTCTGCTAGGTCCTTGGCTACCTCCATAGCTTTTCAAGCCAAGCTTCCATTAGATACTATTTGTGCAGCAGCAACATGGACTACTCCCCATACCTTCATTAATCATTACAAAGTGGATATGGCCTCTCGGAACAGAGCATGTTTTGGTTCCCGGTTCTGAGGTCTCTTTTCCAGTGAGCCACCCAGGATTTAAGTGCTGGGGATGCTGTCCCAACCAGAAAGAAGGAAGGTGAGATGGACAACATAACATAAAGAAGTTATGTTCTTACCATAACGTTCCATGTTTGTTGTCCTTTATCTCGCCTTCCTTCTTGCATCCCTCCCTCTTTCCCCCATCCTGGATGGCTGAGAGGAATTCCCTTTTTGGCTGATTTGGCTGAGTTTCCTTTGCTTTTTCAGCTGTTGTTATAGTCCTTGTTACCTTTGTTGTTCTGTTTTTTCGGTACAAGGAAGCAGTATTGTTTGGTTACCTCCTTCATTTGATAATTTATAGTTCTCCTATCTAGTGGCTAGTTGTCACAAACAAGATCTGGGTAGCTCCCGCTAAGCATGCTGGGATAAGGGGCTAGCCTTGAGCCAGTAAGGACTCTTCGAGCTTTAGAAGTGGCTGAGTCGTAGCCGGGATCGGCTCCGAACCCAACCAGAAAGAAGGAAGGTGAGATAAAGGACAACAGACATGGAACGTTATGGTAAGAACATAACTTCTTTTTTACATTTGAAATATTTGAACTTTGTGATGTTTGTATCCACTTATGTGGAGATTTTGAAGGAAAATGCCATCAGTCTGTGGCTGAATTTAACTGGAAAGATGAGGACCAGGGGGATAGTTAATACTGATGCATGTTGCTAAGGACCAGGTCAAGAAGATTTTGTTCTCTAAGGGGTTCCTCGTTGATTTAGTCTAGGGGGGGTTTTGTTTATTAAATGAAGGAATTTTGGATGGTAACCTACAGCTTAGGTGTAGGTATCCCAGTCTGTCTGGTAATCACTCTCTTAGGATAATGGCATTGCTGTTGATTCTGGTGTTCATCCATTGTATTTAAGAACCTAACATGATTTTCTGTGAGCATAGAGGGGGGTCCTTTAAAGCATCCATCACATAACTTCTCAAACCAACCAACAAAAAGCGCATTATAAGCAACCCACTACAGCATTCTCAACTACCATTCAAGCATGTCACCATGCTGATTTTTATTTATTTATTTTATTTATTTGCAGTTGGTTTACCAGGACAGTCCATTGGGCCAAGAGAACCCGTTTTCAATGGAGTCCTGGGGAGAAAAGCTCCAAAACAAAGGTTACAACGAATATTATAGCATTTTTGATTACAAAAACAATGTTATAGTAGTTTACAATTACAAACATTAGTAGGTTAAAGACAATGCTTTAAAATGATGGTAACAAAAGATTTCAGAAGTTAAAATTCAAACAGTTGTGGACTCAAGACAAGGCAGAGATTAAGCATTTATAATGTAGTGTTTAGATTTAATTTTGTTGAAAACAAAGGTTTAAGCAGGTGCAGTAAAACATTCTTTAGGTTAAATTTTGTAGAAGTATCAGAGCATAGCTATGGTAAATATACAGTTTCTAGAGAAGAATCTTAGGATTAGAGAATTATAAGATGTTGTTGCAGTTGGCTTATTATTTGGTAACTGTTGATGTATGATACAGAAGGCTATAAGAAGTGGAGAACAGACTATGAGGGATGGGAGCAGGAGCATTCCCATGAGGATGTTAGGTGTGAGTGCAGTGACTTTTTAAAGCCAGGGAGGTTGGTGGTGGTACGGATGGAGGGAGGGAGGGAGTTCCATAGGCGTGCTAAAGCGAAGGATAGGAGGTTTTGTCCTGGAGTATGAAGGGGTTTGTATAGCTCAATTAGGTTTTGGTTGTTAGAGCGTAGGAGTCTTTGAGGTAGGTGCATTTTAAAGGTAGAGCTGAGAGAAGGACAGAGGGAGGGATGAAAAATTAGTTTGTGAGCGAAAGTTAGCTGAGTATAGGTGAGATAGTTGGGGAGTTCTAGCCAGTTAAGTTTGTGAAGAGATGTGCAGTGGTGGGTAGATGATTTGTGGCTTGTGGCAAATTTTGCAATTTTATTATAACAGGAGGACAGTTTTGTTTTGAGAGATGATTGCAGGTTTGTAAGGAGAGGGGCTCCATAAAGAAGGGAAGGGATGAGAAATGTAGTAGCGAGAGTGAGTTTAGTAGATGGGGTGAGGAATCGATTGTGTCGGTAGAGCATACCTAGTTTTTGGTGGGTTTTATTTATGTTTAGTTGTAGGTGGCTGTTGAATTTCAGTTGCTCATCAATCTGGACTCCAAGTAGTTTGGTTTCAGATACCAATTCAAGGGGTGTGTTATTTTGACTATTTATGGAGAATAGCTTTTTATCAATGGTTCTGTTTTTTGAGGGGGTAAATACCATGAGTTTGGTTTTTGATGCATTGAGTGCAAGATGATTGTCATTCATCCACTGTTCTGTGGTAGTGAAGGCATCTTGAGTTAGTTTTAAGAGAGTGGGGATGGAAGTGGCTGCACAGATAATTGTAGAATCATCTGCATATTGAATAAGTTTAGCATAAGGAATTGAGTGGAAGAAGTCATTTATGAATATGTTGAAAAGGAGAGGACCCAAAATGGAACCTTGGGGGACACCAGTGGGTGTGTTAAGAAAAGTGGAAATGGATTTTTTCCACTTGACAGCTTGTTGCCTGTTGGAGAGATAGCTGGTGAACCAGTTGAGAAAAGGGGTGGATAGGTTAAGGTTAGATAGTTCAGTTAGGAGAAGTTTGTGAGAGATAGTATCAAAGGCTTTAGAGAGGTCAAGAAAGAGGGTAGATACAATACAGCCTGAATCTCTGGCTTTATTTACAGTTTCCAGGAAGGAAAGGAGGGCAGTCATGGTGCTGTGATTGGGTCTGAAACTGTGTTGTGTGGGAGTTAGTAAATTATTGTCTAACAGATAGGGAAGGAGTTGAAGATGGATACATTTCTCTAGGAGTTTTGATATAGGAGAGAGGATGGCGATGGGTCGAAAGTTAGTAATATTGTTATTATTGCCACCTTTGTGCAGGGGAATGATGAAAGCCCTTTTCCAGAGTTTGGGTACGACACCTTCTTGGATGGAGCAATTTATTAGGATGCTGATGGGGAAGGCAATGGCTTCTGCAGCTATGCTGAGGAAGGATGAGGGAATGTTATCGGGAGCATTGGTGCATGGTTTTAGCTTTTGCAGGAGTTTTCTTATAGTAGAAGTGGGGATGGGTTTTATGGAGAATGATGGGATTTGAGAGACTGGAGATGAAGCTGGTGTCAAGAGGGGGATCTAGATATGGGGGGTGAGGAGTTGTTAGAGAAGGACGATGTCAGTTTGGAGATAGAGTCTATGAAGAAAGAGTTGAATTGGGTAGCCAGGTCTGTATCTAGTGCATTTGGGTCTAGGCTGGGGTTTTCTGTTGAGGCAGGCTTTAGGAGGGTAGTGATGCTTTTCCAGAATTTTTGAGGGTTAGTTTTATGGTTGTTTTGGAAAGAGGAGAAATAATTTTGTCGATCTACTGTGATATGTTTTTTAACAGTATTGCGAAGTGTTTTGAATTCATTTAAGGTGGTGAGAGTTTTGTTTCGTTGGTAATGTGCCCAGGTTTTGTCTCTAAGTCGCATGGCAGTTATTGTGTTTTTTGTTAGCCAGGGGGCAGTGTTGTGTCTTGTTCTTTTAGTTTTTAAGGGGGCAAAAGTATCTAGTAGTTTTAGGAAGATTGTATTAAAGTGTTCTACAGCATTGTCTAGGGGTAGAGTTTTTAGGGGGTTCCAATTCATTGATTTTAGGGTGTCTGAGAACGCTATAGGGTTGAAGTTTTTTAGGTAGCGAGTGCTAATGTAGTTGTGAGTTACTTGCAATGGGGATGGAAGACGTTTGGTGAAAATGGGAAGGTGGTCACTGAGAGAATCAGGAAGAGTTCCACTATCAGTGTAGTAGTGGGGATGAGAGACTAAGATCCAGTCTATAATACTGCCACTGGAGAAGTCTTTAGAGGGCCTGGTGGGGAGGTTGATTAGCTGGGAGTACTTGTATAGCTTGATGTTTAGGGGGTGAGTTGGGGAATGAATGGAAGACCAGTCAATATTTGTGTCTCCCATGATAATAGTTTCATAACTTATATTGGTAGAAAGCCAGGATAGGATATCCTCAAGTACTGAGATGTTGTTTCCGGGGGTATGTAAATTGAGGCTATGCAGATGTGTTTGTGTTTATTTAATTTAAGTAAAGTTATTAGTAATTCTGTGTTGGAAAAGTGAGGGATGGGTTTGTTATAGAGAGTGATGGATAAGGTGGATGAGTAGATAAGAGCTACTCCACCACCCTTTTTTTGGGCTCTATCTTTTCTGATGATAGAGTAGTTTGGTGGGACTATTTCTGTATCATTTATGTGAGGTTTTAACCAGGTTTCTGAAATAGCTAAGATGTCAGGTTTGTTGTGGAGAAGCCAGGCATGGAGACTGGGGATTTTGTTTGCTATTCTATGATGATGGGACCTCTTCACACCTACAATGACTAGCCAAATTTTTACTTCAGAAACATTACTATAAGAGAAGTTCAGGGTGAACTTACTAAAATATGCTGTAATTTACCTACACACTTTGCATCCTGTCCTAATTTAAAAAGGAAGAAAGCAACTAGCAGGACCACCTCATATTTTTAACCTCTCATATATGAAACCTATTCCTACCATTTTCAAAACAGCCATGATAATCCCATTTTCAAAAGTTTCTTCCCCCAAAACAGCTTAGGACTATAGACTAATAGGCAACCTCAACCCTGTAGTTAAATTGCTTGAAAAATGAATATGTGGGCAAATGTTAGACTACATGTAAAGTATGATTTGCTCACAGACAATTTGTATGGCTTTAGATCAAAGTATCGCATCTCAGCCGCAAAATTCATACTAATATCCTCAACAACTGTGAAGAAGGGAAACTCAATGGGGCTGTGTTCATAGACCTCAAGCTTTTGAATTTGTCGAACATGACTTAGTGCTACAAAAGCTCAAAAACTGCACTTCTCTGATGAGGTGTGTGGCTGGTTTAAAAGTTTTCTACTGAACAGAACATTCATGATGTGTAATGACAGTGCTGACAATAACATTATCCCTACCTGTATGGTTGCACCCCATGGATCAGTGCTGGGGCCGCTACTGCTACTCTAGTAATTAATGGCCTCCTTCAAATATACCAGACTTAATATCATCAACAAATAAACTAATATTTTTCACTAGGGCATCAGCATCGCAAAATGATGTTCACCAGCTTACTACAAAGGGACTGCTGTGGAACAAGATGTGTTCCAAAGTGTAAGTGCTAAAAATTCTCATACTTTCTACTTGGGAAAAATGGAAGACAAAATTCAGTACCTCCATATATCTTACCATCTCTGACATCTAGTTCCTTCTCACTAAACAAAAATGCCGGGCCTCCTCCTATACCATATACACTCTTTTTTACCCCACACAGACTCCCAAGAGGATAGAGTACTTGGGCAGCTCAGAGTTCCCCACAAAATCTCCCATTTGCAAACAAGAAAACCATGGCAAGCCATGGCAATTGATATCCTACTCCCTAGGTTAGAATACACTCTCCCACTGATAGCTTTACACTCCATTCAGACTATACAGGTTCTTCAGAGAGCAGAAAATAAAATATTATAACTGACTCTCAGATATGCCACTGTACCAGCCTGAGTAAACAAGGCTTGCTTCCAAATGAAATGAAGAACCACCTTTCTTTCATATGTACTGATGTTTACATTACTGAACGAACACCACAGTTCCAAAGTCAAGCAGTGCCTCCACAAAGGAAACTAACCATTCCCACAGAAATGCTCACAATGACCCCTTATTATGGTACATTACCTTTTCAGCTAACACTGCGGTGGTGGTGGTGCTGCGGTAGCGTTGTCGCCTCACAGTAAGATGCTGTTCAGTTCGATTCTCAGCTAGAGCGTCTTCTGCGTGGAGACATGCATGAATGGGCATACCTTCGTTGAAGGTTGTGCGTCAGGGCTGGCAACTCTGCATGTAAAAATCTATCTGCCAATCGTTAGCGGACCGGTGTTCCGCTGTGAATACCCCTAACCGGGAAAAGCCGAAAGACACAACAACAACCTTTTCAGCTAACATGAAAGATTTTTTTAAACAGTACCAGAATATTGCAACATATTACTTCAGAACATTATGTCTATGACTTTTTTCAGATTTTTTAAGATGACACTAAGGAACATTTTAAAAAACATCTCAGTGTCACTTCTCCAATCATACCATGTATGTCTGTAGGTTATAGAATAGTGTGATATTCTATAACTGGTCTGATGACAACTGTATGCAGGAGGAACAGTTACCTCCTTAGCATGGATGTGAACCCCATGGAAAAGCAGATGGACATCTCCCTAGGTTGTGTGGATGGCGGCAGCTATATAACTAGCAAAAGGGCTTCAAGGTCTTGCACTAGTGGTTGCCCATTAATATATAAAGCTGTAGAGGGGATGCAAAATGATTGAGTGCTGCATTTTGATATTGGAAGGCAGTTATTTTTACTGCACCATTCACATGTGATCCTAAATGCTATTTGAAAACAGATTGAATCAGTGAGATTTGAAGCAATGCTCCCAAAATTTTAGTAAGCTGTACGTATGATGACATAGTTTTGACATCTGAGAAAAATATGCCAAAATGGAGAGGCCTCAGGACAGAGCTTTGAGAGACCCCTCTGGGTATGTAAATACCAAAGTGAGCAAGTAGCCAGTGTTGTTGTTTGGTTTATGCATGATATTAGGAAATGTTTTAAGACTAGATGGCAGCTATAGTGGAACATGCCTGTATACAGTGGGAAGGCCTGATACTTTTTTTTTTCAACCACACTGCAGACTAAAGATCAAGTCTTGGGTCACAAGTAACACATCTCCATCTTATGCTTTTCTATGCCTAATCCAATGATGGCTGTAATCTAAGGCTTGAACAGTCATTTCAGGTGGGAAATACCATCAGAGTGTGTTAAACTGATATGTGTGTGTTACTGCTGTGAAGGTGTATAAGTGAATAGTCTGTGACATGAACAGAACACGTTGGAGAGACAGATATGTCTTCTAGAGACTGCTATTCCTCTGAAATAAACTCCCATTTCACGTGAAACAGAGTTCCTCAATGACCCTATTTAAGCACAACCTTGACAATTGGATGGGAGACCAAAAATTCACCCCAGGGATTGCACCTATATGCCTCATGGACAGGGTCATTCTGTGCTGATCATAGTGTCACTCTGCTAACAATGACCTGTCTATCCATGGTACATTAGGGAACAAGGGCATTACATGAGTAGACTTGTAAAGGCCCTAGGGCCATTAGCTTAGTAACCTCCTATGAATACTAACATATAGTTGAATGCCATTCACTTACACTGCAAAGGGAGGGCATGAATCATATTTTTGTAAGACAAGGAGACAGAAACATAAGGGTTTAATTTCTTCCTCAATGTTGTGTGATCTTGGAGTTAGTGTATTATAAAGTGGCAAGGGTGTTGGGGCAGTTTATAATTTTGCAAAGTTGATGAAGTTTGATGGGTTTGGATAGTTAAAATGCTTTCATGGTCTGACATACTGAATCAGAAAACAGAAGAACACGTAATGGTCAAGAAACCAAAGAGAACTTAGGAAACAAGACAGCAATAAATATTCAACAAAAGCAAATTAATACTAAAGGGAATGATTTTCCACCAGTAAGTTATTTTGTCCTGTAATTGCTAACAAGGATCAAGGATCTTCATCTAATTAAACCTGACATCATGTGATTAAATACCTTTGTTGAGTCAAGAGTAAAAATGAACTCTGCTTTTAAATGCACAGTAATCTGTTTTAAGTATAATAATTTTCCATGTAGAATACACATAAATGTATTCACTTTAAAACCTTACTCTTATATTAAATCATAAAAAAGTATATATATGCATCTATATATAAAAATACACCTATAAAATACAAATTTTTAATACATTTAAATAACATGTTTGTTTATATAAAATCATTAGTGTATATCAACATTTTCAGACTCCTAGAACTTACAAACTGTCTTATGCATAGTAAATGTGTATACCTGTAAAGTGCAATCAATCAATAAATAAATAAATAAATAAAATAAATGTTTGTGTGTGTGTGTGTGTGTGTGTGTGTGTGTGTGTGTGTGTGTGTGTGTGTGTGTGTGTGTGTGTAACTCTTCATAATTTTTGAAACTAAAGAAAACAATATATGATGACTGTAGACATTTTAAATGTATATTGTTATATTAATATACATACATTTAGATTTATATTTTTTTTTCCTATTTCCTATTGGCCCCAAAAATGTTATCAAAGTACAAGGAAAGCGCTGGGTCTATTTCTGATGGGGCTCTGATCTCAAGGTCCCAAGACAATCCCATGGTTGTGAAACCAAATGGCACTGAGAATGACAAAAACACACATGTGGAAGTTAACCAAGTCTGAGAGAGCAGATAACGATAGAGGTGGAAAATGTGCAACTTATCCAAGTTTGAGAGACAGGTAGGGCGAGAGGTGAAAAACTTGGAGAGCTTATGTAGGCCCTACATCCAGAGTGAAGGATGAAGGGCAGACCCGTATATTCCTTCCTCCTGTGAAAGTTCTAAGTTGACGGTTTCAATTATATCAGAGTATTCATCTTAGAAACCTATAAGAATAGGCTGTTTTTCATTCTGTAATGTTGAGTTAAGAATTTCTTCCTTTGTACCTTTTCCCTGCTAATCCTTTCAGATCTGGTTGATACTTTTCTGTGCCCATACAGTATAATATATATAAAATACACAGGCACGCGATCTGTATGTATGGGTGTGTATCTATATCATGTAATAAAATGAAGCAATGGTATTTTTTTTTGGATTTTTTTTTTTTTTTTGCAGAGGGGTTATGCACACCCCAACCCCCATTTACTGAATATAACCAACTGTAAGATTGCACCAAGCAGTGTCGTAGGTTATCCTCCATTGTTGGGCAAGTGTTTCTTCATGTCAGTGGACCACAGGCAACACTGCCTGATCCTTTGAAGCCTTTCCCTCTGTGTGGATATGCCTTTTGGGAGTTCAGGTTTTAGGGGAAATGTAAAGGATACATGATCCTAAAATATATAGTTTGAGGCAGGATATTGTATGCTAGATGCTTTGTAGAATTTTATATCTGACGTTGTCAATCTTCACCCAGTCCTTGACAGTGGGACAGTGGGGTTCAGTTCCAAACCTCAAAACTGACTCAGCCATATCTTGCAGCTCACGCTGTCCAAACTCTCGAGCCAGGCACTACCCATAATGCTTCTCACAGAGATTACCTCAGATCTCGTTTGCCACTTCGCAGACCAGACACGTTAGCTTCCTTCTCTCGAGCCTTTCCTGTAACAGTGAGTAATTCTTAATATCTTTTAATATTTCTTAATATTCTTTATTCCTTATAAGAATTTTCTGCCTAGTTCCTCTCACTGTATCTACCTGCTTCTCTTAGCTTTATCATTTATCTTTATTCTGTCCTTTTCTTTCCTTTCCTACCATTGGTAGAACTTAAGTACCATTGCTGGTACTTCTTTCTATCTGTTACCTTTTAGGTATTCTATTTTACCATTGCTGGTATTGTGTCTATAAATTTTCTTCCTTTAGCTTAAAAAAAAAATCCTTGATTCTGTGTTATCTCCTGTGTCGTGTGACTGTAACATCAGTTATTTCTATTTGGCCAATCAAAAACAAACTTATAGGGTCATAGGTGTTTACTAGGCTAACGACCACAAGTTGCTTTTTAATCCTAGCCATGCATCCCAAATCTCTGACAAGTTCTGATACCCTTAATAAGTGTAAGTACAGCCCTGGGAGATGAACCATTTAAAGGTTACCTGTTTGCATCAGAGACATAGGTGCCAAACCAGGCATGAATTTCTGGTTTCTGATCCAATTTTCCAAGTTGCACTTGAATTGGATTAGGGAGGAACTCTGCTTCACATGGATGGGGAGCCTGTTCTATAGACAGGGCAGTCTCTGGGATATATACCTATCTCTCCAGCAGGTCCTGTTTATATCACAGGCAAGGTTTAAGTCTTTAGAATGGGTAATTCTGGTACTGTTTGTTTTGTGGATATGCAGGAGGTCCATCAGGGTGGGCTCTGACAATGCCCTGTATGCCAGGCATAGATCTCCTCTCAAAAGCCTGTAGGAGACGGAATACAGGGATAGGGCCTTGAGGAGGACTGCATAGGACATATTACTTACACCCTGTATTTTTTAAGTGATGAACCACTGTGGATGTTCCAGTTGTTGGATATGCCTAGTTAGGTACATACCAAAGGGGACATTGTACTCAATGATGGGTCTGATGAATGCCAAATACAGTGGAACAATGACTTCCTTGGACTTAAATGCCATACCTTTGTTTATAAGTTGTGCAACATAGAATGATTTCCTCACCGCTGTAGACAGGTGATGATCAAAGGCTAGATTACTATCTATGTATATCCCTAAGTCCCTGACTGCTGGGTCAACTCTAAGGCATGTGTCAATTTGATAGTTACCAGAGGTGGATGACTTCCCAAAGGATACTATTATGCATTTCTTGGCATTTAGTTTTAGTCCATGACTGTGACACCAGTTGTTTGTCTTTGTCAGCCCCTCCTGGAAAACATTTGTGTCAGTGTGAGATTCGATGACAGCTCCTAATTTGCAATCATCTGCAAATTTAGTCAGCCAGAGACCACTGACATTGTCCTTGACAAACCTCTCCTGCTAAGTCCAGTAAACGCACCTCAGGATTTAAAAGGTGCCAAAAATGTGAAGGCAAGATGCCTAATTTGGACAACCATTCATTATGTGTATACTGTTTTGGGAAAATTTCATTTACAAGAAGACTGTCCAATCTGTCACAGGTTCTCTACATGATCCTTGACAGAAAGAACAAGTTAATTTTAAAAGGACTTCTTAAAACTAACTTTGACGAGGCCTTATCTGAGCTTAGACCTGAAACTAGCACTTTCTCCTCATCTTCCTCTGTTTCAAGAAAAAGGCCTCCTTCAGTTCCAAGGTCTTTGGAACCGACAAAAAATGTACCTAAGTCATCCTCGGTGTCATCCTCGATACCAAAGAGTTCCTCAGCACCAGAGGATTTATCTGCTTCGAGACCCAAGCTCCCCTTTGAACCAAAAACAACTTCTGCTTCATCACTGACAGATTCTTCAGTACCGAAGCTATTACAACTACCAAGAACTAAATATTCTGCATCCATTGATCCATTCAAAGACATGCCACCCAGTCCATTTTTGGAAACAAAACCCCCAGATCTCCATCCTCATCTTCCATTTGATTTACTAAAAGTCTGTCTGTGGCCAATGTATTGAGACTTGTGTATCAGCTGCTGATGGCTAGGGGGTTATCCTCGGTTCCTAGCCACTCTGGCCTTGGAACTAGTCTAGCTGTAACACCTCTGTATCTCCTCCTCCAACTCCTATCGAGACCTTGGTTCCAACTCCTCCAGTGTTGATTGCTTCGGTTCCAGTAGCCTCCTCATCTCCAGTTCTGAGAGTTGTCTTGAGTTCCTCTGAGCCTTCTGCACCAGAGGTCTCCTGGGGTCATGATTCTCTGGTCTGGTTGAAGGGGCTTGGTTTGATTTCTTTTCACTTGGAACCGTACATGTCCCTCGGCACCTTGGCCTTTGTAAGAATGACCCAGGCTTCTGTTCCAGAGGCTGCCTCTTCGGTGCGGGGTGTGACCCCAGTTCCAAAGGAGTTCTATTTGGTTCTGGTCTCCCATCCCTCTATGAGGTCAGCCTTTAGGATAATGGATAAGGCATTGTCCATTGGGGACGCTCAGTCTTTGTCACCCCTGTTGGGTCAGATTTCTACCTCCTCTAGACCTGAACTACTATCAGTCTCACCCCAGGACAGAGGACACAAAAGTCTCAGGTGACTCCCAATTTAGTGTCTCCTGTTTGGACACTTCCCTGGATCATCCCCTGAGGAAGTCCCTGCAAAAAAAAAGTGCAAGAGAAAGCACTTGGACTCCCTGGAAGAGTCCTTCACAGAAGATACTGTTTTTGATGAAGGATAAGATTCCCCCTAGTCACCCCCTGATGATGAATCCTTTGGAGACGTCGTAGAAATCCTGAAACAGAGAGGTGGCTGGTCCTCCATTCAACCTTCCTTGGAAGAATCAGTATACCTGGAGGCTTTTTATGCCCAGCCCTCTACTTCTTGGATCTCTCCACCCACTGTCATTCTTGTAAAACTAATCACTCAGAGGGCGTGGAAGATGCCCAACTCTATAGAACCAATCCCCAAGAGACCTGACTGGATATTATCAGTTCCTAAAAATGAACTACATTGGTCTAAAGGGGTTCCTGTTGATGCCATGGTGATAGCAGATGCCACCAAAAAGGAACTTACTGAAGAGAGTCTGACTACCCATCCACCTAACAAGGAGTCTAGGACATTGGATAGATTTGGGAAGCATGTTTATGTTTCAGTGACCTTCGCTCTAACTATATGGTACACTTTACTAGATTACAGAGAGATTTAATTAAAGAACTTTCAAATACTCTCTCAGGGGCAGTGGTTGAAGAGATCCGTGACAAAGTTTCTTCTCAGTTTGCAACCCTTGATGCTATCTCCAACTCGTCCATGAGTCTGATTGCTCATGCAGCTGAAGGGATGACCAGGGCAGCAGGTTCAGGCATAGTCATTATAAGGCATTCCTGGGTGCACCTGTGTGCCTTTGCAGAGCCATTTAAAGCGTCATTCGTCAATGCTCCTTTTCACGGATCCACCCTTTTTGGCCCAAAGGTAAAAGACACCCTAGCCAGATGTGAGAAAGATGGTAAGACCCTATCTGCCGTAGGCATATGTTTCCCCACTCCTCAGAGGCCTTATCCTAGGAACCAAAGAAGTAGGAGACTATGATTTAAAAAATCCAAAGGGCCTTTCCAAGACTCATGAGACAAAGACTTTCCCTGGGGCAGAGGGGGAAGCAATGGAAGACACTGCCCTAGGGACAGAAATGGACTGTAGAATCAGGGGTCCAGAGAATCTTTCTCTGGAACTTCCTATCAGCACCCCTGAATAGGGGCCTTCTTGTCTTCCTCTGGAAGCAGTCGGGAGGGGGGGTGATTATCCCTGCATCTACCTGCCTGGCAATTGATAACTTCGGGCAAATGGGTGCAGGGGATAATATCCAGAGGTTACAAAATTCCACTATCTGTAAGTCTCAAACCCCAGAAAAAAAACTCCCAGATGTCCCACCCAATCAAAGGGAAGCAGCAATCTTAGAAATTCAAAAACTGCTCGAAAAAAAGAGTCATCCAAAAAGTCCCACCAGACCAAACAGGATTCGAGGTTTACTCAAGATTCTTTTTAGTGCCCAAAAAAAGAGGGGACTGGAGACCCATTTTGGATCTCAGCCAGTTCAACAAGGCAGTTCAGAAAACCAAATTCTGGACGGTCTCGGTTCAATCCATGCTTCCATTTTTTGGAAAAAGGCAACTGGATATGCTCTATAGACTTCCAAGTTGCTTACTACCACACAGAAATGGAAAAAAGCTCCAGGAGATTTCTGCACTTCGGGCTAGGAGCCAGTCATTTCCAGTTCAGAGCATTACCCTTTGGCCTCACCACTGCCCCCATGGTGTTCACCAAATGCATGGCAGTGGTTGCAGCTCATCTCAGACTGCAAGGCTTCTGAGTCTTTCTGTATCTCGACGACTGGCTCCTCACCACTACCACCAGACGTCTTTTAGAACAGGTAAGAGACTGCGCCGTAAATATTTGTATGTCTCTAGGCATAACAATAAATTTAGAAAAGTCCAACCTCCAGCCTTCTCAGCAACTGGATTTCATCGGTGCTCATTTAGACACTATTACAGGGATTGCATCCCTACGTCCAGAAAGACTACAATGTGTCAGAGTTTAAGTCAGAAAAATTCTTCAGAGCAACAGGGTACCAGCAAAATTTGTTCTTCAAACCTTAGGCTCCATGGCAGCATCAGTAACTCTGGTTCCTCTAGCGAGGTTTTATATGCGAATTCTACAGTAGTTGCAAGCATCCCAATGGTCTCTGATGTCTCATCTAGTTTTGATTACCAGCCATTGCAGACAGGATCTCAAGTAGTGGCTACATTCCAACCAGAACCTTTTGGGTCGACCATTCATTCTTCCCCAGTCCCAAGCCATAGTGACCACAGATGTTTCCCAGATAGGGTGTAGAAGGCATTATTTGGGAAGGACAGTCCAAGGCACATGGTCCCAATTGGAGGCCAATTTGCACATCAGTGTTCTGGAAATGAGGGCAGTGCTTTTGGTGTTGCAAGCATTCTAAGATGCCCTTTCTTCCAGGACAGTAGCTATTCAGGCAACATGGCCGTAGTGTGGTACATAAACAAACAAGGGGGAGCCAAATTCTACCCACTGTGTCGAGAAGCACTCAGAGTTTGTCAATGGGTGATTTCTTTCATCCGCTTTCTGATAGCAATGCACATTCTGGGAAGTTCCAGTGTGATAGCGGACAAATTGAGCAGAACCATTCTAATGCCTCACGAGTGGTCCCTGAACCCTGTAGTGGCAACCAAGATTTTTCGCCATTGGCCCAACCTTGCTGCGTCCTGTTTGCCTCTTCCCTAAACAAAAAGTGCAGAAATTACTTCACCCTAACCCCCCCTTTGGGGGAGTCACCCAGAGACGCTGTTCTCCATGATTGGCCTCCCGGTCTGTTGTATGCCTTTCCCCTGAGTCCTCTCATATCACAGTTCATAAAGAAAGCCAAAAGGACGGAGAATTCAGTAATCCTTATTGCTCCCTTCTGGCCTCGACAAGTTTGGTTTCCCTTCCTTTGGCCTCATCTGATATGGAAACCATGGATTTTGGACACAGTTCCAGATCATACTGCGATCATAGTACAGTGAGGATCGGGAAATTTCCCCTTTCCTCACTGTAGTGTGATCTTGGAGTTGGTGTATATAATTAGCAGGGTATGTGGCGGCGCAACCCCCCACATGAGGGAAATTGCCATTCTTTGAAGTGACAGTTCGATGTATTGATATAGACCCATTTTTAAGTGTTTTATTTAGCTAGTATGGTGTATATAAATTACACAACATGTTTTTATGCTTTAAGAACAAATAATTGTTTTTTTGAACTGTATGATTTTTTTTTATACCGGAAAATGAAAGCCATGACGAACAGTTGATAATACACTGGTTATGGGTTTAATAGTTTTGGTTTTCCTTATATTGGAGAGCATAGTAAACTGCTTCTCTCTAATGTAAAGAAATGTTTTTTTTCTGAACATATACATATGTACACAAGGGTCAGATCTTTACTTTCAGGGGAGTTTATGCTTTTGATGAGCTGTGTTTTTTTATTATAATTAGTGTTCACTGTGAGGTGAATTCTAATAAAACTTTTGAAATTATTCTCTTTGCCAAAGTGATACTTTTTAACATGCACCTAAACTACCACTGTATAGGTGGTAGCTTCATTTGACAGGGTCGTAAGGAGTGAATCATTCCATGTACTACATTTCATTATTTAATCATCCATGCTATATTGATTGACAGTACTAGTATGTAGCATATTTTTTCCATATAGCTTGCCCTTGTCTTGGCTTTTTAGTAAAGCAACATATACCACAGAGACTGCTGCATGTCATGTAAAAATGATTAGTAGTTCAGCCAGATGGGGATGCCTGTAGATTGTCCAAAGAACATAACTGCGATCCTCAGGAGTGAAGACATGTAACTGTTAATTGGGGGGGGGGTTACAGTAAGCCCAAAACTGCAGTACCTTGGAGTTTTCCTCCTACCCTCCACATTGTTGGTGCAGCATGATAACCCCTCCTTTAATAAACACTTCAAAGTGTAACAGCAAAGGGCACAACCTGCTGTTATTTATTGAACTCACGTTTCACTCATCACAATTTTTGGTTACATGATATTGGGACTCACAGTTCCAACAGGGAATGTATTCAGAAGAGCAATACCTTGACATTTAATCTGTCTCTAAATATGACAGCAGTTATTCTATGCACCGCCCACTGCATGTACTCTTGTGAATGTGGGATCATTGGTAAAGTTGCATAATGAAGAAGTGGATTTTGAACCTAAAAATACATAGTTAAATGGAGTAGTGCAGCTTGGGTTTAACAAGAGCATTTTGTCTTCTGTTAAATTACAGGAAGAAATCCGAAGGCATCACTTGATTCCAGATATACCCCAGGAAGAGTTTGCACACAGGTTCCTCATCAACTGCCTTGAATTAAAGTATGTTCACACTTTTGTGATCTGAATGTAGCTTTAGTTGTTAAATTCTGTGAGCTGAATAGTTTTCTCCAATAAATTCCAGCCCCCTCTTGCCTATTGTCTGTATCCCTAATTGCAGTCATCCTTATCGGCAGAATCTGTTTTTTCCATTCCCTTGTTGGCTTACTTCTTAGAATACTTTCTGCTGCTTTATGAATATAATATTATGTATGATTATTGTTATTCTCCTTAAAGGTCCGCATCCAAAATTCCAGTCTCTCCTTGGTTCTTGAGTCCCCCCCCCCCCCGTTTCATCATCATCTGTTTCTACTTTGAATTATAGGTTTCTGCTTGTGCTATGTATAGAAGCATTAGCTGTGTAGCTCTGAAATACCCATTCAAATCAGGTAATTCCAATCCGCCTTATTCTTTTGGAAGAATCAGCTTATACCACTTGACTCTTGCCATCTTTCCCTCACAGATAAAATCCTTCAACTGTTTATTAATTGCTATCCACAACTTCCCCTCTGCTTGATAAAAATATGCCTGATCTGTGTATAAGACTAAAGGGACTAAAACATTTTAACTTTGTGTTTTACTATCCGTATCCATATAAGAGAGCTTTCATTTTCTCAGGTTTTGTATTACCTTTTGTTTAGTCTGTTCCCACATAGCTTTAGCACCCACACTGGAATCATTTTTAATCCTTACCCCTAAGTATTTAATTTTATCTTGTCCCCATAAATATAGATGTTGCTGAACCAATTGGTGTGTGGGTACATAATTTATTGCCTTTGCTTTAGCATCATTAATTTTGTATCCCGAAAAGTTTTGAAACTGTCTGAAAATGTTCCACAACACTAATGTCCTTTTCTGGTTTTATCAGGTATAAGATAGTATCATCTGTAAATAGAGCCAGCTCTTCATGACTACCATACCAATTGTATCCTTGAATTTGTAATTCCATTATTTTCTTTGCCAGTGGTTCTAAATATAATGCAAATAACAAAGGGGAAAGAGCACACCCTTGCCGGGTTCCACTGCTAAAGCAGAAATTATCAGAGAGGGCCCTATCCACTTTAATTTTTGCCTCAGATCCCCCATATATCATATAATTTTATCAGGGAATGCAAATGCTTCCATTGCCCTGCTCATAAAGTCCCAGCGTACTCTGTCAAATGCTTTCTCTGCATCAAGACCCACCAACAACTGTGGTATTTTCTTACACTCTGCTTCCCGTTATGTTTTGGTGACCCTAGCGACGTTTCTGCCAAACATGGAATGCCTACTGGATGATGTCTGCCTTCTTGATTCATCTCCCTGATGTTGAATCCCTAAATCTCTGTTTCCCATAGAAACCTTTACCATCATTTATTTCTCGTGTGTACTGACACATATTACTTTGTTTCAGATTGTCATTTTACTTCATATTTGTGTAACTATGGTGTTGGTATATGTAAGTTCAAGGGTTGAGGGTGCTTGTCCCCATGCAAAAACACTTAACCTAATGAAAATAAGAAAAACTGAGTTTCTAGTGAGTTGTATTTAGCAGACAGGTCCATTTCAGAGCTGGAGCTCTGAGTCCCGAGCACTGCAGCTAGGTCGTGTGTAATTGCCCTTCCCCAACATTTTGGCTAATTTCCTTAAATATTTGCATTCCTAAGTCTGTTTGCAATTATATCATTTCCCTGCTACGGAATTCCATACTGACCAGTGTCTTGTGCTTGACGTCATTACATGCTCATCCATTCTGTTTTTCAGTTTCTAAACTGAATTGACAGTATATGATTCCTTGATTTCTAAGAAAAACAGATATTTCTTTCCAAAATGTGGCAACCACTGTATTTTACATAGAAACTTTAAATTATTCAACTCTGTAACAAATACATTTGCACATTTACAGTTGTCTTTATACAGCTTCTTGTTTTAATGTATTGGAAAATACTGGGTTATTTAAACTCAGAGTCTCATGTACATGTATGTCTCCTGTTATCAGATCAGCTTCTTTAACTTGTCTTCTCATGTAATCTTAGGTTTGAAATCGAGATCGAGCCACTATTTGCAAGTTTAGCCTTATATGATATGAGGGAAAAGAAAAAGGTATGTACTTTATTTTTACATTAGCTGATTTGAGCAAATTTAAGGAAAGTCGCTATTGCAAATTAAACTTTGGCTGAATGCTTTTCAAACCACTGTGCTGATATATTTATTAACAAAATTAATGTTTCAAATTTTGTATCTTATTCTAGTATAACATTTGATGTAATGGGATCCTATCTCGCCTACATTCATGACAGATGGGTTCGGAGCCGATCCATCGGCTCCGACTCGGCAACTTATATACTAGCACGAAGTCTCTCATTGGCTGGGCTACTCCCTATCCCAGGATGCACTACACCTGCTTCCCCAGATCTCGTTTGCCGCTTTACAAGCTGGACGTGGTCTCGACTTGGCTGGAGCTAAGTGTTTTATCTTTACCTTTATTGGTCTTTGACCTTGGGGTTTTTTGTCAGATATTAACCAAACAGCTGTTTTAACAGCTTCTTTATTCTATTTGTGAGAGTTTGAGTGCTGAGTGTCGTCTAGTACTTGTTCTTTTCTTTGTCGGGCAAGGCCCGTTTTAGTTAGAGGGCCCTTGCCCTATCCTTGTGTATTTTTAGTTAAAAGGCTTTATTTTTCTTTTAATTTAATTCCTTTGTGGTTATTTGTCTTCGGGCCAAGCCCGTTTAAATTACAGGGCTTTGGGCCGTTGTTCTGTTTGTCAGTTACTTGTCAGGTACAATTCTTCTGAGTGCTTGCGCCAGTGAGTCTCGCTTTTCAGTTGGCGCTGTTTTTCTTTATAGTGCTAATTTTTGTGGTGAACTCTATTGTTCTTGAACCGGTACTGTGTCTAAAGAACAAAAGTCAGGGTTTAAAAAATGCACTCGGTGCAGTTATAAAATGTCCATAACAGACAGCCATTCTATTTGTGTTTATTGTTTGGGGCCGAAACATCTACAAGAGACTTGTAGCGTGTGTCATGCTTTTTCTGCTAGGGTTCTTCAAGAACGTAAGAACAAGCTTATTTTGAAAGGGCTTATCAAACCCTCCTTTGAGGAAGCTTTGAATCCTCCTGTTGCTTCCAAAAAGAAAAGATCGTCGGCTCCGACAAGTCCATCGGAGCCGACTTCTAAAAAGAAAAAGTTGACCTCTTCTTCCTCGGCTCCACTGACTTCGGGGCCGAGTGTCAAAGAGTCTGCCTCGATACCTCCTACTTCGGCTCCATTGTCTTCGGAGCCGCAAGTTGGAGTATCGAGAGGTGAATCACCTCCATCGGCTCCAATGGCTTCGGAGCCGGTGGAAGTGTGCAGCTCAGACTCTTCCCCCTCGGCTCCGAAGAAAAAGGCTTCTTCGGCGCCGATAGTGATCCATGAGCTGGTGGAGTCGGCGCCGACAGTGTTGGAGCCGTTTCGGAGCCGGTCCCCTTCTCCCTCGGAGCCGAGAGGAAAGTCTTCTCGAGTGTCTACCTCCTCTAAATCCTCGAGACTATCGGATTCGGACCTGGATAGGGTTTTACAGAGGCTCTTCCAATCTCCAGTATTTGCTAAAATGGTCTCGGCTCCAGCACAGTTTGCTTCGGAGCCGATCCCCCCCCCCCCTACACTTTTGATTCCTCCTCCAACCTCTTCTGAGTTGTTGGAGCCGGTGGTGGTGGAGCAATGTGGAGCCATACGGTCAGAGCAGAGACCCCTATCAGGCCTTTCGGCTCCGACCATGCTTCCTACCCTGTCCTCCGGTTCAGGGTTTGGTACTGCGACCTCTACAGCCGGGCCTGAGGGGAATACCTTGGGATTAGGTGCCTCGGTACCTAGTCTTCCTCTCGGAGCATCGGCTGCTGGAATTCCCAGTGCCATCGTGGCCTCTAGACCAGTGACTTCCTTGGATTCTGGAGGTCCGGCCTTTGAGGCCATGAGGAGCGCGCTGGCCATGCCCTTGCCGGTTCAACTAGACTCTACCTCACCGTCCCTAGATTTGGAGACTGGTGCCTCTGTTGCGTTGCAGCCCCCGGCAGCGGGGCCCCAGGGCCTGAGGATACCCCAATCGGGGGTTCCCTTCTTCTGGGTGGTCCGTCCGAAACTGCTTTGGACGAACCCCCATGGAAGAAATTGTGTAAGAGGAAGCACGTAGACTCCCAAGATGAGTCTATTACATCGGATACTGACCTCGATGACGCTGAGGGGTCCCCCAAATCATCTTCGGATGATATCTCCTTCTCAGATATCTTGGAGATTCTGAGACGGAGAGGTGATTGGCAAGCCAAAACCCCTTCAACTGAGGAGTCAGTCTTCCTCAAGGCCTTTGGGGCCCAGCCCTCCGCCTCCTGGGTGTCTCCGCCCTTCGATGAACTCCTTGATTTGATTTCTCGAAGGGTGTGGGAACACCCTGATTCTGTGGAACCGGTGCCTGCGAGGCCCAATAAATTCTTGTCAGCTCCCCCACAAAAAGAATTTCTCACAAAGGGTGTACCGGTAGATGCTTTGGTGGTGGCTTCTGCCACACAGCAGGACGTGGCAGAGGCTTCGACGTCTATTCATCCTCCTAATAAGGATTCTAGGAGTATGGATAGGTACGGGAAGCGTACCCTGTCCTCAGCGGCTTTTTCCTTATGGTCGCTGAATTATTTATGTCATTTTACAAGGCTCCAAAGGGATCTTCTCAAAGAGCTAAATGACTCCCTTGTTGGTAATCTACCTGAAGCGCTGGCCTCGACTGTTGGCTACAGATGACTACTCTTTGTTCTATTGTTAACTCGTCCATGAGGCTCATCTCGTATGCGGCCGAAGGGGCGAGTAGAGCAGCGGGAACAGGCGTTGCCCTTAGGAGACAAGCCTGGTTACGCTTGTGTTCGTTTACGGAGGCCTTCAAGTCTTCCTTCGCCGACGCCTTTGATGGGTCATCTTTGTTTGGACCCAAGGTGAAGGACACACTAACTCGGTGCGAGCAGGAGGGCAAGACTTTGACTGCCGTTGGGGCCCGTTATTCCGCTCCTTCCAGGCCTTATCCCAAGGCTGGGAGAGGAGGGAAAATGTGGTTTAAAAAATCCCAAAAGTCTTTCTCTACTCCACCCAGTGATTCCCCCTCCAGAGGCAGGGGGGGGGGGATTTTGGAAGACGCCGCCCCAGAGGTGGCAGAGGCCCCCGTAACTCTGGAGACCGCGATTCCTTTCGTGGTTCTTCATACAACCAGCGTTCCTGAGTGGTTGCCCGACTGTGCAGCCCCGGAGCCAGTCGGGGGTCGCTTTGCGGCGCATCCACAAGCTTGGGAATCCATAACAAGCGATCAGTGGGTGCTTCGCATTATTACCGGAGGATATATCATCCCTTTCAACAAACCCCCCCTTTCTATAAGGGAAATCCCGGACGTGCCACCCAGTCAGCGGGATCAGGCAGCATTAGAAATTTCAAAGCTGCTAGAAAAAAGAGCCATCCAGCCTGTCCCCACCGACCAGATCGGATCAGGAACTTACTCAAAATTATTTTTGGTACCAAAAAAGACAGGGGACTTCAGGCCCATTTTCGTAAAGAAGTCCAAATTCCGAATGGTCACTCTTCAATCTATTCTTCCTTTGCTGGAAAAAAATGCATGGATGTGCTCCATAGATCTCCAGGACGCTTACTATCACATTCCCATAGCTCAAGAGTCCAGGAGACATTTACGCTTCCGCCTCGGAGCCAGTCATTTTCAATTCCGAGCACTGCCCTTTGGTCTCACCACAGCCCCCAGGGTGTTCACCAAATGTCTGGCAGTGGTAACTGCTCACCTGAGAAGTCTGGGATTCCAGGTGTTTCCTTATCTAGACGACTGGCTCCTTACAGCCACCTCCGAGCATCTACTTCTCCAAGCGCTCAGAGCCATGTTCAACTTGGGCCGTTTCTTGGGGATCACATTCAATTTGCAAAAATCTGTACTACAGCCTTCTCAGCGTATTACTTTCATAGGCGCAGACTTAGACACAAAAAGAATGCGCGCCTTCTTACCGGCAGCAAGAATTCAGATCTTACAAGATCAGGTCAAATCCTGCCTTCACTTACAAAGAGCCCCGGCCCATCGGATCCTACAACTGTTGGGCTCGATGGCGTCGACTATACTCCTAGTTCCCTTGGCCAGACTTCACATGCGAATTCTACAATGGCTACTGTCGGTTCAATGGTCTTATCAGGAACTGCCCTTGAACCACTTAATCATAATCACGGAGAGTTGCCGTCGAGATCTGCGTTGGTGGCTTCTACAGTCAAATCTTGACCAAGGGCGATCCTTTATTCCTCAACGTCCCGTTGCCACTGTGACCACAGACGCCTCCCAGGTAGGGTGGGGGGGTCGTTACCTGGACAGGTCGGTCCAAGGCACATGGCAGATCCAGGAAACACATTTGCATATCAATGTACTGGAGATGAGAGCGGTACTATTGGTACTCCAAGCTCTCCATCACGCTCTCCCACAGGGCCCAATTGCGATCCTATCCGACAACATGTCAGTAGTATGGTACATAAACAAGCAAGGGGGTACCAGGTCTTACCCACTATGCAGAGAAGCCATGAGACTTTGGCACCGGGCGGTAGCTACCAACCGCTTTCTAATGGCAACGCACATACCGGGGAAGTCCAATGTGATTGCGGACAGATTAAGCAGGACCATTCTCTTGCCCCACGAGTGGTCCCTCAGTCAGAGTATAGCTGCGAAAATCTTCAACAGATGGGGTCTTCCTTGCTGCGATCTGTTTGCCAGCCCCCACAATGCGAAATGCAGAGAGTTCTTCACACTGTTCCCATCCAAGGGACAGATTCCCAGGGACGCTCTGACTCACGTTTGGCCCCCCGGTCTTCTCTATGCCTTCCCTCCGTTCCCCCTCCTTCCGAGGGTGATACAGAAGGCCATTTACCTGGAGAGCGAGATGATTCTGATTGCCCCGCACTGGCCTCGTCAAGTTTGGTTCCCTTTCCTACAGAGGCATGCGATAGAAGGTCCATGGTTTCTGGATCCGGTGCCAGACCTGTTGACTCATCAGTCAGGACGGCTTCATCTGTCTCTCAGGTCCCTGAAGTTGGCAGCATGGTTACTCCACTTCCATCCTTAGTCCGAGATAATGCTCTCTCGCCGGATGTGGTCCACATTCTGTCTTCTTCCCATAAACCTTCCACCATCAAACTTTATTCCAGTAAATGGAAAAGGTTTGCCTTCTGGGCTCAAGAACGAGGTATAGATCCTCTCACTGCTCCAGTATCGGAGGTTCTGAATTTTCTGGCCTCCCTTTTTCAGTCGGGCTCTTCAGTTTCTACCATTAAGGTTCAATTAGCAGCGATCTCTAATTTTCATGCTTCTTTTGAACCTTCATTGATGTCTCACAAACTTTGTAAGGCTTTCCTTAAAGGGGCTTGGCTCCTTAGGCCTCCTTTATCTCAGCCTGTTCCCCCTTGGGATTTGAATATGGTTCTTGCTGCCCTAACTGCCTGTCCTTTTGAGCCAGCTGCTACTTGTGATTTAAAATTTCTGTCTTGGAAAACGGCCTTTTTAGTAGCCATAACATCTGCTAGGCGAGTTTCAGAACTTCAAGCTCTTTGTTCTGATCCTCCCTATTTGATTTTTCACAAGCATAGAGTTTCATTGAAATTAAACCCCACATTTATACCAAAGGTGGCCTCTTCTTTCTGTATGCAACAAACTATAGAACTCCCTGTCTTTTTCCCAGAATTCTCCAATAACGCAGAATATACTTTGCATCAATTGGACGTACATAGACAACTACGTTTTTATTTGAATAGAACCGCTCAAACACGGAAATCAAATCAGTTGTTTGTTTCTTTGCAGCTGAACAAATTGGGTCAACCGGTAACAAAAGCCTCCATATCTAAATGGATTAAAGATTGTATCATTTTTATTTATTCACAGGCTCATAAAGACCTTCCCTTTCCAGTCAAGGCTCATTCTACCAGGGCAATGGCTACTTCCGTAGCTTTTCACTCCAAGTTATCAATAGATGATATCTGTGCTGCGGCAACCTGGACTTCTCCGACACTTTTATTTCTCATTACAAATTGGATGTGGTTTCTCGAGGCAGAGCTTCCTTTGGTTCCACAGTTCTCAGGAGTGTGTTCCAATGAGCCACCCGGGATGTAGGTGCTAGGGACGCTGTCCCATCTGTATCATGAATGTAGCGAGATAGGATCCCATTACATCTTTTAGTTATGTACTTACCATAACTTCGGATGTATGGGATCCATCTCCTACATTCATAAGTACCCACCCTCCTTCCCCCTTCCATTTGGATTTAGAGGAGCTGTAGTCACTTTTTTCTTGGTGTTCTTTCTTGAAGAACTTTAGTTGGTTATAGTGACTAATAGTGTTTGCTGTGTTTACATGGGTGTATGAAAGCGAACAAACAAGATCTGGGGAAGCAGGTGTAGTGCATCCTGGGATAGGGAGTAGCCCAGCCAATGAGAGACTTCGTGCTAGTATATAAGTTGCCGAGTCGGAGCCGATGGATCGGCTCCGAACCCATCTGTCATGAATGTAGGCGAGATGGATCCCATACATCCGAAGTTATGGTAAGTACATAACTAAAAGTTTTGTTTTACGTTTTCTGTTCTGTTGGAGTTTTAAGAGTTCCTGCTTGTTGTGTTCTTAAATTTGTTAGCTTTTTAGTTGCCCACCCCTACTATAAATCTCATTTTGTGGTGCTGTGGTAGCGTTGTCGCCTCACAGTAAGACGCTGTCCGGTTCGATTCTCAGCTAGAGCATCTTCTGAGTGGAGACATGCGTGAATGGGCGTACCTTCGTTGAAGGTTGTGCGTCAGGCCTGGCAAGCCGGTACGTAAAATCAACTGCCAATCATTAGCGGACCGGAATTCCGCTGTGGCGACCCCTAACCGGGAAAAGCCAAAAGACACAAACAAACAAAGACACAAACAATGTTTCAAAGTAAAATTGTTGCTTTTTCATTATTTTAGGATTTTCACTGTTCTTAGTAAATTCAGTATTTTTGCTGTGAGGCAAGGAACTGTGCCGTCTGATCAGATTTTATGTATTGTTACTTCTCATATTTCTTCACCGTGGCAGCAGTCTCGCAATATCACTCTCATAAACTCCTACCCTCATGCACTCTCTCTCCCTCATCATCTCAGTCACTCACTCATTCATACTCTTACTCTCACTCACCCTCACACATTCACTCACCAGCGGCTTTTCTGGGTTCCTTTTCTTCTTGAGGCACAATATAAATAGGGCCGGCGAAGGGCGAACTGCCATGTATGGTGATCTGTGCTACTGCCCTCTGCTCCCTCCGCTATGCACATTCTTTTGATGTACCCCTGCTTCCCCCTTCCCATATTTTGTCTTACTCTTCAACTCTTTCCTGCATCCTTTCAATGTGCTAAAGCTGTCCAAGACTGCATTGTAGTAACTCTGAGGGAAATTACTGAATTTGGGGGTCTGAGAGACATGTTTTTTCTAGATGTTATTGAAGTGCTTTCTAGAGATTCTCTTCAACAATCTTTGCAACCAATGAAGGACAAGAATCTTAACAAAGGAAAGAAATACTCTTCAGATTTTCTTTTTACAGTATCCTTTCAATGCACCCTAATTAGCTAAAAGGGAGTGGAAAATTTGTGGAATATGCAGTTGAACTAAGTCTGAGGTTTGGGGACCATTAGGCCCAGAAGTCATGGAGGTATAAATGGTCTGAGATGCAAAGTGTTTTTCAACATTTTGATCCAATTATGGACTGAAAAAAAAAGTGTATGGAAAGAAACTCAGTCTATTTTTTTTTTGTTTCAATGAAGAAATAAGTTGTATCTGACAATACAGTACCTCAAAATAAGACGAGTGCTTGTGAGGATATACAGATTGTATTTGAGAAGAGTGTCTGCCTTCCTACCCACTCCCAAAAACATCATATTCTGTGTGCCTCTATGATGTTACATTGGATTGAATGTCTTGTCAAAAATGGTCAGAGTCATATATTTCAAGTGGTCACTGTCAAAAATATATAAACAGTGTTTCCTCACCCCTAACCCACAAAAGACAGTTAACTTCTGTTGTCAGACTGTGATGAAAGTGAAAGAACAAACATTACACAGTAATATATTTCAAATTGTAGCTGTTGCATGTATATAAACAGCATACCTTATGCCACTACCACCAAAATATAGACATCTGTGTGCACATGAAATGTGAGCATGAGGAAGGTGAAAACAAAGCAATCACACCAAGGTAATCAGACTTGCTGCTCTTAAATGGTTCACTGCCTCTGGACAAGCTATAATGATTTTTTTTCTGCACACCTCTAAGATCTGTGAAGAAAACCAAGAAAATTCAAGTAGTAGTGACAACACCATACTCAGTACCCCCCCCCCCACAAGCTACATCAGTCTTCTGTGCTCACCTCTGAGCATGACCAGATTAGTCTAGCACTGTTCAAGGCAGAGGCCACTATTAGGAGTGTGTAAAACTCCAGTTATATAACCTGGGGTGTGGGGACTCCCAGAAGTTCTACTACTCTGGCTTTTCTATGATGGATTTTATGCCTTATTGTGAAAGGTAATGACTTGTTAACTGTTTTTTTCACTGCTACCCAGAAGAATTATGTACATGCCCAGTAATAGTGTGTGTGTCCACAGATAAAAAGAAAAAAATTGTCATGTTACTTTTAATCCCACACACACACACTGCCTCTGACAAGCCATGCCTGCTACAAGATGAGCACTGACACACACACACACACACACACACACACACACACACACACACACACACACACACACACACACACACACACACACACACGCACTTGTGCACGTGCACTGCACTCTCACCTCCAGACAAGTACATCTATGTCTAGGATATCAGGAGAAACCACACCACATGGATAAACCCAAACAGAGACAGCGAGGGCATGCAAACTCCACATGGAAGTTACAGTCAAGAACTCAACTTGAGCCAAGTGCAAAGTGAGTGGCAAAATAACTCACTGCACCATTGTAGCAATGAGCAGTTGCTTTTGTATAGATTCTGCTCTTGTCAGACCGCCAAAGATATCACTTCAGCATTGCACATAAGTGTCTGAAAGTGAAGATCACCAAAGAGAGCCACTTATGTGCAATGCCGATGTAATGAAAGTGAAAGAAATTATGCCACAAAGCAGAAGGAGGGACAACAAAGCATAAAAGTAATTAAATAACAACATAATTTCTGCTGAAGATAAATGAGCACAGTAGAATAAATAAGTTGGAAGATGGGTTGTTACAAGTGAAAGGAGTGTACTTAGAAAGCAGAAGAGGAAATAAGAATATTATTGGCTGAGATAAAGGAAAGTGGGATAAAATAGTCATTTCAAATCAGGTGCTTGAATGGTGCAGAGAAAGATGCTGCAGATGAGACTAATGGAGACTGAATATATCTAACCAGCTAAACAGACGTACTGCATGGTGGAAGAGGATGGGAAAACAGCAGGGCTGCAAAATGAAATTCAGACTATAGTGTGTAACATTAACTTATAAGGGTACAGACATGTCATGATCTGAAAAAAATCTATAGCTGCTGTGTAGCAGTGCTGAGCATAGTTATAGAAATCTGTGCTTACACACACATTTTGTGTGTGTGTGTGTGTGTGTGTGTGTGTGTGTGTGTGTGTGTGTGTGTGTGTGTGTGTGTGTGTGTGTGTGTGTGTCTCTCTCTCTCTCTCTATAGAGACTTTTGATAGTATAACTCGCAATACAGTTAATTACAACTTACAAACTACTGCACAACCCTGAAAAATTCCTATTTCTTCACTCCATCATTTAACCTTACACTAGTAAAAGATCTTTATGCAGCACTAACAAGTCATTACTCTCCATTACTAAAGTAACAACAATGCAGGATACTCCCTGTATTTACACTGAATAACTAACAGCGGGAATACCATCCCACTCCACTTAAGGACAGTTTGCAACATGAAAGACTTTTAATTTCAACTTAAGCAGCACCTGATAAATAAATGGCTGTGCACCTGCACCACCCCTGGATAAACTGGAACTAATCTAACTCTATGAAGTTATACCATAACTCGCTGCTGCACGAAACTTAATGTACTATTATCACAACTATACCCGCCTCTGTCATCTCATATCTTTTATCTTCCTTCTGCTTCTTCCCTCCTTCCTTTCTTTGGGCTGCTCTCTTTACCTTAACAAATGATTCATATGCAACCAATGTAACTATTAATCTGATGTTGTTAATTTTCGTTTATTCCTTACTCTTTGGAATCAGTTCCGACCTCAGCCTTTTTTTCAAGCTCATGTCAGCCACAAACCTCTCGAGCTAAGAGTTTACCCATCATGCCCTTCTCCCTGTTACCTCAGATCTAGTTTGCCACGTTGCTGTTCAGCCATGTCGAGCCGTTCCTCTCCAGCTAAGTGTTTATTTTGATAATTTTTTGAGTTTTTTTCTCACAGAATTCTTAGTTTTTCGACTTTATTAAGTTGTATCTTCTTTTACTTTATTACCTGTATCTTTTTGGTATCTTCTACTACCTTTGTTGGTAGTCTTTCCTTGCCCTCACTTGGGCCTTGCTACAGTGTGTGTGTGTGCGCCTAGTTTATGAATATTTTGTGGATATAATGTCTGAGAAGAAAGGGAGTCCAGGCTTTAAGAGGTATTCAGAGTGTGGACACAAACTGCCTCACTCTGATATGCATGACTTGTGTGTTTACTGTTTGGGCTTGCCTCATCTCACAGTGAAGCCGCCCTGTCAGATTTGTAAAGGTTTTTCTACCAGGACTTTGAACGAACGTAAAAATAAACTAGTACTAAAGGGTTTCCTTAAGACCTTTTTCTGCGAGGCTGTTTCTGGGTCACAGGAATCTTCTCCTCCTTTCAAACAGCATAAAAGGTCTAAGTCTCTTCCATCGTCTTCCTCTGGAGACCCTAAGGAATTGAAACACAAAAAAGCTAAATTGTCAGAGTCGTTGGTGCCAGTGGCTGCTTCGTCACCGACTCACTTGACTCTGTCTTCGATTATGTCTGCTGGCCCCTCTACACCATTGCTTTCGATGCAGACTTCAGCTTTCATGGTGCAGACTACCATGGCACCGACTAGTTCAGTGCAGTCTTTCTCGGCACACATTGGTATATTGGCACAGTCATCTTTGGCACCGACTGACGTCTTAGTGCAGAGATCTTTGGCACCGACAGTTTTCTCGGCACAGTCATCGGTGCCGACAGTTTTCTCGGCACAGACACCTTCAGTGCCGACAGTTTTCTCGGAGCAGACTCCCTCAGCACTGGCAATTTCTTCAGTGCAGGCTTTTTCGGTGCTGATGGTTTCGGTGTAGACAACTCCAATTTTGACAACACCGTTCACGGTGCAGGAATCTTCCACACCATTGATTTTGGTGCATACCACTTCTGCACTGGCTTTAGTGGCACAGATTATACAAACACCACCAGTTTCAGTGCAGACATTACCTATTCAGACACCTTCTTTCAGTGGTCTTGCTAGCCCTTTTTTGGACAGGCCCAAATCGCCTTCAGGGCTTTCAATGAGGTCTACCAGAAGCCTTTCTGAACATGATGTGGTGCGTCTTATAGACCAGCTGCTTTTGGCCAGATGAATTCCTGCCCCTTCAAATGTGTCTCTCCCCTCTGGAGTTGATCACCCTTTTCCACAGACTCCTACCTATACTCCTTTGACCTCTGTGGGGGTTTTGAGGCATCCCTCCTCGGGTGGACCGACCTTCCCGGCCTTGAAGAGGACACTGGCCAGTGCTTCTTGGCAGTATCTGTCAGAGACTACTACTTCCTCTGAGCCTCAGCTGTCTTAAGTCACAACCCCCGGACTCCGGGCGCAAGAGTCTCGGGCCATTTTCCCCCTGGAGACACCATCTTTGCAGCGCCTTCCCCAGAGTCTTCCACTGAGGAAGTCCACCGCAAGACTACTTGTAAGTGGAAGCAGCACATGGACTCCATGGAAGAGTCAGTGACCGAAGACAGATTACAATGACGGGGAAGGGTCCGCACGTTCACCTTCTGACGAGGTTTCCTTTGGTGACATCCTTGAAATTTTAAAGCAGAGAGGTGAATGGAAGTCCTCTAATCCTTCCTCAGAGGAGTCTGTATTCCTGCAGGCTTTTTGTGCCCAGCCCCCTACCTCCTGGGTTACCCCACCTGCTGATGAGCTTGTCAATCTCATTGTGCATCTTGCATGGAAGGCACTGGACTTTGTGGAGGCCGTACCTTGTAGGCTGGACAAAATCCTTTCTCCCCCAGAAGAGTGCCCCCATTGGTTGAAAGGTCTCCCAGTAGACGCCATGGTGGTGGCTGCTGCTACAAAGAAGGAACTGGCAGAGAAGAGTCAGGCTGTTCACCTGCCCAATAAGGATTCCTGGGTGGTGGACAGATTAGGGAAGCGAGTCTTCGTGCCATTGACCTTTGCTGTTAGGTCCTTGAACTTCCTGGCACATTTCACAAGGCTACAGAGAGACCTGGTGTGTGAACTCTCTGAAAACTTGGCAGGAGCAGTTTCTGCTGAGGTCCAAGACAAGGTGGCCTCTCAGTTAGCGACCCTAGAATCGGTTTCCAATTCCTCAATGCGTTTGATATCAAACACTACTGAGGGAGTGGCGAGAGCTACAGGTGCAGGCATAGCCTTTGTGACTTTGCAGATCCCTTCAAGGCTTCCTTCCTTAACACCCCTATTGAGACCACACACTTTGTCTCCAAGGTAAAAGATACATTGGCAGATGTGAACAGAATGGTAAGACCCTATCTGCCATGGTTGTCCATCTATCTTCTCTCAGTGGTTCTATTCTAGGAATCAGAAGAGTGGGAAAATGTGGCACAAAAAGTCTCAGGGTCCTTTCCTTGACTCTCAGGCTGAGTCTTCCCCGAGAGGCAGGGGGGGAACTCTAATGAAAGATGCCCCTTTTGGGGCAGGGGAGGTCCGCGAAACTGGGGTTCCAGGGAATCTTTCTCTGGACAGCCCTATCAGTGCTCCTGAGCAGCAGCCCGATTGCTTTCCTCTGGAAGCAGTTGGGGTTCGTTTTTCCTTGTACCCTTCAGCCTGGCAAACCATAACCACAGATGCTTGGGTATAAAGGCTCATCACCAGAGGATATCATATTCCTTTCTTATTCACCCCCCCTTACCCAGAAGCTTACCCGATGTACCACCCATTCAAAGGAAAGCCGCAGCTATAGAGATATCAGAGCTGCTTCAAAAAGAGTCATCCTAACAGTACCCCCAGACCAGACAGGATTTGGCTTCTATTCAAGGTTCTTTTTGGTGCCAAAAAAGAGAGGGGACTGGAGACCAATTCTGGATCTCAGTGCCCTAAACAAATTCATAAAGACAGAAAAATTCCGGATGGTCACAGTTCAGTCTGTACTTCCACTTTTGGAAAAAGACGATTGGATGTGCTCCATAGATCTTCAAGACGCGTACTACCACATAAAGGTGAAAAGATGCTCAAGAAGATATCTTCACTTTCGGGCGGGAGCCAGTCATTACCAGTTTCACGTACTGCCCTTCGGACTCTCTACAGTCCCTAGAGTATTCACAAAGTGCATGGCAGTATTCACAGCTCACCTGCGGCTTCAAGGATTCCAGGTGTTTTCCTACTTAGACGACTGGCTCATTACTGCCCCAACAAAATGTCTACTAGATCAGGCCTTGACTTACACCCTAAACACCACACAGCAGCTCAGAATATCGATAAACTGGAAGAAGTCAAACCTTACTCCAAGTCACTTATTAGAGTACATTGGAGTGATTCTGGACACAGTGACTTGTACAGCCTCTCTACCAGATCACAGACTTCAGAGGATCAAAGAACAGGTTCAGGCAATACTTTCACAAAATCTAGCTCGATCCGTTCTTCAACTGCTGGGATCGAAGGCAGCCTCCATCACCATAGTCCCTCTAGCAAGGCTGCACATGAGGCTTCTTCAATGGCTGCTCCTTACTCAGTGGTACCCATCCTAGCACCCCTTAAATTTTCCAATTCGAATAACCAAGATTTGCAAAGAGGACCTGCTCTGGTGGATGTCAAACAACTCTCACCAGTGGTCTCACCCCTTCACCCCTCATCAGCCCAATGCCAAAGTGACCACGGACACCTCCCTGATGGGGTGTGGGGGCTGTTTCAGGGAAAGACAATTGAAGGCACTTGGTCACAGATGGAGGCCCATCCGCATATCAGTGTCCTAGAACAGAGGGCGGTGCTACTAGTGTTGCAAGCATTCCAATTGATCCTTCCATCAGGGACTATTGCAATTCAGTCAGATAAAATAGCAGTAGTCTGGTACATCAACAAACAAGGAGGAACCAGATCATACCCACTCTGATGAGAGGCCATGAGAATATGGCAATGGGCGATAGCCTCCAACCGTTTTCTGATAGCAATGCATATTCCCAGGAGCTCCAACATGATAGCGGACAAGTTGAGCAGATGCATTCTAAATCCTTACAAGTAGTCTCTGAATCCTGTAGTGGTGGAGAAGATTTTCGACCGCTGGGGCCAGCCTTGCTGCAACCTGTTTGCATCCCCAGCCAGTCACAAGTGCAGCAACTACTTTGCCCTGATCCTCCCTTGGGGACAGTCACCGAGGATGCTCTAGTCCACGATTGGCCCTCTGGTTTGCTATATGCCTATCCTCTAATACCCCTCATTCCCCTGTTCTTCAAGAAAGCATGTCGGTTGAAGAACAAAGTGATCCTCATTGCTCCATATTGGCCTTGACAAGTTTGGTTTCCCTTCCTGTGGCCTCATCTGCTAGATTGACCATGGATTCTCAATCCAACTCCAGAGTTGATCTCTCACCTGCAGAATCTGGTTCATCCAAACCTATCCAGCCTGAAAGTGACAGCTTGGTTTATCCACTTCCAATGATTGCCAGGCAGCTATCTTCCCCTGTGCGTGACATCCTGATTGCTTCTCATAGCTCATCCACCAGACTACTCTACCGCAGCAAATGGAAGAGGTTTTCTCTTTGGCTACAAGATAAAGAAATGGACCCTTTTACTATTGTGCTAGAATATCTTTCAGACCTTTTTAAATTGGGGGTAGCAGCCTCCACAGTTTGTGTTCATTTGGCTGTGATTTCTAATTTTCATAATGGCTTTCAGGGCTCTTTCTTAATGTCACACAGACTTTGTAAAACCTTTCTGAAGGGCGTAACCCAACTAAAGCCTCCATTCAGAGAACCTGTTCAACCTTGGGACATGGCCATAGTCCTTCAAGGGTTGACAACTTCTCCCTTTGAGCCTGCATCTACCTGTGACCTAAAGTATCTGTCATGGAAAATGCTGTTTTTAGTTGCTATTACTTCTGCCAGACGTATTTCTGAATTACAGGCCTTGTCTATCAAACCCCCCTACCTCATCTTTCACAAGAACAGAGTTTCATTAAGGACCAATCCGACCTTCTTGCCCAAGGTCGTTTCTCAGTTATCTATCAATCAGACTATTGATTTGCCAGTGTTCTTCCCTAATCATTCTAACAGAGGGAAATATTGCCTGAATACCTTGGATGTACATAGACAAATTCATTTTTACCTAGACAGGACTAAATTTAATAGAAAATCTGACCAGCTGTTTTTGGCCTTTTCTGAATTCAGATTAGATTGTCCAGTTTCAAAAGTTACTTTAGCCACTTGGTTGAGAAATTGTATTACTTTCATTTATGGCAAGAATGGTACCCCTTTACCTGGCAGAGTAAAGGCCCACACTACAAGATCAGTGTCATCTTCTGCAGCCTTCCATGCAAGAACATTGTTGAATGACATTTGTGCAGCCACAATCTGGGCTAGGCCTCATAACTTCATTGCTCATTACATGTTGGACTTGGTCTCCTGAGGCAGAGCTTCTTTTGGTTCTATGGTGCTCCGGAATGTCCTTCCATAGGGCCACCCAGGGAACAAGATAGCTGGGGACTCTGTCCCAAAAGTAAGGAATAAACAAAGACTAACAACATCAGATCAAGAAGTTATGTCTTACCATAATGTTCCGTCTGAGTTGTTTCATCTTTGTTTATTCATTACGGCCCACCCACCTTCCCCCTCTGAAGGTTTCTGGTGGATCTCATTTGTTCATAGGTAGGTACTAGGCTATCGGCCCTGGGGCCTATACAAGCCCAGCAAAAAGGTACCCTGGCTTTTGCCACCCAAGAAAATTATTTTCCTGTGCCACTGCCGAGCAGAGCCACAGAGGTGATCTCCAAGGTGAATTTCCTATTTGCCATCCAATCATCTTTCCAGTTGTTAGGTCATGTCTGATCAGAGGTAGCCTTGGATTCATTTTTCCAACCTGCAAACTAGATCTGAGGTAACAGGGAGAAGGGAATGATGGGTAAAATCTTAGCTCAAGAGGTTTGAAAAAAAAGGCAGGCTCGGTTCCGAGGTCAGAATTGAATCCCAAGAGTAAGGAATAAACAAAGATGAAACAACTCAGATGGAATGTTATGGTAAGACATAACTTCTTTTTTTCAGTCAGGACACCCTATTTGATCTATGACTTTGAAATTTTCATCTATATGTCTAGCTACTATAGTTTTCTCCATTCTTTTGCATTCTTTTTGCATTTATGTTTGTAAATGTGTTTTCTAATTCTTTCTACTAATCTCTTCTATTTTATAAAATGCAAATAAAATGCGGTGGTATGGCTAGGTAAACCACCTGTTTTACTATTGCAATTATATTTAACTTTCTGAAAATACTGCCATTTATGATGATAAAACTTTTACCTATGTCAATATATTTACAGCTTTCTTTTTTTTCCTATTTTATCATGGTAACAACTTGTTGAACAATTTCTGTCAAACAACATATCATTCATTTTTTATTCTATGCAATTACCAAAATTTTGTCCAATTTATACTTTGAGTAAAATAAATTAATGTACAGAAATTGATGCAGATGTGATACATCTTTATCTGATGTTTCATATTATCATCTCTGCCTGACTACCTACTTTTATAAGTTTGTACCCTTTGAGTCTCTCTGTCTTTTCATCTTAGCATTAGGACCGCTGTGCCCACACTCCTCTTATATTTCCTTATATTTAAATTTAGGAATTCAATACGGCAAGTGTTTTTAAGTTGAAGAAGTTGAATATCTGTTCACATTCTTCTTCAAATTGGAGTCATCAAATAGAGATCATCCGGTTTACGTAGTAGTTGTCCTTTCACACCGATTTTTGGTGCAGTGCATTGGTGTAAGAATCAAATGCAGGTACATGTATTAGTGCATTTCTTTTTTCTGTATTTTTCGATGAATGTTCTCTTTTTCATAATCTTTTCTAGAGAAACATCTAGGTAGTCTATTCTGTCTCTTGTCATATTTATATATGAATTCTAAGAAATCTGCAAGATGAAAAAGATCAGAAGCGTGTATAAAAAATAATTTCTTTTTAAGTTCAATTTTATTTAAAAGAAATGTCCTCCAGTCAAAACTGTTGTGTTGCAAATCGTATCAAGGATGTCTGAATAATGGAACTGTTGCTCATGAATGAAACTGACTGTAAATGATGAAGCAATACAAAGGATGTCCATGATATCTGTATAGTGCAGCTTTTCTCCCTGTGCACTGCTCAGTCTGACTACCTCAGTAAACAAATGCCAATAAAATAAAATGGAATTTAATGAGTGCTGTTGTATGACAATGTTTAGTCTGAAGTCAAAATGCTGCAGTAAAGCATTACCAGTTGTAAATTTAAACATATTCACTTGTTTTGTTTTACTTGCATGTTTATTTTATTTTATTTTATTTTACATTTGTTGACCGGGCTAGTCTGGCTGAATACATGTCCATTTTCAGCAGAGGCCCGAGGAGAAAAGCTCCACTATATACTAGTAAATAACATAAAAACAGCACAGTAAGAGACAATTATAAGAATCTAAAGAATTATTCCAATGTAGTATAGTAACAGTACAGAAGCAATTTAACAAATGAAAAATACAGTAAGGCTCACTAATGCCATATTCTTTTCAGAAGCAGGAATTGAAAATGACAAAAGATAATAACAAACACTGGGGTCTATACAATATTTACAGTATTAACAATTATGATAAACATTTTGTGCCAGGGCATTAGTTTTAAGAACCAGATTTGAACAGCAGGAAGCAACATACAGGTTTCAATAATAGGTGAGATGACAGGTTGCAGTAATATATCTGGTGTAAAGAGAGAGTGACATTATAGGAATAGTAATATCCAAGTGGATGATAGGTGAGCTACAGAGGAGGGGTAGTACTAGTGAGAGAGACAAGTAGAGGAGATGGATGTATAACAAGGTAATGGAGAGAACTATAGTGAGAGTTGGATGCTGAGGTCAGTCAGGATTTGAGCACTTATTTGTGTATGCTAGTGCCAATAACTGCTAGGTCAGGGGTTACCATCTGTTTGCCTAACTTAATGTTCCTGGGTAACCTTGATGACATATTTAGTGTCACATCAGTTATTCAGGGCTATCTGGCAACATCTCAGCATATTGACCACAAGGGTTTGTGTCAGCCATCTGTTTATACATATTTATGTAGTATAGACAAGCAGATTCTGAGTGCAAGCCATCATTAGTATGTCGAAAAGCAAACATTCTGAGTTATTTGTCGAAGCACATTGTGCATCATTCTAAAGTGTTGCCAGAGAGCATTTTCAGATTTTTTACATTGCCAAGAAACGCCTCATAAAAATGTGTGGTGACACATTATAGATTATAATCTTACAACAGGCTAAATACGTGTAATGCTCGTATATATTTTGCTGAAATTGCAGATCAGTGCAAGAAATGAAACTTCAAAAATGAATATTAGACAAAAGTTAATTTTCCGAAAAATGTTTCCTCAGTAGTTTAATCCACCATAAATTATTAAGGTACAGTGAGCAGATTTTATTAGAATTCTTACAGATGATTTCTATATATCTCATTTTTGTCTGATTTGAAAATGTAAGTCTTTTGAAACTACTGCTGGAAAATAAAAGTCTCAACAGGCATTAAACTCTCGTCCTTTTCAGTTTTGGAAATTGAATTTCAGTTCTGCTTGTACAGTTGGTTTTGAAATCCTTTTCTGATCATTAGGAGAATGGAATGGAGACAAGTAATTTTAGATGCTTCATGAACTGCTACATTTATTCATTTGTTTGGTCAAACTGCAGAGTGTCCAGGTGATTTACACCAGAAAGCTTGTGAAACTGAGGAACAGGCTAACAAAACCGTAAGGAGAGAACGAGAGAAAACTATGTATAATAGGCTAAATGAAGAGCAGGGTACGGTAATCAGTGTCTCTTCTGGAGAGAAACTAACTTATGAGCAGGCAGACATATACATCATGATATATTTTGGTCTGAGAAAGTTCTGCTTTTAAGATGCATAACTCTGCTAAAATTTTATTAAATGAATTCATTAAAATTCTTGCTGTTTTTAATGCACTACTTAAGATGGCTATCTCCCTAATCACCTTTTAAGTTTTTCATTTTCAAAACACCTTGTTTTAAATGATAAAATATTAGGATACTTATAGTTTAACAGCTTAGGAAGCAATTTCTGGTTTATTATAATATGTACATGAGCATGTATATAAACCACTTACACAAACTCAGACCCATTTATGTTAAAATTGATGGATGATACATCTGTACCCCTCTTCTCACACCAGCCCACATCCTTTAAGACTACAGCTGGAAAAGAATGTGACTTCTACAGTAAGAGAGATTGCAGAAATGGAAAACCTATCAAAAAGAGAAGAAAAGGCATACTGGTATAAAAGCAAACAAATGTACATAAGGAAATGACCCCTGCAAGCATACTATATGGAAGTTAGCCAGGAAGTCAGCAATGAGGTATAAGGAAAAAAAGTGTAATATCAGGGATCTTTTGGAGAAAGAGAGAGAGAGAAAGAAAGAGGGAGAGAGAGAGAGAGAAGCCCAGCACCTGGCTGGGATAGTTCAGTAGAAAAAAATAGCCGAAAGATAAATGAATGGTTGTATGAAAGTCAAAAGCAGAAAGTTACACTGCTTGAATGTTTCTTATATGTATCTGTGCCAGCGATTAAATAGACTTAAGAAGACCAGAGCTAGAAACTGAGGTTTTGCTGATAGAACGGAAATTATCTGCTTTGTTCTTACAATCACAAATTGTCTGGATTATTGCATTGATAAAAATGGCAATTGTGCAAGTATTAAAAAAGTAATTTGTTAAATATATATGAGGGACCAAAAAGGAGAAAGCTACAGTAAGTTACAATGCACAGAGTAATCACCCCTAAGTCAGCATTTGACAAAAGGCCTATGGCATGAGGCTGTAGGTACGCATCAGTCTCCTTAATATGACTGCTGCAGTCATAACCATATAGACAAAAGTAACTTAAGTGGGCTGATACTTTTAATTTAAATTTATAGATCTGTTAAGCATACACATAACCACCTACCCTTCCATACATTGATTTACAGAAAAAATAAATATTTAGGTGTTTAATTGAAACGTGCACAAGTTTCTTGGTGTACATGGATGCAGTCCTGAGTATGACTCAAATAACATGGGTTTGAGCAACAACCCAGGCACCCCCAGCCAACATGAATGATGAGGCTGAACTTGCTTACCTTTCCCAAGGGGGTAGTGTTAAAGGTGCATGGCTTGGGATATGCTCTCCTCCTAAAATTCATGGTGGGACCACAGATATGTTTACAATGGTTTGGTGCTATGGGCATGACATCACTCATGGAAGTGGGTCACAAGACATGTAGTACCCCAATATCCATCTACATTCTGAGATCTTGTGATTGTGCTCAGAGAACAGTAGGACATAAGAGATCTGTTTGGCTAGCTGGATGATAGTCATGCTTCAACTGGCTCTCACCCACTTAAGGAATATGCAGAGAGGAATGGGGTAATTGGCTAGATGAGTTGGCAGTTGCACACCCCCTGTATGCAAAATAAGGTAAAATGTCCACACTTTCTGAGAAACCTAAATTTTATTTTTGCAACATGTTTGTTTTGTGTTTTTTTTTTCCTTTTTTGTAATATTTCTCCTTTTTCCACAAATTTATTGTAAAAATTGAATATACTTCTAATACTGTCTATTTAACTGAATTCATGCACACAGCATCCATGTAAGCAAAACCTTTTGGTACTCTCTGCTATTCCCACTAGACTTCCTGTATAATGTCCTTCCCCTAGATTTCTCCCAAACTGATAAAAGTGGCAAATGCATAACAGCAGTGTTGAAGGTCATTTTGCTTAACATATCTCCAAGCTTAAGATTCTCCCACAAAACCAAATTTCATCATCATCTTGCCATATGTCTTCTATTCCCTAACCTTTTACTCTATACCAATTTATGATTAGCATTGTTATAACAGACTTACCTTTTTATGAACCTTATTTCCTTCCTCACAATCATCTAACTACACACGAATACATTTGGTAATAGTTTTCCCTTCTCGTCCACATTTTTGAAATTTTTATGTACACTCTGGAAGTTTTATCCAACATTGTACTTGAAGATTTTATTACTGGTTTTAAATTTGTATTCATTAAAGCAGTAGAACTCCAATTGTTAATATGTTCTGTATTTACCTTAAAAATAAATACTCCATTACAGAATCCTGACCAGCTTTTTGATTTATAAAACTAATTCATCACTCAAGGGCACAACAAAGATAGTGGCTGCCCAAGCTACAAGCTGTTAAGAGGCGTGACCGGCATTCTCCTTGAGGTGCTGATTGGTTCTTGCAGCCAGTGTTAGTGATGACTGACAAGTAACTCCCAGTGTTTTTGAAGCTGTAGGCAAAGGCTTCATGACTGACAGCAAGGATGGTTTGTGCTGCCATTTTCATTATTGTTGCATTTCATATTATAGAACACCGCAAGTTATTCATTAACCTGAATAATTCAATAAAGAAAAAAAAAGATCCTGGTGTGATTTGTAATGTAACTAACATTATGCTTCTAAAATGGGCACAGATTTGTTGTCTAATTATTAATGAAAGGTTCAACCCCTTGCCAGTGTCATAAGTGTACTTTTTTTTTACGTATAAGGGAGGGGAGTTGAACGGGACCCCCCCCCCTCAAATTAATGTATTGGAAATAGATCTATATAGACTAGGATACCTCCCCAAGTTACAGCTTAAAATACAGTCTCTTTTAGTTTGAGTTGCAGGACCATGAATATGAGGAGGGTTGCTACCCCCTTAACCTCTCTATCAGATTAAAAAAAAAGTTTTGCATTTTTTATATGTGCATTCACACATATGGTCTGGCAAAATATGTCTGCAGATTGAGATACATACCTGTGTTACAGCTGAAAATACATAACCGTTCTAGTTCAGATTCATTTACAGGACCATGCATGTAGGGAGTGGATTACCCCCATCCCCGGAAGGATGACAAAAAATGTTACACAGTTTTTATATGTGGATCTAAAGATGTAGTGAATGTTGAGGGAAGTTGCACCCCACTCATGCCTGGATTAGAAACTGAGCAGTGCAAAAATGCTGTTGCTGTTTAAATCGTGATTGGTTCATGTTTTGCATTACTTTTGATTGATAACATATGGCTTTTTATTTTTTTTCTTTTCATCTCACAAATATCGCAATAACTGTATTTCAAAATGTGTGTGTGTGTGTGTGTGTGTGTGTGTGTGTGTGTCTGCATTGTTTTTCTTTTTTGGCTGCAAGTACTTGTACTTTGTTACAGTGGGTGCAATTAAAGTTCTCGGAGTTTGGTTGCACTTGTATGGGATTTCTACTATGTATTCCAAGATTGCTGTTCTCTACAATCATCATATTGGCAGTCATTTTAGTAGCTGCTATTATGAATTGCAGCTGCTTAAATTATTGAGTCAGTCAGTGCTGCTCTGTTAGGAAATGCAGCAAGGAGCTAGTATAACTCTTGTGTATAATGGCAAAAAGTCAGTAACATCAAACATGAATTAAACTTTAGAAATATGTGAATTCCTTATTCTGACTATTGTATTAGATCTTGCCACTTCTATACATCTTTTCATTAGACTAAACGATTTTGGGTATATATGTTTATAGTTTTCTTGCTTTCCTTTATAGATTTCAGAGAATTTTTATGTTGATCTGAACTCCTCTGAGATGAGGTCCTGTTGCCAATTGGAGCCCAGTTCTGAACAGGCCAATTATATTACTTCAGCTATTTTTTCTGTGACTAACCTGTCTTCAGACATTTACTTGGTCATTAAGGTAAGGTGAAAATGATGTATATCTCTCTGCTGTTTTCATTCTTGGAACACTTTAGCCTAGGGCACTGACAGTTCTGAAGCAGATTAAACAACAGTCTGGAATTTATGGTGGAATGTAGTCAGTGATACCTGGGCACATTAAAAAGACAATTATACAAAGAAATACAACTTTTGTTGAGCATTAATGGCCCTAGTTCACTGTACATGGTCAATATCTATCATTTGTTTTTACCGCAAAAAGGCATACAGTCAGTCATTCAGTCAGTCACAAAGGAGACAGTCAGACAGTTTTGTTTCATTGCCAAGGCTAGTCTTCCAATATTTGCTTGTTACTTTGCCAGAAAGGCTAAATGAAGAAACTGGGACATGGCAGTTTGCTTCCTACTTGAAGCAAACAGCTCAACCATTTAAGGAGGCAGTGATCATGTGACATGCATTACTTAGTAGCATTATTCATGTAACAAGCATTACCCAATAACAGTACACTCAGTATTTAAAACTATACTGTTCATTACCTAGATCATCATTCTGCTAGAAAATAAGGTTACAATTAACATTAGTAAATAGTCTTTGAGGTATTTATATGTACATTCTCTTCCATTGTTCTACTAGTATGCTGCTATTCTAGCATGCTAAGGGCTGTACGATACATGTTTAGTAACTGCTTAGCTATTCATTTATGCCATTTCAGTCAACTTTTCAGTCTCTGACTGTTATCACAAAGAATGATAAAATCTCTGTATCATGCAGCTGCTGGCTTCCACAATTGTCTTTCAAACTTGGACAGTGTGTGTGTGGGATATGATGCAGTCTCTTAAACTGATAATATCTGAAGTTCTGTTTGAATGATTTTCTCAGCTTTTATTTCTTAGTCAGTCCTGGATATATTGGCTTACTCTAACGTGGTTCTCACTTGTTTTGATTATGGAATTTTGGATTCACCCCCAGCATACACTTCTGACTTATCTGGAGATGTACCACCGTAGGCTCTCGTTCTCTGACATATTGATACAGAGACTGGCATGTTTTGGTCTGTTTCTTGAAACAGTAAGCTTGTTTGCTTTTGGATAAATATGTTCTTTTCTTTCTGTAAAAATGAGAATTTGTGCTTTGCATTTAGATATTTCTCCAGGTGCTTCCTTTGTTAAAATGACTTCTTACACATTTACTGGCATCTGATTCCCTTTTTCACTGACATTTATTTTTGCGTGTCTAATATAGTTTTTGTTTAGCTTTACTTCAGCATTTAAACAGAGTACCTTGGTTTTGATTCACTGGTAACAGTAGTACTGGCGGGATGGAAAGCTGACTTTCAAGCATTCAGCCCATTAGTAAATGTGTAGATGACACTTGTATTCTCTGCAGGAAGAGAATTTTTGTATTGTAATATAGGCATGTAATAGTGCCTTTTTTCAGTTCCTGTATTCTTCATCAGATTCTTTATCACCTGAATCATTCTATCATGTTTGAGATCACTATGTGGATATCAGGGACTTATGTGCTTTAACTCCCAAATGTTCACAAACATTTCAAATGTCTAAGGCTTCGATTGTGAACATGCATTTTTAACAATCCAAGCAGAAATAAAGTCCCAACAGAGAAGCAATGTTCCTGTAATCAAACTAAATAATGTCAGCAAAACAGTCATATGCAGGAACGTGTCAGCTTGCTAAAAAATTCGAATTCACATCAGCGAAAATCAAAAGATACCAGCAGAACCAAGTGATATATCAAACCAGTCAAGATCTTCGTAAACCAGAACGTCCTTTATTAACTCCAGTTAACGCTTTCACCCAAAAGGGCTTCTTCAGACTGTACAAACTACTCTAAACACACAGCCCATATATAATGCGTATAATTAATCAATCAAACAATTAATGGAACTCATCACAGGGTGTTCCGCTAATATAATACCTATTACTTTCTTAAATGCATATTATATATAGTGCATAAAAAATAATCAGTATTAGATAAAGTGCAGTAAAACATACATATAAAATATATATTAAACTGAACATAATAAAAATTTAAAAATTTATATCAATTCATTCATTCAAATGAAATTTGATGTTATGTTCATTGCGATGTAATTCATTGTTATCCCACAAGATGGTGCCAAACTGCTATTTTGCTATATCATATCATCGCATTTTAACGCTTCTTGAAATAACATCAGCAGATCTGTCGAAAATAAAAAATTCCTGCTCACAATACACTCAAATTCATATCAATAAACAATGAAAGATAAAACAAATAAAATCCAAGTAATGTACACATCTAACACACTAATTACCTAAAAGTTTCCATTTACAAGAACATCATTAAAAAACATTACTAAAAATTAATAGGGACCTTGAAGCTCAATACTTCAGGGTTCTACCTATTCTCCTTTTTCTTAAAAACGGATACAGGCTGACTTTATCATTGAGACCAGGGGGATGGTCAGCCTTACATCTAATGATCCACCTAGTCTCTAATTCTAAGGTATGAGTTTCTAAATCACCTCCCCTTGGGGTACTATTAACAGTCTGTAAAACAAAAAAACTAAATTTGTGTGTGTTGCCCCTAGCCTTAAAATGTTTAGCCAGGGCATTACGTTCATCTCCTATTCTCATACAATAATCATGCTCCCTTATCCTTTCTCTGAGCTGCCTGTTCGTTTTACCAATGTAAAACGCTGTGCAGGAGCAACACTGGGCTAGGTAAATCACATTTTCTGTTCTGCATGTAGTACCTGTGAAAAAATTAAAAATTCTACCTGAGACCGGTTGTTCAAAAGTTGTGCTAGTGTTGATGAAATCACACTGATTACAACTATAACAAGGGACCGTATTAGTAAGATGTGTTAAACATTCATTTCGGGATTTGTGACATAAAATTCTTTTTAGATTCATTTTATTTTTATAACTGAACCTAGGTCTCTCACCAACCAAAGAACTGATACCATCATCTATACCTAATACATGCCAATGTTTACCTATGATGGTCTTAATGTTAAATACATCTTTGGTATAAAACAAAGGTAAACTAATCAGAGCACCCCTGTGTTCTGTTTCCTTACCATTAAAATTCTCTTGTGTATCTATATTAATCCTACTAGAAAAATACGGTCATGTCGTCGTATCTCTCATACTATAGACATCTTCAATAGTCCTATCAATTTCACCTTCATTATAATGTCTATCCAATAATCTGGACCTGAGTCCTACTATTTCTTCGCTAAAGCCACTCTCTGATGGATTGAGCCTGGAGGCCCTCATAATCTGGCCTTTTATGACATTGTCAAAGATGTGCTTCGGGTGCATACTACCCCTATGTAGCAGAGTGTTCCTGAAGCATGCCTTCCTATGTACTGATGTATTGACAATGCCATTTGTTAATTTAATAATGTTCACATCTAAGAAAGAAAGAAATTCTCTAGAATAACTCATAGTAAAACACAGGAAATCAGTTAATTTATTAATATTCCTTTCGAATTCTTGTAATAGGGTCTCACTTCCCCTCCACACCAAAAAGAGGTCATCCACAAACCTCTTATAGAAAGTAACATTCTGTTGGAATAACATGGAAGGGAACAAACTCTCCCTTTCCCATTCAGCCATAACAATGTTGGCGTAGCTATTGGCACAAGAAGTGCCCATAGCTACGCCATCATTCTGAATGTACATGTTATCTTCAAAAGGAAAATGTTGTTCTCTAGAATAATCTCTAAGAACAAAGCCAAAAGCTCTATCAACTGAATATCCATATCTGTATACTTTCTTCAATAATTTTGAACACTATCTATACCTATAGCATTGGGTATGACCGTAAATAAGCTTTTCACATCAAGAGTGACCAAGAAATACTCAGCATTATCATCCACACCAGACAAATAATCATAGAGGTCAAGTAAAAAATGTTTACTGTCCTTTAAAATATTAGAGTTGTCTTCTACTACTGTTCTCAGATGATATTCAACAAACAAAGAGAAAGGTTCAGTCAGCCACCCCCTACCTGATACTATTGGTCGCATCGGGGGATTCTCCGGATCTTTATGAACTTTTGGAAGGCCTTTTAAAATAGGAATCAAAGGATGATCTACCTTTAGAAATTTATAGAAGTCTTTATTAATTAATTTACTTCTATACAAATCATCTATAGTATCATAAACCCTAAATATTTTGACCATCACTTCATTAATATTCAGCTTCATATAAAATCCATCACTACTTAACATCAACTCCATGCTGTTTAAATAATGATCAAAATCCATGACAACAGTCGGGCCACCTTTATCAGCTGGCATTATCACAACCGTGTTGTCATTTTTTAAAACTTGTAATGCTTTTCTCTGTAAGGATGTCAAATTATTTTTATTGTTCTTTTTCTTACTTTCCTTGGAATAATATGAATGTAAATCATTTTCAACCAGCCTGGAGAAAGTATCAAGCACAGGATGTAATGTTGGTATGTAAGTACTCACTGGTTTGAAGTGTTCTATTACTCTATCTTTGCCTATCTGTCCAAAGTTAAGTTTTAATTGTATGTTCCTAACGAACATCTTAATATCTATAATAGAGTCCGTCAACTCACTAGTCCTACTGGGTATAAAGGAGAGGCCTTTACTTAATACCTGTTTCTCATATACATCGAGTTCCTTACATGATAGGTTAATAACTAAAGATTCCCTTTCTTCGCCCACATCTTTTTTATGGTGGGTCCCACCTGATCTGTCTCTACCAATTTCCTTTTTTGCCTCCCCCTGCTCATGGAACGAGATCTTCCTCTGAGCCGGGGGGAGTGTATTGGGAAAGGGACTTCACGTATAAAGGTGTTCATGTCTCCATCCTTTCCATTATCAATAGAAACCACCTTTTTCCTAACCACTGGTGTATTTCCATTCTTAGTATGAGCAGAGTTAACCATACTCACTACATTCGTGTCCAAACTTTTTTCACCATTCTTTCCCTTTCCATTAGTTTGCACAATAGTAGGATATAAATTCACATTATTGGTTACATCATTGACACTATTTACAGCTTCATTATTTGTTAGTAAAGTTTCAACATTATTGATAATATCATGGCTATCTACTACTAACATACTGCCATTATTATTAGTATTGGTCTCATTTACAACATTGGAACCTGTTTTCTTAAAGTGTCCATCAGTCAAAACAGTTCTAGGCCAAGTAAAGACATGGCCATTTTTAAAATCGATAACATCTCTCTCTATTTTAGTTTTCTTTTGATTAATTAAACGCTTTTCATACAGTAAAACATTGTCCATAAGTCTGTCAAGTCCCATGGTTGCTTTTAAAGTATTATACTTTAAGTTAATAGCTGCATGCATTTCAGTCACTTTCTCCCTTAATAATTCCTCTTCGGGTAGATGATAGTCTATTAGGAGCCTCATGTAATTCACTGTCCAGATGTCAATATCTGTCACCATCATAAAGCTGGACAGGCTATGAGCAGGGATCCATACATAGAAACAGTACACAGGTGGAAGTACTCTATGCAGTGCCTAGAAAGTAACTCTGAACTGCACACACCTTTGGAATTAAATATAGAGGTTAGCATCACATTAGTTTTCCCTCTAATATGGAATACTGGTTGTCTGCCCAATCACTGGCAGCCCACAAAAGCCACAGTTATAAAGTAATGACACACTGCTGATGTCCACATACAAGGCAGGAGAAGGAGAGGGTCCCAGTTATAAATGTGAGTCAGGTGCCATAAGCTTCCATATCATACATGAACTCAGTCCACCCCCCCCCAACAGCCACAGGTATTTTATCAGTCATATCCTTGCTGTTGGGAATGATTACAGAATCATCACACTTCTTTTATGGAATACACACAGGATGCAGCATGCTGAGATGGTGTCCCATGCAGGTGTGTCCCTAACCATAAGCAGCACCCTGCACACATCCAGACTGATGCATCACTATGAACTAGAAGGATTGCCAGGAACACCTCACCCACTTGTCCATGTCACCCCAAGGGAATCCACTGGCTTGCAGCCTGGTAATGTATGAGTGACAAAATGCAGTGGCCTGCATCACTCTCATGTGGCCTATAGGTCTCTGGCAAATGCCCATGGCTCACACATAGTGCCATCATATGCTTCACCCATAGTGCCATCATATGGAATGTCATAGGGTCCTAACTAACAACATAACACATTAAGCAGAAAAATGCAAGGCCATGCTAACAAATGCCAGTAGCATGCCTCTCCATGTCCTTTTGAAGAATTGTGGGCCAAGACATAAATACTTCTGTGATAAAGGTCACACTGTAGAAATACATCTGAAATATTGCTCCCATACTGTTGGGATGAGGATAGAATTACAGGGGGGGGGGCATAAATGGATATCATGAAGTGTGTGAAGTCTGAAACTCAAATGTCTGCTCATACTTCCCCCTGAATGCAGACTCATGATTGCATAACCACAAACCTGCTTGTAAACCACAATGTGAAGGGAAATTGACCAGATATATGAGTCCTGCCTTTGGATAACCTGGCCAAATCTGTACAGCTGAGAGGTATGCCCACAACAGGATATGGCCATACAGTTAAGTTGAGAAATGCATAAGAAGGGGATCCCCAGCCAGCATAGCACCAACGTGATGGACCAGTTACACAGATCCATCACTCAGTTGTCTGTAGCTACCCCTCCTCAATGGCAGGATTGTGCCACAATATCTAGTCTTTGCCTCACAATATTGGTCTCTGCTTCATTGCTCTTGTATTTCCCTGGTAAACAACTGTGAGCAATGATATCTGTCAGTAGTTGATGACACAATACATTACACTATAAAACAGTACATATGTCCAAAAATCTATGCTAAAACAGAACAAGTTACACAAGCAACACAGGCAGTAATAGGAAGGTTAGTTACACACACTATCCCCCCATTTTTGGACCAATTGTGTCTCCATATTGGCAATCTATCTACAGATTGTTGTTGTTTGTCTTTCGAATTTTTCCCCGGTAAGAGGTCGCCACAGGGGAACTCCAGTCTGCTAATGATTGGCAGTAGATTTTTTTACGAAACACCGAGGTGCCAGCTCGTCGCCCAACCTTCAACGAAGGCGTGCCCATTTACGCACGCATGTCTTTCGAACGCTACCCAACTGCAGGGAGGACATGCAGACTCCACACAGAAGGCACTCCCAAGCCAAGCCAAGAATCGAACGGGAGAACCTCTTGCTGTGAGGTAACGCTACCGCCGGCAATCTATCTACAGATATCCTGCAAAAATAGCTTGCTAGGTGTAGCTGTAGCACACAAAATCCTGAACTGGAGTACAACTCTCCTTGGAACGGATTCCCACAAGCAATATAGAAGGTCATACTGGGCATGTGAATCCCTACATTCAATACAGAAGATCATACTGGGCATGCTTCTACACTTGGAGAAAGCCCATGTCTGACACCACAGTGGACCAAAGATATCTGTTATCTGCACATGTTCATGCAGTCAACACCAAAATGTAAACTGTTTGGTCTACACACACACACACACACACACACACACACACACACACACACACACACACACACACACACACACACACACACACACACACACACACACACACTGGACAGGAAAACCCACAACCAGCTGTAGGTGGCAGATATGTGGTAAATCTCCATCTGTTTTGTGTGATACGCACACATATCTAAGGCCAGCGTACTACAATAATTCAAACATGCACACACATACACATGGGGAAGAGAGACAGACAGTGAGAGAGAGTGTACCATTATGAAGCTTTTCCCACCTAGTGCACATCCAGTAGTCCCACTCTACACTATCTGCTGATGTATGTCACCTTAGATGTACTTTTCAACAAGCCTCAGAACTGTAAGCTCAATAGCTCATGCAATAAATGCATAACATACTAAAGCAAATAAGTAGATATGTAGGGTTTTGAATCTCAGTCTTGGCAACTGTGTGTGTGTGTGTGTGTGTGTGTGTGTGTGTGTGTGTGTGTGTGTGTGTGTGTGTGTGTGTGTGTGTGTGTGTGTGTGTGTGTGTGTGTGTGCGCGTGTGTGTGTGTGTGTGTGTGTGTGTGTGTGTGTGTGTGTGAAGAAATTACTGTTTTACTCCATCCATCCCCACTCAGTACACATCCCGATATCAGAACATGTGCTACAGTCTGTCACTTTACAAATTCCTTTTGTTAGCTGTTAGCACTATAGGCTCTGTTGTGCTTGTGATAACTGTGTAACAGCAGAGTACCAATAACTATTTATGTAGCAATCCTTATCTCAGTCCTGTCAAATGTAAAGGTGTGCCTGTTTGTAGGTGAATGATTTTGAGGCAATTCCCACTCACTCCATTTTACATTGCCCTCCTTTATCACTGCTGCTAATGTCACTCACCTTTAA